>NW_025725532.1:0-300000 GCF_021461395.2 Schistocerca americana
TGGAAGGGAGGGTGCGCGGTAGTAGTTGGGAATGTGCGTACCGTGCGGATGGGAGTGGGCGAGGAACACGGTCGTGGCCCCTGTTTTGGGTGCGTGTGATGACGTCGGTGTGTTGTGGAAGGGAAGGTGCTGTGGCGCGGCGCGTAATGGGCGTAGGCCGAAAAGAGAAAGGAACGTGGGCAGTGTGTTGGCAAGCGTCGGTTCGACTGCGACGTTGATGGGCAGGGCAGGGCAGGGCAGGGCAGGGCAGGGCAGGGCAAGGTTAATGGTGGTAGGAGTAGGCGTGTGGGCGCAAAAAATCTGCCGCTGCAGGCGGTGCCGTAACCGCCATGGCGGGAAGGAGAGAGGGCCAAAGAAAGAAAGAAAGAAAGAAAGAAAGAAAGAAAGAAAGAAGAAAACAAAAAAAAAAAAAAAAGGAGGGGGGGGGCGAAAGTGGAGAGGCGGTGGTGTGAGAAGGGCGGGGGCGGAAGGAAGGCAGGAAGGACAAGAGGCGAGGCGACGGCTTGCTTTGTGTATCGGTCGGGTCTCTGGCTATGCTTCGTTTTCTGCAGCAGGGTCGGTGCGCGGCGTGGCTCGCGGCAGTGGGAACGCCTGGTGGCTGGACGGCCAGCAATGCGGTTGGATGGGCGGCCACAGCACCGCACCTGTGCCCGAGGAGGAGACGCTGGCGGCGGGCCCTGAGGTGAGGCCGGCTCGGCTGGGGCTGTGGATGTGTAGGTGTGCGCCGCTGCTGCAACAACGAGTAAAACGCGAGAAGAAGGGATGGCGGTAGAGAGAAAAAAAAAAAAAAGGTCGTGTTGTGTTGAAGCGCAAGCAGACGCGTACAGAGGGACGAGCCCGGTCTGCAGCAGGGTGTGGCCGTGCCGAGTGCAGAGCAGCGGCGCTCGGTTCGGTTCGGTTCGGCCCGGCCCGGCGGGCCGCGCTGTTGTCGCGGACGTGAGCGCCCCCTGGCGGGTGGCCGGAGGCGGCGCGGCGTGTTGGACGTGTGGCTGGTGGCAGTGCACAATTTGCGAGTTGCTGGCGGTGTGGTGTGGCGGTTGGCGCGTCGGGCGGCGGAGAGGTATGTGTTGCGGCGCCCTTTGCTGCGCTGCGTCGTTGCGTGTGCCGTACAGGGCGGGCGCTTGTCGACTGTGTGGCGAATTGGCGTGAAACGGCTGCCGAGAGGTGTGTGGTAGCGAGCCGGTCGGTGGTGTCAGTGCGAAGGGGAATGTGCGTGCGTGTTTGGCGGTTTCGGTGTGCTTTTTGCGGCGTGAGAGTGGGAATTAGTGGGGCCGGCTGTTGTGTTGGTTCCTTGTGTCTTGTGTCGCGTAGCTTGATGGCAACGTGGAAGGACGCCGGTTTCGTTTTCGTTTCGAGCCTTGCGTGTGGTTGTCGACGTTGACTGGTTGGCGTGTGCCGATGCACGTGCATGTGTGGGTCGCGAGTGCGTTTTTGGCTGGCTGTGTGTGTGTGTGTGTGTGTGTGTGTGTGTTTTGGGGGGGAAGGGGGAGGCGGTGGTGAAAGTGCAGTCGTCGGGTGGGGCTGGGGCTGTGCGTCGTGGCGGAAAGGTGGTAGGTTGCGGAAGCGAGCCCGTCGTTGACGGTGTCGCGTGAGTTGTGAATCGAGTGGGGCGCGGGGCGCGGGGCGCGTGGCGCGGGGCGCGGGGCGCGGGACAGGAGCAGCGTGCCGCTGCGTCGTGGTCGTCAGCAGAGGCTGTGCGTGTGCTTGTCCTTTTTGTGGGCGGTTCGTGCGAGGCGTTTTTGTTTTGTGTTGCCCTAGTTGTTAGTTTATTTTGTTTGTGTTTGTTATTTTGAGACGACGACTGGTTGGTGGCGTGCGCGCGAAGTGGCGGTGTGCGCTTCCCGTGTCGTTTGTGTTGTTTTGTTTTTTTGTTTTTGTGTGTTTTTTTTTGCACTGGGCCCCGGTGGGTGGGTGCGTGTGTGTCGATTGCCGGCTGGCGAAAGGTGCGCCATCGGCGGGGTGGGTCGCCGGCACAAGTAGAGGCGCGGCGTTGTTGCTGTTGTTGTGTGGTGTTTGTTTTGTTCGGCTGTGTCGGCGAGCTGTGTTGCGGTGCGTGTGAATGGTGGTGCAAAAGTGCTGGCGTTGGGGCTGCGACTGCGACGGCGGCGAGCCGCGGGCGCGCCATTGATAGTGATGTTGTGAACAGCGGCTGTGTACGGTAGTGGTGTTGTTGTAGCACGACGTGCATCCGGGCCGGCGCGGAAAGCGCAGTTGCGGGCGGTTGCCCTTCGGTGCCAGCCATGTCGCGTGAGCGGCGGGTTGCTCTGGTGTCGACACGTGGTGCTCTGGGTTGTTGTGTGGTGCCCTTTGGCCGGTGGGGGTGGTTCGCGTGTGTCTCGTTCGCGCTCGGTGTCTGGTCGTGGTCGTGCTGCTCCCCCGTCTGTCGGCGGTTTCCGACGTCGTCCCGTCGCGACCTTTCAACCGAAAGTGTGGCGCCCGAAGGTGAACGAACGTAACCCTGACCTCGGCGCTTTACGCTGAGCCGAGCGAACCGAACCGAACCGAACCTAACCTGTGGTGTGGCGAGGTGAGCTCAGCCTGTGAGCCCCTAACGTCTACGTAAGGTAAGCTGTCCGGCTCACGCCTCACGTTTGAACGCTTTTTTAACCTACGTTTGACGCTTCTTAACCTAGCACTGACCCCTTAACCTAACCTAACGTGTAACCTAACCTAACCTAACCTAACCTAACCTAACCTAACCTCTGACGCCTGACGTGTTTGAATGCTTAACCTAAGTTGACGCTTAACCTAACCCAAGTCCCCTTAACCTAACCCACGTCCACCTACCTAACCTAACGTAGACGTGTAAACGTAATGTGTAACGCGTAACGTGTAAGGTCGGCTGTCGTGTGTGCTTGACGGCAGATTGGGTTGGTCTGTAGATTCGGATTGCGGTTTGCCTCGGTCGAGGGGTTGTGGGTCGGAAGCGGCGAGGGGCGGCGGCGCCTGTTGCGCAGGCGGCGTCCGTTTGCGGCGGGCAATTGTTGAGAAACGGCTGTGAATGTTGGCGGGCGAGAGGAGGAGGACGGCGCGCGATGTGGCCCGACGGCTGCGGGCCGATCGGGAAACGGCGGGAGGGCGACGGAAGGCGATGGGGCGGCGGAGGCGCGTTTGCACGGCCGTCATCGCCGCACGCCTCGGCTTGTGTGGCTGTGGCGCCGGCCGCGCTGGCCGGGCTGCCGCGGCGACGGTGTGGGAGTTTTTGCCGAAGGTTTGGCCATTGTGGCGGGTCGTCGGCTGGGGCTGTGGGGGCGGCATTTGGGCGGGGGCGGCGATTCTCGGCGGGCCGACCCAGGCTGTAGCGCGCGGTAGCTGCAGTTTGGCCGTGGTTTGCGGCGCTGCCGTGGCGACTGGTTGGCGACTGTGGTGTGGCTGTGTGTAGCCCCATCCTCGGTGGTTTGAAAGGCGCGGGCGGTTGTGGCGCAGGTTTGGGGCTGCTCCGCACAGGCTGTCGGACGTTGGGCGGTAGCAAGCGCGGGAGGCGCGGCGCGCGGCGCGCAGAGTGGCGGCCGCTCTCTCGGCCGTCCGCGCCCGCCCGCGACACTGGCTGGGCCTTGTGATTCTCTGCTCTGCTGCTGTGCTGTGCTTGCGTGCCTGCCGTCCCGCTCGCTCTCGCTGTGTGTTACGCGCGTCGTCGAAATGGCAGATCAGGCGGCTACGAACGAGACTGCTGCGGCACCCGCCGCCACCGGCACTACGAAGAAGGCCAAGTCTGCGTCGTCTGCGAAGAAGCCGCGCGCCAAGCCTGCGCACCCGCGCACCTCTGAGATGGTGACGGCCGCCATCAAGAGTCTGAAGGAGCGCGGCGGGTCGTCGCTGCAGGCGATCAAGAAGTACATAGCCGCGCACTACAAGCTGGACGCGGAGAAGCTGGCGCCGTTTATCAAGAAGTACCTCAAGTCGGCCGTCGTGGCGGGCGAGCTGGTGCAGACGAAGGGGAAGGGCGCGTCCGGCTCGTTCAAGCTTGCCGGCGCCGGCGGCGGGGGGGCGGCCGAGGGCGGCAAGGCTCGTGCTGGCGGTGCCAAGAAGAAGCGCGCCGCTCCGGCCAGCAAGGAGAAGAAGGGCGCCCGTGCGGCCGGCGCAAAGAAGGCTGGTGGCGTGAAGGCGGCGACCGGTCGGAAGGCGGGCGCCGCCAAGAAGGCGTCTGCGGCGTCGGCCGCTCCCGCGGGTGCGAAGAAGGCGGCTGCGGCCAAGCCGGCCAAGGCCAAGTCGCCGTCGAAGGCGAAGAAGGCCGCCAAGGTTCCGACGAAGAAGCCGAAGGCGCCGCGCCCGAAGAAGGCGACGACGCCGTCTAAGGCGAAGGCTTCGCCCAAGAAGAAGAAGTAGAGTAGAGGAGAAAGAGATGGGAAAGGAAGGGTTTGGCGCTTGACTCCGTCGTCCCCACCCCCCGTCGTCGTCTAGTGGCGCGCAAGAGACGCGCGGCCCAAAACGGCCCTTCTCAGGGCCATCAAAGCACGTCGGGGAAGGTTTTGATTGTCGTGTTGCGTTTGGTGTGGGTGTCTGTCTGTATGCCCGTGGGATGCTGTTGCGTGCCGTGGTGGTTGGATTGCGGGGTCGGTGGCGGGTGTGGGCGGCGGTAGCGGTAAGCGGTGTTGTTGTTGTCGTGGTTGATTGTCGCCGTGTTTGTGGCGGCGGCCGACGGTTGGTTTTCTGTCACGTTGTTTTGTTTGAATACGTTGGTTGGCTTGCCTGCGTTCGTTCTTCTCGGATGTCTGTCTTGTCTAGTCGTGTCTGGTCTTTGTTTTGTTCCTTTGTGTGTGTTATGTTTTGCAACGGGGGGCACGTTGAGATGTGGAAGGAGTCGGCGGGATTTCGGTGGCGTGTAGAGCGAGCGAGCGCGCCTGCCTGGCCGTTGGCCGTCGGAGTGGAGTGCGGGTTTTTTTGTTTTCGAAACGAAAGCGGCGGGCGGGCGGCCGGCCAGCCAGCCACCCGTGCGGTGTGACGTCGGCCGTTGGGTATTGTGCGCTTTGAGCGCCGGGGAGGGATGATGTGTGATTGTTGCGCGCTGCTAGCAGGCAGGCAGAGTGAGCGTGTGGCGGACGGACGGGAAGTGGTGGTTTTTGTTTTTGGGTTGCGGGGCGAGAGGCAGGCGACCGACAAAGTTTGCTCGCGACGGAGAGATGTTAGTGGCCCTGAAAAGGGCCGTTTTTGTTTGTGCGGTGCGGTGCCGCGGCGCGGTTTAGGCGCGCTCGCCGCGGATGCGGCGCGCGAGCTGGATGTCCTTGGGCATGATGGTGACGCGCTTGGCGTGGATTGCGCACAGGTTGGTGTCTTCGAAGAGGCCGACGAGGTAGGCCTCGCTGGCCTCCTGCAGGGCCATGACTGCGGAGCTCTGGAAGCGCAGGTCGGTCTTGAAGTCCTGGGCGATCTCGCGCACTAGGCGCTGGAATGGCAGCTTGCGGATGAGCAGCTCTGTGCTCTTCTGGTAGCGCCTGATTTCTCGCAGGGCGACGGTGCCCGGCCTGTAGCGGTGGGGCTTCTTGACGCCTCCGGTGGCGGGCGCGCTCTTCCTCGCCGCCTTGGTGGCGAGCTGTTTGCGCGGCGCCTTTCCGCCGGTGGACTTGCGGGCCGTTTGCTTTGTGCGGGCCATGGCGGTAGCGGTAGCGGTAGCGGAGCGGCGTGCGTGGAGGTTAGGTGCGGCGCGGCGTCCGGTGCTGCCTTGACAACGGGCCCGCGCGCCTCCGTGCTGCGCTTATATGCCCTCGGTTGCGCGTGGTGGGGGGAGGGCGGGCCAGAGTCTATATAGGGGGGGCGGCGGGCGCGCTGGGCGCAGACCGTAGCCGACTCGCCAGCCGCTGCAGCTGCTGTTTGTGCACGTTTTGCTTTGCCCGAGGAAGGAAGGATGACAGGCCGCGGCAAGGGAGGAAAGGGGCTCGGCAAGGGTGGCGCCAAGCGGCACCGCAAGGTGTTGCGCGACAACATCCAGGGCATCACGAAGCCCGCCATCCGCCGCCTGGCTCGCAGGGGCGGCGTGAAGCGCATCTCTGGTCTGATCTACGAGGAGACCCGCGGGGTGCTGAAGGTGTTCCTGGAGAACGTGATCCGCGACGCGGTGACGTACACTGAGCACGCCAAGCGCAAGACTGTGACGGCCATGGACGTGGTGTACGCCCTGAAGAGGCAGGGGCGCACCCTGTACGGTTTCGGCGGTTAGGCTGCGTCGCAGCGGGCGCTGGCCTTCCCGCGGCCGTGCTTGTGGGTGGGAGAGACTAGAAAACGGCCCTTTTCAGGGCCACCACACTGTTCGGAAGTTGAAAAGTGCGAAAGAGTCTGTGTTGTTGCTGCGTGTGTGCGCTGTGTTGTTTGTTTGTTTGTTTCTTTCTTTCTTTCTTTCCGTTTGAGCGACGTGATGTGACTGGGAGGGGAGAAGGAAAGGAAACGTGTCATGTGGCTGGCTGTGTGTGGAGCTGCTTCGTTTGTGTGTTTGTTATTGTGTGTCTTTGTATCGATCGCGACGGAGATGGCGGGCTGTGTGTTGTTGTGCGAGAGGCGGTGATTATTTGCTTGCGTGGTTTGGCTCTGTGTGTTTGTTTGCGGCGGCGTTGGGGTTTCCGAGGCAAGGCGTGTGGGCATAGGCGGCCGGATCAGCTGTTTCGTTCGTGTCGACGGCCGTTGCGCGCGGGAGTGGAGGGCGGTGTGTCGACACGCCTCCCTTTAACAATGGTCATTATTGCTGCCGTTGTCGGTTTGGAAGGCGACTGCGACCGTGCAAAATGTGTGTGTGTGTGTGTGTGTGTGTTGGGCCACACGGGCTGTGTGGACGACAAGATGGCGGACGTGCGCCGGCGGCGGCTGTGCTGTGACAGTGCAAAGTTAAAACAAAACAAGGTGCGGCGAGGACGACTGAAATTTTGCTTTGGACGTAGGTTTGTGTGGTGGCCCTGAAAAGGGCCGATTGTTGTGGGCCGAGCCGGCAAAGCGCGTTGCGTGCAGGGGAGCACGCGGCGCTGCGATTGCCTGGCCTCCTTTAGGCCTTCTTCTCGGTCTTCTTTGGCAGCAGGACGGCCTGGATGTTGGGCAGGACACCACCCTGTGCGATGGTGACGCCCGACAGGAGCTTGTTGAGCTCCTCGTCGTTGCGGATGGCAAGCTGCAGGTGGCGCGGGATGATGCGCGTCTTCTTGTTGTCGCGGGCCGCGTTTCCGGCCAGCTCGAGCACCTCAGCCGCGAGGTACTCCATGACGGCGGCGAGGTAGACGGGCGCCCCGGCGCCGACGCGCTCTGCGTAGTTTCCCTTGCGCAGGAGGCGGTGGATTCTGCCGACCGGGAACTGGAGCCCAGCCCTGCTTGAGCGGGACTTTGACTTGCCCTTGACTTTGCCTCCCTTTCCGCGTCCGGACATGGCGATGGGCTAGCGACGGTGCACACGAAACGGAAACGAAAACGACCGGTGCGAGCGGCAGCGAGTCGAGCAGCGGAGTGCGTGCCGGCGCAGCCGGGGTGGGGGTGCTTTATGGGCTCGGGTGCGGCGGCCGGTTGCGCGCGCGCCCCATTGGTCGGCGGCCGCAACAGGGCGAGCTGGTAAAGGTGCGGCGGCGGCTGGCGGCGGGTGCCACTGTGTGGGGAGACGCTGACTAGAGCGGAGCGCTTGCTACTGGTGTTGCTGCTGCCGTACGTTGGTTCGAGATGCCGCCCAAGACTAGCGGGAAGGCCGCCAAGAAGGCTGGCAAGGCGCAGAAGAACATTTCGAAGGGCGACAAGAAGAAGAAGCGCAAGAGGAAGGAGAGCTATGCCATCTACATCTACAAGGTGCTGAAGCAGGTGCACCCTGACACGGGCATCTCGTCGAAGGCGATGAGCATCATGAACAGCTTCGTGAACGACATTTTCGAGCGCATTGCGGCCGAGGCTTCTCGCCTGGCGCACTACAACAAGCGCTCGACCATCACGTCCCGCGAGATCCAGACCGCTGTGCGGCTGTTGCTGCCTGGCGAGCTGGCCAAGCACGCCGTGAGCGAGGGCACGAAGGCGGTGACCAAGTACACGAGCTCCAAGTAAGGAGGTGGCTCTGGAATGGAAGGAAGGATGGAGAAGGCTCCTCCGTTGCGAGAGCGGCAAAACGGCCCTTTTCAGGGCCACCAACTTGCCTTTTGCGGGAAGGGCGGAATTGTTGTTGTTGTTGTTTGTGTGGACGGCTGTGATGTATGTGTGCATTTTGATTGTGGGTGGGGGGGGGCGCGTCAAAGCGTGTTGCGCGGGGTACGGCCACGAGGTTGGTCGCCGTGGCGTGGAATGGTGGCACGCCTCGTTGGCGTGGTTTTTGACCCATTGGTGTTGTTGGTGTGTGTGTGTGTGTGTGTGTGTGTGTTACCCGTCTGCGAGGGGGGACAGTGCGATCGGCGACTTTTGTGTCACCGTAACGACGGCCGTTTGCGGGTTTGTTTTGTTTGCACATCATACATGGCGAGGGTGAAATGTGAAATGTTTTTGTTTGGTTTGTTTTTTTTTTGCCGCCCACTATTCCCTTTGCTGTACGCCGAGTTTGACAATGGTGCGACGTAACTGCAGCGTGGAGGTGTGTGAGTGACGTTGAAATGAACGTGCCATTAAGACGCATTGTTGTTGTATTGTACTGTACGTGTACGGCGACACGCACGATGATGTACCATTCGACTCTGATGTTTGATAGCCGTGTCTGACTGATTGCGTACGACGCACGCACACCGATGTCGTCATTCAAGATGCACGCGTGTCCAGTGCAGTACAGTAAGCGCGACGACGGCGGCGGCGGTCGTTTGTTTGGCGAATGTCTGTACACGTGTTTGTCTGTGTCCATCCGGTATGTATTTGTTTGTTTGAAAGTGTTTTGTGTGTCGGTGACGTGGTCCGATCCGTCGCCCCCTGAGTAACTGTCGATCGGCGCGATAGACCGGCGTCACGCAACTGAACCGAAGTCGTGGGCACACCCGTCATACTGTTGTACACCGTCGCGCTGAGAACGGTAACGAAAGGTTGACTTTGATCGGTCGAATGTCTGGGCAGAACGTGAGGAATGAGGCAAGAGTGCAAGGAGGGGGGGCAAAAGAGAGAGGAAGGGAAAAAGGGGAGAAACGCATTCGTAGAGCAACGGAACGTTCCCGTGTCGGAGGCGTATTGGAGCCGCACTGAAATGCGTTTAACGGCGGCGCGGCTGCAAGTGTCTGCCGTGGTGAACGTTACCTTTGACGGCTGCATTGGGCTTTGCCTTTGCTTTTGCTTTCGCTTTCGCTTTCGCTTTCGCTTTCGCGTTCGCTTTCGCTTTCCCGGATGTACGTAACGTTTGTTGATATGGTTCTGAGGAAGAGTGTATGACAGTGCCGTGCCGTCCATGTTCGTGTGCCCTCCCATTGTGTGTATGCTATTGTCTGTGTACTTGAATGATGTATGTAGGTGTTAGTGGACATGTTTTACCAGTGGGGGGAAATGGATCGTCGATAGTTGCCGTCACTCTGTCACGGTCGAGATGACGCACCCTCCGTACAGAAAGGTGTCGAGAAAGTGAGTGTGTGTGTGTGTGTGTGTGTGTGTGTGTGTGTGTGTGTGTGTGTGCGTGCGTGCGTCCGTGAATTGGCAGTGTTTGGAGGTGGGCGTGCCCTGCATGTGGCCCGGAAGGCTGTTCGTTAGGCGGTAGTGTTGTGTGGACAGGGGAGGGGCATGCGTAACGCTGCTGGCATGGCATTTCGGGAGATGGGAGGGGGCAAACGAGGAGCGGCGGCCAAAGACGGGACGGGGAGGGGCGCGGTGTGGGTGGCTTGCGCCTGTGCTCGGCGTTGTGGTTTGTGCAAAAGAGGAGGAGAAAAACAATGTGAGTTGCCAGGGAGGGGAGCGGTGTTGTGTTGTGGTTGTCGTGGTGTAGCCGCAGACGCGGCTGTCAGTGAACGTGGCGAGACGGACGGATGCGCGGAGGGGCGGGGGCGGCGCATTTCGCCGGTGCCGTGCCGTGCCGTGCCGTGCCGTGCCGTGCCTGAAAGCCGCGTGGTCGCTGTGTTGTTGGTGGCGTGGGGGCGAGGAGAGTACCGTACGGGTGTGCTTGTGCGCCGGAAATGGCACACTGCGCCCGCCCGTCTTGGAGGCTGATGGCTGTGGTGTGGAAATGGGGCGCGGTGATGTTGAAGCAGTTGAAGAACAGAAAAGAAACCAAGAAAACGGAAGGCGTGATGCGGCGGTGGTGGTGAGAGCGGGAAAAACAAAACAAAAAAAAAACAACAAAAAAAAAAGAAGGAAAAACAACAAGAAAACAAAACGTCTATCAATATTAAAATGTAAATGGAAATGGAAATGGACCCAGGTATAACCTCCCTGCACAAATAGCAGAGAGTCCGATGATAATAAAAATGTGCCAGAATGTTAACGTCCCTACAAAACAAACCCAACGATAATATTAATGAAAGAGTGAACCGTATGTAACATTGCAACAGACATAATGAAACCTGATAAATTGTATAAGGGCAGCAGCGTTGACCTTTGGCCCTGTATTCAGAATAAAAAGAGCCAAAGATCGTTACCCCAATGAAAAAGACACTGAAACACGTATGTAACATAGTAGCGATGGCGAGACATTGTAGCATCTGTGACCAGAGAGTTTGCGCTGGACTGCGCGAGTGTTGCGAGCGGTTCTCAGTCAGTCAGTCAGTCAGTCAGTCAGTCAGTCAGTCAGTAGTCGTTGCGAGTCCGTAGCTCTGTGTAGTTGAGGGCTGTACTCTGTCAGTAGTCGTCGCGTGCAGTACGCTAATAGTCGTCATGCAGAGCGGTCGGTCAGTAGTAGCAGCCGAGTGCGGTTGTGTGATGTAGGCGGTCGGCAACACTGGTCAAGATGGTGAATAAGGTATACTGTTAATTAATATAATCATTAGATAATGAAAAATTGTATTTATTGTAATTATTCTCCAACAAGTTCCCCAATAATAATGTTTATTTCAAAAGCATTTTTCAAACATTTAATTGTTTATTGAACTAAAGAGTTCGTTGCACTTCACATTTCATTCCACTTCTTTGAAGAAAAATGTCACTAAAATCACAAAAAAAGAGAATATTATTATTTGCAATGCAGTTCCTCCAAGCGCTGCGCAACAACCAGAGCAGAAATGTGACATCCATTTATTCGGAGGTAAGACTTTAATTCTGATTGTTTTGCACAGGGCCAAAGACCGATATTTCGGTTTAATTGAAGTTTCTTGTCACTGAACGGACGTTTTTAAATGTTGTGTGAAGACTTTATATTTGAGTCAGATTGCGAATTTCACATTTTTGTTGCCATTTTCAATACCTCTCATTGTGGGCGAGGTTACAATTAGCGCAATGTCCATTAGCATCCGTAAATAACATTGTCCGTTATTTTAAATTTTGCTGGGAGGTTACAACACACACACAAAAAAAAAAAACAAAAAAAACAAAAAATTGCATTTATATCTGCTCCTCAATTGTAGATACCCCTTACACAGCTGTGTGCAATGAATGAGTGCTGGCTGGTAATTAATTGCACTCCTTGGAGGGAAATGCCATAGGAAGTAGTCTTTAAAAAGTGAATGTTTTTCGTTAAGAGACAAAAGTTACTTTAGAAAAAAAGTAATAGTGGGGCTTTTGTTGTTGAACAAAATAAGTACAATGAACATACGTTATCAGATTTGCGCAATGCAGCGTCACACCACCTTTTGATTATAACACAATAGACTATACATCGTCCCGAACCGTGACCAGAGTCGCGAGACGAGCAGAGCACGCCGCCGACGCCCGCTCAGTACAACCGTCCACCCGCTACTACTGTCGACCGACTACTACCTCTCCCGACTCGCGCTACAATATATATATAACAACTGTTCCTGGCGACCCGGTGCGTGCCACTACTGTCGTCTGGCGCGGTCCAAGCGCCGACTAGCAGCGATAAAGAACTCTCTGGTCAGACAGAGATGCTGTCATGCCTCGCCATCGCTCTGGTAATGAATACATACGTGTTGCAGCGTGCGTACCACCGGAACACGCAGTGGCGGAGCCAAAGACTGTGTTGTCGAGGTCGAGTGCGAGCGGGAAGAGAGGCAGCGTCGGCACGGAGATGCAAGCGAGCGCGAGACGCACGGGGGCTGCGGCGTGGCGCGTTTGCGGTCGGCGCCTTTGGTGGCAACGGCCGGGACAAGCAGCGGTGTATGGTGTGGTGCGGGGCGGACAGGGGCGGAGGCGGCGCGACGACGGCATGGGGGCGAAAACGGGACGGGGGACGGCGGATGTTGAGAGGCGTCACGCGCGGACAGGACACAGACACAGAGACACACAGATTGGAAAGGGAGGGTGCGCGGTAGTAGTTGGGAATGTGCGTACCGTGCGGGATGGGAGTGGGCGAGGAACACGGTCGTGGCCCCTGTTTTGGGTGCGTGTGATGACGTCGGTGTGTTGTGGGAAGGGAAGGTGCTGTGGCGGCGGCGCGTAATGGGCGTAGGCCGAAAAGAGAAAGGAACGTGGGCAGTGTGTTGGCAAGCGTCGGTTCGACTGCGACGTTGATGGGCAGGGCAGGGCAGGGCAGGGCAGGGCAGGGCAGGGCAAGGTTAATGGTGGTAGGAGTAGGCGTGTGGGCGCAAAAAATCTGCCGCTGCAGGCGGTGCCGTAACCGCCATGGCGGGAAGGAGAGAGGGCCAAAGAAAGAAAGAAAGAAAGAAAGAAAGAAAGAAAGAAAGAAGAAAACAAAAAAAAAAAAAAAGGAGGGGGGGGCGAAAGTGGAGAGGCGGTGGTGTGAGAAGGGCGGGGGCGGAAGGAAGGCAGGAAGGACAAGAGGCGAGGCGACGGCTTGCTTTGTGTATCGGTCGGTCTCTGGCTATGCTTCGTTTTCTGCAGCAGGGTCGGTGCGCGGCGTGGCTCGCGGCAGTGGGAACGCCTGGTGGCTGGACGGCCAGCAATGCGGTTGGATGGGCGGCCACAGCACCGCACCTGTGCCCGAGGAGGAGACGCTGGCGGCGGGCCCTGAGGTGAGGCCGGCTCGGCTGGGGCTGTGGATGTGTAGGTGTGCGCCGCTGCTGCAACAACGAGTAAAACGCGAGAAGAAGGGATGGCGGTAGAGAGAAAAAAAAAAAAAAGGTCGTGTTGTGTTGATGCGCAGGCAGACGCGTACAGAGGGACGAGCCCGGTCTGCAGCAGGGTGTGGCCGTGCCGAGTGCAGAGCAGCGGCGGCTCGGTTCGGTTCGGTTCGGCCCGGCCCGGCGGGCCGCGCTGTTGTCGCGGACGTGAGCGCCCCCTGGCGGGTGGCCGGAGGCGGCGCGGCGTGTTGGACGTGTGGCTGGTGGCAGTGCACAATTTGCGAGTTGCTGGCGGTGTGGTGTGGCGGTTGGCGCGTCGGGCGGCGGAGAGGTATGTGTTGCGGGCGCCCTTTGCTGCGCTGCGTCGTTGCGTGTGCCGTACAGGGCGGGCGCTTGTCGACTGTGTGGCGAATTGGCGTGAAACGGCTGCCGAGAGGTGTGTGGTAGCGAGCCGGTCGGTGGTGTCAGTGCGAAGGGGAATGTGCGTGCGTGTTTGGCGGTTTCGGTGTGCTTTTTGCGGCGTGAGAGTGGGAATTAGTGGGGCCGGCTGTTGTGTTGGTTCCTTGTGTCTTGTGTCGCGTAGCTTGATGGCAACGTGGAAGGACGCCGGTTTCGTTTTCGTTTCGAGCCTTGCGTGTGGTTGTCGACGTTGACTGGTTGGCGTGTGCCGATGCACGTGCATGTGTGGGTCGCGAGTGCGTTTTTGGCTGGCTGTGTGTGTGTGTGTGTGTGTGTGTGTGTTTTGGGGGGGAAGGGGGAGGCGGTGGTGAAAGTGCAGTCGTCGGGTGGGGCTGGGGCTGTGCGTCGTGGCGGAAAGGTGGTAGGTTGCGGGAAGCGAGCCCGTCGTTGACGGTGTCGCGTGAGTTGTGAATCGAGTGGGGCGCGGGGCGCGGGGCGCGTGGCGCGGGGCGCGGGGCGCGGGACAGGAGCAGCGTGCCGCTGCGTCGTGGTCGTCAGCAGAGGCTGTGCGTGTGCTTGTCCTTTTTGTGGGCGGTTCGTGCGAGGCGTTTTTGTTTTGTGTTGCCCTAGTTGTTAGTTTATTTTGTTTGTGTTTGTTATTTTGAGACGACGACTGGTTGGTGGCGTGCGCGCGAAGTGGCGGTGTGCGCTTCCCGTGTCGTTTGTGTTGTTTTGTTTTTTTGTTTTTGTGTGTTTTTTTTTGCACTGGGCCCCGGTGGGTGGGTGCGTGTGTGTCGATTGCCGGCTGGCGAAAGGTGCGCCATCGGCGGGGTGGGTCGCCGGCACAAGTAGAGGCGGCGGCGTTGTTGCTGTTGTTGTGTGGTGTTTGTTTTGTTCGGCTGTGTCGGCGAGCTGTGTTGCGGTGCGTGTGAATGGTGGTGCAAAAGTGCTGGCGTTGGGGCTGCGACTGCGACGGCGGCGAGCCGCGGGCGCGCCATTGATAGTGATGTTGTGAACAGCGGCTGTGTACGGTAGTGGTGTTGTTGTAGCACGACGTGCATCCGGGCCGGCGCGGAAAGCGCAGTTGCGGGCGGTTGCCCTTCGGTGCCAGCCATGTCGCGTGAGCGGCGGGTTGCTCTGGTGTCGACACGTGGTGCTCTGGGTTGTTGTGTGGTGCCCTTTGGCCGGTGGGGGTGGTTCGCGTGTGTCTCGTTCGCGCTCGGTGTCTGGTCGTGGTCGTGCTGCTCCCCCGTCTGTCGGCGGTTTCCGACGTCGTCCCGTCGCGACCTTTCAACCGAAAGTGTGGCGCCCGAAGGTGAACGAACGTAACCCTGACCTCGGCGCTTTACGCTGAGCCGAGCGAACCGAACCGAACCGAACCTAACCTGTGGTGTGGCGAGGTGAGCTCAGCCTGTGAGCCCCTAACGTCTACGTAAGGTAAGCTGTCCGGCTCACGCCTCACGTTTGAACGCTTTTTTAACCTACGTTTGACGCTTCTTAACCTAGCACTGACCCCTTAACCTAACCTAACGTGTAACCTAACCTAACCTAACCTAACCTAACCTAACCTAACCTCTGACGCCTGACGTGTTTGAATGCTTAACCTAAGTTTGACGCTTAACCTAACCCAAGTCCCCTTAACCTAACCCACGTCCACCTAACCTAACCTAACGTAGACGTGTAAACGTAATGTGTAACGCGTAACGTGTAAGGTCGGCTGTCGTGTGTGCTTGACGGCAGATTGGGTTGGTCTGTAGATTCGGATTGCGGTTTGCCTCGGTCGAGGGGTTGTGGGTCGGAAGCGGCGAGGGGCGGCGGCGCCTGTTGCGCAGGCGGCGTCCGTTTGCGGCGGGCAATTGTTGAGAAACGGCTGTGAATGTTGGCGGGCGAGAGGAGGAGGACGGCGCGCGATGTGGCCCGACGGCTGCGGGCCGATCGGGAAACGGCGGGAGGGCGACGGAAGGCGATGGGGCGGCGGAGGCGCGTTTGCACGGCCGTCATCGCCGCACGCCTCGGCTTGTGTGGCTGTGGCGCCGGCCGCGCTGGCCGGGCTGCCGCGGCGACGGTGTGGGAGTTTTGCCGAAGGTTTGGCCATTGTGGCGGGTCGTCGGCTGGGGCTGTGGGGGCGGCATTTGGGCGGGGGCGGCGATTCTCGGCGGGCCGACCCAGGCTGTAGCGCGCGGTAGCTGCAGTTTGGCCGTGGTTTGCGGCGCTGCCGTGGCGACTGGTTGGCGACTGTGGTGTGGCTGTGTGTAGCCCCATCCTCGGTGGTTTGAAAGGCGCGGGCGGTTGTGGCGCAGGTTTGGGGCTGCTCCGCACAGGCTGTCGGACGTTGGGCGGTAGCAAGCGCGGGAGGCGCGGCGCGGCGGCGCGCAGAGTGGCGGCCGCTCTCTCGGCCGTCCGCGCCCGCCCGCGACACTGGCTGGGCCTTGTGATTCTCTGCTCTGCTGCTGTGCTGTGCTTGCGTGCCTGCCGTCCCGCTCGCTCTCGCTGTGTGTTACGCGCGTCGTCGAAATGGCAGATCAGGCGGCTACGAACGAGACTGCTGCGGCACCCGCCGCCACCGGCACTACGAAGAAGGCCAAGTCTGCGTCGTCTGCGAAGAAGCCGCGCGCCAAGCCTGCGCACCCGCGCACCTCTGAGATGGTGACGGCCGCCATCAAGAGTCTGAAGGAGCGCGGCGGGTCGTCGCTGCAGGCGATCAAGAAGTACATAGCCGCGCACTACAAGCTGGACGCGGAGAAGCTGGCGCCGTTTATCAAGAAGTACCTCAAGTCGGCCGTCGTGGCGGGCGAGCTGGTGCAGACGAAGGGGAAGGGCGCGTCCGGCTCGTTCAAGCTTGCCGGCGCCGGCGGCGGGGGGGCGGCCGAGGGCGGCAAGGCTCGTGCTGGCGGTGCCAAGAAGAAGCGCGCCGCTCCGGCCAGCAAGGAGAAGAAGGGCGCCCGTGCGGCCGGCGCAAAGAAGGCTGGTGGCGTGAAGGCGGCGACCGGTCGGAAGGCGGGCGCCGCCAAGAAGGCGTCTGCGGCGTCGGCCGCTCCCGCGGGTGCGAAGAAGGCGGCTGCGGCCAAGCCGGCCAAGGCCAAGTCGCCGTCGAAGGCGAAGAAGGCCGCCAAGGTTCCGACGAAGAAGCCGAAGGCGCCGCGCCCGAAGAAGGCGACGACGCCGTCTAAGGCGAAGGCTTCGCCCAAGAAGAAGAAGTAGAGTAGAGGAGAAAGAGATGGGAAAGGAAGGGTTTGGCGCTTGACTCCGTCGTCCCCACCCCCCGTCGTCGTCTAGTGGCGCGCAAGAGACGCGCGGCCCAAAACGGCCCTTCTCAGGGCCATCAAAGCACGTCGGGGAAGGTTTTGATTGTCGTGTTGCGTTTGGTGTGGGTGTCTGTCTGTATGCCCGTGGGGATGCTGTTTGCGTGCCGTGGTGGTTGGATTGCGGGGGTCGGTGGCGGGTGTGGGCGGCGGTAGCGGTAAGCGGTGTTGTTGTTGTCGTGGTTGATTGTCGCCGTGTTTGTGGCGGCGGCCGACGGTTGGTTTTCTGTCACGTTGTTTTGTTTGAATACGTTGGTTGGCTTGCCTGCGTTCGTTCTTCTCGGATGTCTGTCTTGTCTAGTCGTGTCTGGTCTTTGTTTTGTTCCTTTGTGTGTGTTATGTTTTGCAACGGGGGGCACGTTGAGATGTGGAAGGAGTCGGCGGGGATTTCGGTGGCGTGTAGAGCGAGCGAGCGCGCCTGCCTGGCCGTTGGCCGTCGGAGTGGAGTGCGGGTTTTTTTGTTTTCGAAACGAAAGCGGCGGGCGGGCGGCCGGCCAGCCAGCCACCCGTGCGGTGTGACGTCGGCCGTTGGGTATTGTGCGCTTTGAGCGCCGGGGAGGGATGATGTGTGATTGTTGCGCGCTGCTAGCAGGCAGGCAGAGTGAGCGGGTGTGGCGGACGGACGGGAAGTGGTGGTTTTTGTTTTTGGGTTGCGGGGCGAGAGGCAGGCGACCGACAAAGTTTGCTCGCGACGGAGAGATGTTAGTGGCCCTGAAAAGGGCCGTTTTTGTTTGTGCGGTGCGGTGCCGCGGCGCGGTTTAGGCGCGCTCGCCGCGGATGCGGCGCGCGAGCTGGATGTCCTTGGGCATGATGGTGACGCGCTTGGCGTGGATTGCGCACAGGTTGGTGTCTTCGAAGAGGCCGACGAGGTAGGCCTCGCTGGCCTCCTGCAGGGCCATGACTGCGGAGCTCTGGAAGCGCAGGTCGGTCTTGAAGTCCTGGGCGATCTCGCGCACTAGGCGCTGGAATGGCAGCTTGCGGATGAGCAGCTCTGTGCTCTTCTGGTAGCGCCTGATTTCTCGCAGGGCGACGGTGCCCGGCCTGTAGCGGTGGGGCTTCTTGACGCCTCCGGTGGCGGGCGCGCTCTTCCTCGCCGCCTTGGTGGCGAGCTGTTTGCGCGGCGCCTTTCCGCCGGTGGACTTGCGGGCCGTTTGCTTTGTGCGGGCCATGGCGGTAGCGGTAGCGGTAGCGGAGCGGCGTGCGTGGAGGTTAGGTGCGGCGCGGCGTCCGGTGCTGCCTTGACAACGGGCCCGCGCGCCTCCGTGCTGCGCTTATATGCCCTCGGTTGCGCGTGGTGGGGGGAGGGCGGGCCAGAGTCTATATAGGGGGGCGGCGGGCGCGCTGGGCGCAGACCGTAGCCGACTCGCCAGCCGCTGCAGCTGCTGTTTGTGCACGTTTTGCTTTGCCCGAGGAAGGAAGGATGACAGGCCGCGGCAAGGGAGGAAAGGGGCTCGGCAAGGGTGGCGCCAAGCGGCACCGCAAGGTGTTGCGCGACAACATCCAGGGCATCACGAAGCCCGCCATCCGCCGCCTGGCTCGCAGGGGCGGCGTGAAGCGCATCTCTGGTCTGATCTACGAGGAGACCCGCGGGGTGCTGAAGGTGTTCCTGGAGAACGTGATCCGCGACGCGGTGACGTACACTGAGCACGCCAAGCGCAAGACTGTGACGGCCATGGACGTGGTGTACGCCCTGAAGAGGCAGGGGCGCACCCTGTACGGTTTCGGCGGTTAGGCTGCGTCGCAGCGGGCGCTGGCCTTCCCGCGGCCGTGCTTGTGGGTGGGAGAGACTAGAAAACGGCCCTTTTCAGGGCCACCACACTGTTCGGAAGTTGAAAAGTGCGAAAGAGTCTGTGTTGTTGCTGCGTGTGTGCGCTGTGTTGTTTGTTTGTTTGTTTCTTTCTTTCCGTTTGAGCGACGTGATGTGACTGGGAGGGGAGAAGGAAAGGAAACGTGTCATGTGGCTGGCTGTGTGTGGAGCTGCTTCGTTTGTGTGTTTGTTATTGTGTGTCTTTGTATCGATCGCGACGGAGATGGCGGGCTGTGTGTTGTTGTGCGAGAGGCGGTGATTATTTGCTTGCGTGGTTTGGCTCTGTGTGTTTGTTTGCGGCGGCGTTGGGGTTTCCGAGGCAAGGCGTGTGGGCATAGGCGGCCGGATCAGCTGTTTCGTTCGTGTCGACGGCCGTTGCGCGCGGGAGTGGAGGGCGGTGTGTCGACACGCCTCCCTTTAACAATGGTCATTATTGCTGCCGTTGTCGGTTTGGAAGGCGACTGCGACCGTGCAAAATGTGTGTGTGTGTGTGTGTGTGTGTGTTGGGCCACACGGGCTGTGTGGACGACAAGATGGCGGACGTGCGCCGGCGGCGGCTGTGCTGTGACAGTGCAAAGTTAAAACAAAACAAGGTGCGGCGAGGACGACTGAAATTTTGCTTTGGACGTAGGTTTGTGTGGTGGCCCTGAAAAGGGCCGATTGTTGTGGGCCGAGCCGGCAAAGCGCGTTGCGTGCAGGGGAGCACGCGGCGCTGCGATTGCCTGGCCTCCTTTAGGCCTTCTTCTCGGTCTTCTTTGGCAGCAGGACGGCCTGGATGTTGGGCAGGACACCACCCTGTGCGATGGTGACGCCCGACAGGAGCTTGTTGAGCTCCTCGTCGTTGCGGATGGCAAGCTGCAGGTGGCGCGGGATGATGCGCGTCTTCTTGTTGTCGCGGGCCGCGTTTCCGGCCAGCTCGAGCACCTCAGCCGCGAGGTACTCCATGACGGCGGCGAGGTAGACGGGCGCCCCGGCGCCGACGCGCTCTGCGTAGTTTCCCTTGCGCAGGAGGCGGTGGATTCTGCCGACCGGGAACTGGAGCCCAGCCCTGCTTGAGCGGGACTTTGACTTGCCCTTGACTTTGCCTCCCTTTCCGCGTCCGGACATGGCGATGGGCTAGCGACGGTGCACACGAAACGGAAACGAAAACGACCGGTGCGAGCGGCAGCGAGTCGAGCAGCGGAGTGCGTGCCGGCGCAGCTCTCTCTCTGCTATATGATAGACGGCCACTAAGGTCATCTGGATAAGGTGGAGTGTATTGTCCTTTGACATTTACTCCAAACTAACAGGAAGACTTCCTAACGGGTGATTTATGGTCCTAGCGGTATAGCAAGTGCTTTATAAACAAATTGCTGGGCGTGCCAGCAGGGGGATTTTGAAATGGCTGATGTGATGAAAGGGTGTGTCCGGACGGGTGTGGGAGTCCTCGACCTGGTGGCGCGTTACACGCCTGTGGACTCCTGGTTGCTGGTGTTCTGCTCCAGTGGCGGGGAAGACCTCTGTTGGTCCCACCCCTCTCCCGGAGTATAAGTCCATCTGGTGCTCGCGTCGAAGGCGGGCTGGCTGCGCGCCAGGAGAAGAATGACCTCCTCCATGGCGGTTATCCTCTTTAGAAGGATTCCTGCAAGCCCCTCTTCGGATATTGGGCTGCAGGACATCCGTTCTTCTGTGGTTGGCGGCGGCGGTTGCGCAGCCGGCGTCGAGGTGGCGGCGGGCGCTAGCGTGGCCGCAGTGTGCGACCTGCCGCGGCCGTCGCCGGCGGCCGACTGCTCTCGCTGCTGCGTGGGCCGCTGGGTGCGGCGGTGTGGCCCGCTACCCCCTCCACTGCCGGCGGCGGAGTGGTGGGGGGTCGGGGCGGCCGCCTGCGTGTCCGCGCGGTCCCTTTCTCGGCTGACTGCTGGCTCTGAGCCGGCTATCGTCTTCTTCTTTCGGCGAGCCTTCCCGCCTCGCCGGGATTTCTTCCGTCGTTGCTGTGGCGGCTTGTGCAGCTGCTCCTGGAACCACTCTATGAAGACTTTGCAGCCCCTGAAGCTCGCTACGTGCTGGCCGCCACAGTTTCTGCATAGCGGCGGGTCTTCTTTGCCCTGCCGGCAATCGCGCGAGTCGTGCGCGCCTGCGCACTTGACACACGCGGGATCATTGCCGCAGTGTTTCGCGATGTGCCCGTATTGTTGGCACTGGAAACACTGCGGCCTCTGTTCCATATCCCGTTGTGTCGGTGTTATCCTCACACCGAAGCTCAGTATTGTCTCCAGGGAGAATATCTCGTTGTTTCTGGAGTGCCAGGCTGGCCCGACAAAGAGGAAGACCGGGGGCCTTCCTCTGTTTGAGCGCTGGCGGAGCTCGACAGCGCCTAGGAAGCCCAGCTGTTGGACTTCGTTGGCGACCTCGTGTGTGGAGACGATCCAAGGCAGGCCTCTTATGGTGGCCTGAATGGTTCGCCCCCACTTTGCTGCTTTCGGGGCGGGCTTCTCCACGTGGTGGCCTTCGAGGAAGACCTTCGCCGTGTCGTAGTCGTCCCAGGTGGCGAACGTCAGTGAGAAGGTGTTACCCTCACTGGTGCAGCTCGCCGTGAACTCGTCCTTCAGTAGGCTGGCGAGTTCCTTACGCAGCTCAGTCCACGTTTTCCCGCCTTTGTACTGGACGTGGAGTGGTGGAGCTCGCGTAGATGTCTTGGCCCGCTGCTGTGTGGCAGCGGCTTCTTCTTCCCCAGTCTGCGTTGCGGCAGTCGAGCTCTTCTTGGTGCTCTGCTGCACTGCTGTCGCGCAGACTGGGATGGGCTGCAGTCCATCTGCAGACGGCTGGACGTCCGTGTGATCTTCTAGGAGGCTGTGGTGTTTGCCACCTGCTGCCCCCTCGTCAGTGCAGCGCTCGCTGCTGGTACGAGCGCTTGCTTCTTCAGGATGGCGTGCTGTAGCTGCTCCCGATGTGTCTGTACGCCACACCGTCATAGGCGTGGTCGCGGTGTACGAGACGTTGGCATTGCTAAGGGGAATGCCGGAGTCTCGTAGCGGCGTGGCAGGAAAGAACTGCTCGAAGTAGCTTCCATCATACTTGCGGGCTGCCTGCTTCCCGAACTGCGGCCTTGTTGGCATGGCCGACGACAATTTGCTTTCTGTGAGAGTGGCGCACTTTGCGCAACACACGTCCGTCTCGTACGGATCACAGCAGCCGTCTCGCCGGCGCAGCCGCCGACTACTGCATTTGTGCTATCCTCTCTTTCGAGGAGAGCATGTGTGGTGGAGGGTGTTGTCCTCTGGGACATTTCCTCCTCTATGCTTTGTGTGTGGTTTGTCTTTGCTGTCATGTATGTCATGTTATGGTGCAGTGTTTTTGGTGTTGCTGTGCTGCCTTTTAGGCTGTGTTAGTTAGCATGCTTTTTGGTCGTCTGTGTCTGTCCAGTGTTGTGTCGTACTGTCCCAAGTATTTTATTAGTCTGTTGTCAGATCTGGCCGTGTTTTCGTAAAAACTTTCGGCCAGTTCTATGAAGCGCTCGTGGAGCGTTTGTATTCCAGCCGCTTCATGCAGGTCAGCAGTGGGGAAGCGGAAGGGAAGGTGTAGCGCCCTTTTGAGCGCGCGGTTTTGTACTGACTGGAGTTTGCGGAGGTGCCAGTGCGCCGCGTATCCCCAGACAGGGCAAGCGTACTCCATTAGTGGACGTATCAGTGAGCAGTAGGTTCTGACTCCTATGTCAGCCGCTAGGGTGCTTTGGGTGTTTAGGATAGGATACAACATTTGCATCCTACCACTAGCTTTGCGGCGCAAGTCCTCGATGTGAGCCCTCCAGGTGAGCCTGGTGTCGAGGGTGACTCCAAGGTACCTGGCGGTTCGTCGCCATGGGAGTTCTTGGCCGTTCAGCTTAAGCAGTAGCGGCTGACGGGCGGGAGCCCGCTTGCCCAGTTTCCGGGTGATCATAATGGCTTGGGTTTTTGTTTCATTGAGAGTGATGCGCCACTTTTTAGCCCAGCGGCCGGTCTCGTCCAGCGCTGTTTGCAATCTTCGCGTAACCCTGTCTCTGTTCGGGTTACGCGTGAAGAACGCTGTGTCGTCGGCGTATTGGGCAGTGTGCACCAGCGGTACGGTCGGGAGGTCGGCAGTGTACAGGTTGTACAGTACCGGGCCCAGTACCGACCCCTGGGGCACGCCTGCCCTGATGCGCCGTTTTGTTGAAAGCGACGACTCGATCCTAACGGAGAAAGTCCTTTGGGAGAGATAGCTCGCGAGTAGCTTCACTATCGGACCTGGGAAGCCTTGGGAGAATAGCTTGTAGAGAAGCCCGGTGTGCCAGACAGAGTCAAAGGCAGCGGCTACGTCAAGTAGCACTACCCCGCAGTAACTTTTGCGATTGAAGCTTTCAGTAGCTGCTTCAACGACCCTCATTAGTTGCTGGGGCGCGGAGTGTTCCTGCCTGAAACCGAACTGAAAGTCAGGCAGGATTTGTTGTATTCTGACGTGGTCGAGAATGGGAATAAGTAGCAGGCGTTCGTAGATTTTGCTAAGGGTTGGCAAAAGGCTGATAGGTCGGTGGTTCTGCGGGATAACCGGGTCTTTACCGGGTTTCGCGATCGCGACGACTTCTGCGTGTTTCCAGCACCTTGGAAACTTGCGGGAACGCGTGATCTCATTAAAGATATTTGCGATGTGGGCTACGGCAGGGGGTGGGAGGTGTTTCACTACTACGTTGTTGAGCTGGTCGTGGCCAGGGGCTCTTTTGTTGGGTAGGGACCTGATTACTCTGTTCACGTCGTCGGGTGTGAAGAGCGGTGTGTTTTCTTCGTCGTCATCGGCGTCGTCCGCCGCGAGGAATGTGGCGAGCTGACGTCGAACAACGGCTTCATGGTCCCTGTCCTGCGCCTCTGCGGGGCGGAACTGTTTTTCAAAGGCATCTGCCAGGGCATTTGCCTTATCTGCGGTGCTAAAGACAAGTCCGCGCTCGCCGTGCAGAGGTGGCAGTCTGGCGCGTCTTTTGGTGATCTGCTTGGTCGCCTGCCAGAGGCTATTGTCGTCCACGCGGAGGGCCGAAAGTCGCGCCGACCATTGCTGGTTGCGGTGCTCAGTGAGTGCGACCTTGAGCTCTCTTTGTAGGCGGTTCAGTAGCCTCCTAGTTACGGGGTTCTTTGTGAGCTTCCACTCTTTGGCGATCCTATTTTTGTTTCTAATTTGGGCAAGCAGGTGCGGCGGGAGTTGCTTAACTGGGGGAGGGCCGTCCGGAGGCCGTGGTGTGGCCTCCTTTGCTGCTTGCAGGATCGTGCTGGTGAGATCTTTAAGCGCCTGTTCTGCAGAATCTGCAGTTGGAGGCGGGGCCTGGGCAATTACTGAAGTTACGTCAACTTTGAATTGCTCCCAGTTAGTGCGCTTGTATGAGGTGTGTTGTTGCTGGAGAGGTACCCAGTCTCCTATGTCGACCTCGAGAATCACGGGATTGTGATCGGAAGACATTCGGTTAACCGATTGCGCGGTCACAAATCCCGTTATTCTTTTGGTGAGCGCTATGTCGAGGACGTCCGCCCTTCCCCCGTTTCTGGGGAAGTGGGTGGGCTCCTCTGGACCCCATATGTGAAAGTGGTGGGTGCGCGCGAGTCGTTGCAGTTGACGACCAGCTCTGTTTGAGTTTCGCGAGTGCCAGTCTGCGTGCTTGGCGTTCAGGTCGCCGCCAATGAAGAGTTTTCCTCTGATTTGTCCTAGGGCTGCTATGTCGTCCTCTTCCAGAGTGTAGGAGGGAGGGCGATATGCTGCAACGACAGTGAGGGGCCCTGTGACAGTGGCAATCTCTATTGCCGCTGTTTCTATTTGCCTAGTTGCTGGTGGGTGGACCTGATGATGGGGGATTCCTCGTTTGACGTATGTTGCTACCCCGCCTCCAGCGGTGGGCCGGTCGGTCCTATAGCAGTTGTAGTTGGGTACCGACACCCTTACACCCGGTTTTAGGTGTGTCTCGGCCACCATACATACGTCTATGTTTTCATCGCGTAGGAACTCGCGGAACTCGTTGTTTTGTCCGACGATACCGTTTGCGTTGAAGACGCACATTCTGAGTCCTTGGATGTGGGGTCGTCTATCCATCACTTGGGGGAGGATTTCTCTGCTGTAGTCGCATTGTTATGCGACCCTTGGAGCACCAAATTGATGGCGGTTAGAATTTGGGCGTTCTGTTGCCTGATTTCGTGGAGCAGTTGCGTTAGGAGGCCTAACGTTTGCTCCACAACTCCTGACGGCCGTAGGGCATTTGCACTCTCTTCAGAAGTGCTGGGCTGAGGGCCTTGTGACGAGCACTCAGCTGCCGCTACTGGCTGCAGACTGGACTTACGAGTTTGAGGGGAGGAGGCTTCCTTGGACGTTTCTCCGTTAGCGGGGATCGGCTGCTGGGCTAAGTGTATTGTGGGAGTCGTTTGTTGACTCCTGTCAGTACCTGCCACTGTCGCGTAGCTTGCGCTACCTCGCGGTCTCGAACGGGTAGTTGTTGGTCGCGTATGTGGATTGGCCGGCGCTCTCGAGTGCGTTGGTGGATTGGCCGGCGCTCTCGAGTTCGTAGGACCGCCGCCACGGTTGGTTTTCTGTGAGGCGGGGGGCTTGGTGCCTTGTGCGCGTAGGCGGTACTCTTTTTGTACACGGCAGCCTTGGTAGAAGGCGCCGTGTCCAGATTCGCCGCATAGGGCGCACTTGCTTTTCGGATCGCCTCTCTCTAGGGAGCACTCGGATGTGGGGTGCCCTTCTGCGCATTTCATGCACCGAGTTGGCATGTCGCAGTGCTTGGCAACGTGCCCTAATCCTTGGCAGTTGTAGCACTGCACGTTGCCACTTTTCCTGCGTAGTGGTTCGACTGTGACAGGCACTGACAGGACGTGTGTAATGTGTTTCTGCCTGTTTTGAGGGGTGTCAGGTAAATTGGTTTGATACAGTGGCCATTTGTTACCACTGTATACTTCCCTCATGTGGGTGACGCTATTAACTTCGAAGCCCTGCCTCTGCAGGTCCTTCTTAATAGCGTCAGTGCCAACTTTGCGGGGTAAGTCCCTTATTACCAGCTTCATCAGTCGCTGCTTGGCTGTGGGGAAGGTGTAGTGGGGGACTTTATGTTCAGAGAGCAGGGCCTTCACAGCAGTGTAATCGTCCAGCTCTCTGAACATGAGTTTGATTTTGTCCCCTCCGGCGGACTTAGCAGTAAACTGCTTCTCGCCTAAGCAGTTACTGACGAGGGAGTGAAGCTCCTCGTAGTTGTTGCTGAATTCAGCGATTATGGGGGGGAGTCTGTGTCTTTGTGTGTGTGTGGGTTGTGGCGCATCACCACTCGCGGTCGCGGGTACCGCTTCGTCCTCGTCAGACAGCGGCAGGAACTTATTGCTGCCGGCGCAGCCGGGGTGGGGGTGCTTTATGGGCTCGGGTGCGGCGGCCGGTTGCGCGCGCGCCCCATTGGTCGGCGGCCGCAACAGGGCGAGCTGGTAAAGGTGCGGCGGCGGCTGGCGGCGGGTGCCACTGTGTGGGGAGACGCTGACTAGAGCGGAGCGCTTGCTACTGGTGTTGCTGCTGCCGTACGTTGGTTCGAGATGCCGCCCAAGACTAGCGGGAAGGCCGCCAAGAAGGCTGGCAAGGCGCAGAAGAACATTTCGAAGGGCGACAAGAAGAAGAAGCGCAAGAGGAAGGAGAGCTATGCCATCTACATCTACAAGGTGCTGAAGCAGGTGCACCCTGACACGGGCATCTCGTCGAAGGCGATGAGCATCATGAACAGCTTCGTGAACGACATTTTCGAGCGCATTGCGGCCGAGGCTTCTCGCCTGGCGCACTACAACAAGCGCTCGACCATCACGTCCCGCGAGATCCAGACCGCTGTGCGGCTGTTGCTGCCTGGCGAGCTGGCCAAGCACGCCGTGAGCGAGGGCACGAAGGCGGTGACCAAGTACACGAGCTCCAAGTAAGGAGGTGGCTCTGGAATGGAAGGAAGGATGGAGAAGGCTCCTCCGTTGCGAGAGCGGCAAAACGGCCCTTTTCAGGGCCACCAACTTGCCTTTTGCGGGAAGGGCGGAATTGTTGTTGTTGTTGTTTGTGTGGACGGCTGTGATGTATGTGTGCATTTTGATTGTGGGTGGGGGGGGGCGCGTCAAAGCGTGTTGCGCGGGGTACGGCCACGAGGTTGGTCGCCGTGGCGTGGAATGGTGGCACGCCTCGTTGGCGTGGTTTTTGACCCATTGGTGTTGTTGGTGTGTGTGTGTGTGTGTGTGTGTGTGTTACCCGTCTGCGAGGGGGGACAGTGCGATCGGCGACTTTTGTGTCACCGTAACGACGGCCGTTTGCGGGTTTGTTTTGTTTGCACATCATACATGGCGAGGGTGAAATGTGAAATGTTTTTGTTTGGTTTGTTTTTTTTTTGCCGCCCACTATTCCCTTTGCTGTACGCCGAGTTTGACAATGGTGCGACGTAACTGCAGCGTGGAGGTGTGTGAGTGACGTTGAAATGAACGTGCCATTAAGACGCATTGTTGTTGTATTGTACTGTACGTGTACGGCGACACGCACGATGATGTACCATTCGACTCTGATGTTTGATAGCCGTGTCTGACTGATTGCGTACGACGCACGCACACCGATGTCGTCATTCAAGATGCACGCGTGTCCAGTGCAGTACAGTAAGCGCGACGACGGCGGCGGCGGTCGTTTGTTTGGCGAATGTCTGTACACGTGTTTGTCTGTGTCCATCCGGTATGTATTTGTTTGTTTGAAAGTGTTTTGTGTGTCGGTGACGTGGTCCGATCCGTCGCCCCCTGAGTAACTGTCGATCGGCGCGATAGACCGGCGTCACGCAACTGAACCGAAGTCGTGGGCACACCCGTCATACTGTTGTACACCGTCGCGCTGAGAACGGTAACGAAAGGTTGACTTTGATCGGTCGAATGTCTGGGCAGAACGTGAGGAATGAGGCAAGAGTGCAAGGAGGGGGGGCAAAAGAGAGAGGAAGGGAAAAAGGGGAGAAACGCATTCGTAGAGCAACGGAACGTTCCCGTGTCGGAGGCGTATTGGAGCCGCACTGAAATGCGTTTAACGGCGGCGCGGCTGCAAGTGTCTGCCGTGGTGAACGTTACCTTTGACGGCTGCATTGGGCTTTGCCTTTGCTTTTGCTTTCGCTTTCGCTTTCGCTTTCGCTTTCGCTTTCGCGTTCGCTTTCGCTTTCCCGGATGTACGTAACGTTTGTTGATATGGTTCTGAGGAAGAGTGTATGACAGTGCCGTGCCGTCCATGTTCGTGTGCCCTCCCATTGTGTGTATGCTATTGTCTGTGTACTTGAATGATGTATGTAGGTGTTAGTGGACATGTTTTACCAGTGGGGGGAAATGGATCGTCGATAGTTGCCGTCACTCTGTCACGGTCGAGATGACGCACCCTCCGTACAGAAAGGTGTCGAGAAAGTGAGTGTGTGTGTGTGTGTGTGTGTGTGTGTGTGTGTGTGTGTGTGTGTGCGTGCGTGCGTCCGTGAATTGGCAGTGTTTGGAGGTGGGCGTGCCCTGCATGTGGCCCGGAAGGCTGTTCGTTAGGCGGTAGTGTTGTGTGGACAGGGGAGGGGCATGCGTAACGCTGCTGGCATGGCATTTCGGGAGATGGGAGGGGGCAAACGAGGAGCGGCGGCCAAAGACGGGACGGGGAGGGGCGCGGTGTGGGTGGCTTGCGCCTGTGCTCGGCGTTGTGGTTTGTGCAAAAGAGGAGGAGAAAAACAATGTGAGTTGCCAGGGAGGGGAGCGGTGTTGTGTTGTGGTTGTCGTGGTGTAGCCGCAGACGCGGCTGTCAGTGAACGTGGCGAGACGGACGGATGCGCGGAGGGGCGGGGGCGGCGCATTTCGCCGGTGCCGTGCCGTGCCGTGCCGTGCCGTGCCATGCCTGAAAGCCGCGTGGTCGCTGTGTTGTTGGTGGCGTGGGGGCGAGGAGAGTACCGTACGGGTGTGCTTGTGCGCCGGAAATGGCACACTGCGCCCGCCCGTCTTGGAGGCTGATGGCTGTGGTGTGGAAATGGGGCGCGGTGATGTTGAAGCAGTTGAAGAACAGAAAAGAAACCAAGAAAACGGAAGGCGTGATGCGGCGGTGGTGGTGAGAGCGGGAAAAACAAAACAAAAAAAAAACAACAAAAAAAAAAAGAAGGAAAAACAACAAGAAAACAAAACGTCTATCAATATTAAAATGTAAATGGAAATGGAAATGGACCCAGGTATAACCTCCCTGCACAAATAGCAGAGAGTCCGATGATAATAAAAATGTGCCAGAATGTTAACGTCCCTACAAAACAAACCCAACGATAATATTAATGAAAGAGTGAACCGTATGTAACATTGCAACAGACATAATGAAACCTGATAAATTGTATAAGGGCAGCAGCGTTGACCTTTGGCCCTGTATTCAGAATAAAAAGAGC
The DNA here is from genome assembly GCF_021461395.2 of Schistocerca americana. Lineage (NCBI taxonomy): Eukaryota > Metazoa > Arthropoda > Insecta > Orthoptera > Acrididae > Schistocerca > Schistocerca americana. Next base: position 28,885 of record NW_025725532.1, read on the forward strand.
CAAAGATCGTTACCCCAATGAAAAAGACACTGAAACACGTATGTAACATAGTAGCGATGGCGAGACATTGTAGCATCTGTGACCAGAGAGTTTGCGCTGGACTGCGCGAGTGTTGCGAGCGGTTCTCAGTCAGTCAGTCAGTCAGTCAGTCAGTAGTCGTTGCGAGTCCGTAGCTCTGTGTAGTTGAGGGCTGTACTCTGTCAGTAGTCGTCGCGTGCAGTACGCTAATAGTCGTCATGCAGAGCGGTCGGTCAGTAGTAGCAGCCGAGTGCGGTTGTGTGATGTAGGCGGTCGGCAACACTGGTCAAGATGGTGAATAAGGTATACTGTTAATTAATATAATCATTAGATAATGAAAAATTGTATTTATTGTAATTATTCTCCAACAAGTTCCCCAATAATAATGTTTATTTCAAAAGCATTTTTCAAACATTTAATTGTTTATTGAACTAAAGAGTTCGTTGCACTTCACATTTCATTCCACTTCTTTGAAGAAAAATGTCACTAAAATCACAAAAAAAGAGAATATTATTATTTGCAATGCAGTTCCTCCAAGCGCTGCGCAACAACCAGAGCAGAAATGTGACATCCATTTATTCGGAGGTAAGACTTTAATTCTGATTGTTTTGCACAGGGCCAAAGACCGATATTTCGGTTTAATTGAAGTTTCTTGTCACTGAACGGACGTTTTTAAATGTTGTGTGAAGACTTTATATTTGAGTCAGATTGCGAATTTCACATTTTTGTTGCCATTTTCAATACCTCTCATTGTGGGCGAGGTTACAATTAGCGCAATGTCCATTAGCATCCGTAAATAACATTGTCCGTTATTTTAAATTTTGCTGGGAGGTTACAACACACACACAAAAAAAAAAAACAAAAAAAACAAAAAATTGCATTTATATCTGCTCCTCAATTGTAGATACCCCTTACACAGCTGTGTGCAATGAATGAGTGCTGGCTGGTAATTAATTGCACTCCTTGGAGGGAAATGCCATAGGAAGTAGTCTTTAAAAAGTGAATGTTTTTCGTTAAGAGACAAAAGTTACTTTAGAAAAAAAGTAATAGTGGGGCTTTTGTTGTTGAACAAAATAAGTACAATGAACATACGTTATCAGATTTGCGCAATGCAGCGTCACACCACCTTTTGATTATAACACAATAGACTATACATCGTCCCGAACCGTGACCAGAGTCGCGAGACGAGCAGAGCACGCCGCCGACGCCCGCTCAGTACAACCGTCCACCCGCTACTACTGTCGACCGACTACTACCTCTCCCGACTCGCGCTACAATATATATATAACAACTGTTCCTGGCGACCCGGTGCGTGCCACTACTGTCGTCTGGCGCGGTCCAAGCGCCGACTAGCAGCGATAAAGAACTCTCTGGTCAGACAGAGATGCTGTCATGCCTCGCCATCGCTCTGGTAATGAATACATACGTGTTGCAGCGTGCGTACCACCGGAACACGCAGTGGCGGAGCCAAAGACTGTGTTGTCGAGGTCGAGTGCGAGCGGGAAGAGAGGCAGCGTCGGCACGGAGATGCAAGCGAGCGCGAGACGCACGGGGGCTGCGGCGTGGCGCGTTTGCGGTCGGCGCCTTTGGTGGCAACGCCCGGGACAAGCAGCGGTGTATGGTGTGGTGCGGGGCGGACAGGGGCGGAGGCGGCGCGACGACGGCATGGGGGCGAAAACGGGACGGGGGACGGCGGATGTTGAGAGGCGTCACGCGCGGACAGGACACAGACACAGAGACACACAGATTGGAAAGGGAGGGTGCGCGGTAGTAGTTGGGAATGTGCGTACCGTGCGGGATGGGAGTGGGCGAGGAACACGGTCGTGGCCCCTGTTTTGGGTGCGTGTGATGACGTCGGTGTGTTGTGGGAAGGGAAGGTGCTGTGGCGGCGGCGCGTAATGGGCGTAGGCCGAAAAGAGAAAGGAACGTGGGCAGTGTGTTGGCAAGCGTCGGTTCGACTGCGACGTTGATGGGCAGGGCAGGGCAGGGCAGGGCAGGGCAGGGCAGGGCAAGGTTAATGGTGGTAGGAGTAGGCGTGTGGGCGCAAAAAATCTGCCGCTGCAGGCGGTGCCGTAACCGCCATGGCGGGAAGGAGAGAGGGCCAAAGAAAGAAAGAAAGAAAGAAAGAAAGAAAGAAAGAAAGAAAGAAGAAAACAAAAAAAAAAAAAAAGGAGGGGGGGGCGAAAGTGGAGAGGCGGTGGTGTGAGAAGGGCGGGGGCGGAAGGAAGGCAGGAAGGACAAGAGGCGAGGCGACGGCTTGCTTTGTGTATCGGTCGGTCTCTGGCTATGCTTCGTTTTCTGCAGCAGGGTCGGTGCGCGGCGTGGCTCGCGGCAGTGGGAACGCCTGGTGGCTGGACGGCCAGCAATGCGGTTGGATGGGCGGCCACAGCACCGCACCTGTGCCCGAGGAGGAGACGCTGGCGGCGGGCCCTGAGGTGAGGCCGGCTCGGCTGGGGCTGTGGATGTGTAGGTGTGCGCCGCTGCTGCAACAACGAGTAAAACGCGAGAAGAAGGGATGGCGGTAGAGAGAAAAAAAAAAAAAAGGTCGTGTTGTGTTGATGCGCAGGCAGACGCGTACAGAGGGACGAGCCCGGTCTGCAGCAGGGTGTGGCCGTGCCGAGTGCAGAGCAGCGGCGGCTCGGTTCGGTTCGGTTCGGCCCGGCCCGGCGGGCCGCGCTGTTGTCGCGGACGTGAGCGCCCCCTGGCGGGTGGCCGGAGGCGGCGCGGCGTGTTGGACGTGTGGCTGGTGGCAGTGCACAATTTGCGAGTTGCTGGCGGTGTGGTGTGGCGGTTGGCGCGTCGGGCGGCGGAGAGGTATGTGTTGCGGGCGCCCTTTGCTGCGCTGCGTCGTTGCGTGTGCCGTACAGGGCGGGCGCTTGTCGACTGTGTGGCGAATTGGCGTGAAACGGCTGCCGAGAGGTGTGTGGTAGCGAGCCGGTCGGTGGTGTCAGTGCGAAGGGGAATGTGCGTGCGTGTTTGGCGGTTTCGGTGTGCTTTTTGCGGCGTGAGAGTGGGAATTAGTGGGGCCGGCTGTTGTGTTGGTTCCTTGTGTCTTGTGTCGCGTAGCTTGATGGCAACGTGGAAGGACGCCGGTTTCGTTTTCGTTTCGAGCCTTGCGTGTGGTTGTCGACGTTGACTGGTTGGCGTGTGCCGATGCACGTGCATGTGTGGGTCGCGAGTGCGTTTTTGGCTGGCTGTGTGTGTGTGTGTGTGTGTGTGTGTGTGTGTGTTTTGGGGGGGAAGGGGGAGGCGGTGGTGAAAGTGCAGTCGTCGGGTGGGGCTGGGGCTGTGCGTCGTGGCGGAAAGGTGGTAGGTTGCGGGAAGCGAGCCCGTCGTTGACGGTGTCGCGTGAGTTGTGAATCGAGTGGGGCGCGGGGCGCGGGGCGCGTGGCGCGGGGCGCGGGGCGCGGGACAGGAGCAGCGTGCCGCTGCGTCGTGGTCGTCAGCAGAGGCTGTGCGTGTGCTTGTCCTTTTTGTGGGCGGTTCGTGCGAGGCGTTTTTGTTTTGTGTTGCCCTAGTTGTTAGTTTATTTTGTTTGTGTTTGTTATTTTGAGACGACGACTGGTTGGTGGCGTGCGCGCGAAGTGGCGGTGTGCGCTTCCCGTGTCGTTTGTGTTGTTTTGTTTTTTTGTTTTTGTGTGTTTTTTTTTGCACTGGGCCCCGGTGGGTGGGTGCGTGTGTGTCGATTGCCGGCTGGCGAAAGGTGCGCCATCGGCGGGGTGGGTCGCCGGCACAAGTAGAGGCGGCGGCGTTGTTGCTGTTGTTGTGTGGTGTTTGTTTTGTTCGGCTGTGTCGGCGAGCTGTGTTGCGGTGCGTGTGAATGGTGGTGCAAAAGTGCTGGCGTTGGGGCTGCGACTGCGACGGCGGCGAGCCGCGGGCGCGCCATTGATAGTGATGTTGTGAACAGCGGCTGTGTACGGTAGTGGTGTTGTTGTAGCACGACGTGCATCCGGGCCGGCGCGGAAAGCGCAGTTGCGGGCGGTTGCCCTTCGGTGCCAGCCATGTCGCGTGAGCGGCGGGTTGCTCTGGTGTCGACACGTGGTGCTCTGGGTTGTTGTGTGGTGCCCTTTGGCCGGTGGGGGTGGTTCGCGTGTGTCTCGTTCGCGCTCGGTGTCTGGTCGTGGTCGTGCTGCTCCCCCGTCTGTCGGCGGTTTCCGACGTCGTCCCGTCGCGACCTTTCAACCGAAAGTGTGGCGCCCGAAGGTGAACGAACGTAACCCTGACCTCGGCGCTTTACGCTGAGCCGAGCGAACCGAACCGAACCGAACCTAACCTGTGGTGTGGCGAGGTGAGCTCAGCCTGTGAGCCCCTAACGTCTACGTAAGGTAAGCTGTCCGGCTCACGCCTCACGTTTGAACGCTTTTTTAACCTACGTTTGACGCTTCTTAACCTAGCACTGACCCCTTAACCTAACCTAACGTGTAACCTAACCTAACCTAACCTAACCTAACCTAACCTAACCTCTGACGCCTGACGTGTTTGAATGCTTAACCTAAGTTTGACGCTTAACCTAACCCAAGTCCCCTTAACCTAACCCACGTCCACCTAACCTAACCTAACGTAGACGTGTAAACGTAATGTGTAACGCGTAACGTGTAAGGTCGGCTGTCGTGTGTGCTTGACGGCAGATTGGGTTGGTCTGTAGATTCGGATTGCGGTTTGCCTCGGTCGAGGGGTTGTGGGTCGGAAGCGGCGAGGGGCGGCGGCGCCTGTTGCGCAGGCGGCGTCCGTTTGCGGCGGGCAATTGTTGAGAAACGGCTGTGAATGTTGGCGGGCGAGAGGAGGAGGACGGCGCGCGATGTGGCCCGACGGCTGCGGGCCGATCGGGAAACGGCGGGAGGGCGACGGAAGGCGATGGGGCGGCGGAGGCGCGTTTGCACGGCCGTCATCGCCGCACGCCTCGGCTTGTGTGGCTGTGGCGCCGGCCGCGCTGGCCGGGCTGCCGCGGCGACGGTGTGGGAGTTTTGCCGAAGGTTTGGCCATTGTGGCGGGTCGTCGGCTGGGGCTGTGGGGGCGGCATTTGGGCGGGGGCGGCGATTCTCGGCGGGCCGACCCAGGCTGTAGCGCGCGGTAGCTGCAGTTTGGCCGTGGTTTGCGGCGCTGCCGTGGCGACTGGTTGGCGACTGTGGTGTGGCTGTGTGTAGCCCCATCCTCGGTGGTTTGAAAGGCGCGGGCGGTTGTGGCGCAGGTTTGGGGCCGCTCCGCACAGGCTGTCGGACGTTGGGCGGTAGCAAGCGCGGGAGGCGCGGCGCGGCGGCGCGCAGAGTGGCGGCCGCTCTCTCGGCCGTCCGCGCCCGCCCGCGACACTGGCTGGGCCTTGTGATTCTCTGCTCTGCTGCTGTGCTGTGCTTGCGTGCCTGCCGTCCCGCTCGCTCTCGCTGTGTGTTACGCGCGTCGTCGAAATGGCAGATCAGGCGGCTACGAACGAGACTGCTGCGGCACCCGCCGCCACCGGCACTACGAAGAAGGCCAAGTCTGCGTCGTCTGCGAAGAAGCCGCGCGCCAAGCCTGCGCACCCGCGCACCTCTGAGATGGTGACGGCCGCCATCAAGAGTCTGAAGGAGCGCGGCGGGTCGTCGCTGCAGGCGATCAAGAAGTACATAGCCGCGCACTACAAGCTGGACGCGGAGAAGCTGGCGCCGTTTATCAAGAAGTACCTCAAGTCGGCCGTCGTGGCGGGCGAGCTGGTGCAGACGAAGGGGAAGGGCGCGTCCGGCTCGTTCAAGCTTGCCGGCGCCGGCGGCGGGGGGGCGGCCGAGGGCGGCAAGGCTCGTGCTGGCGGTGCCAAGAAGAAGCGCGCCGCTCCGGCCAGCAAGGAGAAGAAGGGCGCCCGTGCGGCCGGCGCAAAGAAGGCTGGTGGCGTGAAGGCGGCGACCGGTCGGAAGGCGGGCGCCGCCAAGAAGGCGTCTGCGGCGTCGGCCGCTCCCGCGGGTGCGAAGAAGGCGGCTGCGGCCAAGCCGGCCAAGGCCAAGTCGCCGTCGAAGGCGAAGAAGGCCGCCAAGGTTCCGACGAAGAAGCCGAAGGCGCCGCGCCCGAAGAAGGCGACGACGCCGTCTAAGGCGAAGGCTTCGCCCAAGAAGAAGAAGTAGAGTAGAGGAGAAAGAGATGGGAAAGGAAGGGTTTGGCGCTTGACTCCGTCGTCCCCACCCCCCGTCGTCGTCTAGTGGCGCGCAAGAGACGCGCGGCCCAAAACGGCCCTTCTCAGGGCCATCAAAGCACGTCGGGGAAGGTTTTGATTGTCGTGTTGCGTTTGGTGTGGGTGTCTGTCTGTATGCCCGTGGGGATGCTGTTTGCGTGCCGTGGTGGTTGGATTGCGGGGGTCGGTGGCGGGTGTGGGCGGCGGTAGCGGTAAGCGGTGTTGTTGTTGTCGTGGTTGATTGTCGCCGTGTTTGTGGCGGCGGCCGACGGTTGGTTTTCTGTCACGTTGTTTTGTTTGAATACGTTGGTTGGCTTGCCTGCGTTCGTTCTTCTCGGATGTCTGTCTTGTCTAGTCGTGTCTGGTCTTTGTTTTGTTCCTTTGTGTGTGTTATGTTTTGCAACGGGGGGCACGTTGAGATGTGGAAGGAGTCGGCGGGGATTTCGGTGGCGTGTAGAGCGAGCGAGCGCGCCTGCCTGGCCGTTGGCCGTCGGAGTGGAGTGCGGGTTTTTTTGTTTTCGAAACGAAAGCGGCGGGCGGGCGGCCGGCCAGCCAGCCACCCGTGCGGTGTGACGTCGGCCGTTGGGTATTGTGCGCTTTGAGCGCCGGGGAGGGATGATGTGTGATTGTTGCGCGCTGCTAGCAGGCAGGCAGAGTGAGCGGGTGTGGCGGACGGACGGGAAGTGGTGGTTTTTGTTTTTGGGTTGCGGGGCGAGAGGCAGGCGACCGACAAAGTTTGCTCGCGACGGAGAGATGTTAGTGGCCCTGAAAAGGGCCGTTTTTGTTTGTGCGGTGCGGTGCCGCGGCGCGGTTTAGGCGCGCTCGCCGCGGATGCGGCGCGCGAGCTGGATGTCCTTGGGCATGATGGTGACGCGCTTGGCGTGGATTGCGCACAGGTTGGTGTCTTCGAAGAGGCCGACGAGGTAGGCCTCGCTGGCCTCCTGCAGGGCCATGACTGCGGAGCTCTGGAAGCGCAGGTCGGTCTTGAAGTCCTGGGCGATCTCGCGCACTAGGCGCTGGAATGGCAGCTTGCGGATGAGCAGCTCTGTGCTCTTCTGGTAGCGCCTGATTTCTCGCAGGGCGACGGTGCCCGGCCTGTAGCGGTGGGGCTTCTTGACGCCTCCGGTGGCGGGCGCGCTCTTCCTCGCCGCCTTGGTGGCGAGCTGTTTGCGCGGCGCCTTTCCGCCGGTGGACTTGCGGGCCGTTTGCTTTGTGCGGGCCATGGCGGTAGCGGTAGCGGTAGCGGAGCGGCGTGCGTGGAGGTTAGGTGCGGCGCGGCGTCCGGTGCTGCCTTGACAACGGGCCCGCGCGCCTCCGTGCTGCGCTTATATGCCCTCGGTTGCGCGTGGTGGGGGGAGGGCGGGCCAGAGTCTATATAGGGGGGCGGCGGGCGCGCTGGGCGCAGACCGTAGCCGACTCGCCAGCCGCTGCAGCTGCTGTTTGTGCACGTTTTGCTTTGCCCGAGGAAGGAAGGATGACAGGCCGCGGCAAGGGAGGAAAGGGGCTCGGCAAGGGTGGCGCCAAGCGGCACCGCAAGGTGTTGCGCGACAACATCCAGGGCATCACGAAGCCCGCCATCCGCCGCCTGGCTCGCAGGGGCGGCGTGAAGCGCATCTCTGGTCTGATCTACGAGGAGACCCGCGGGGTGCTGAAGGTGTTCCTGGAGAACGTGATCCGCGACGCGGTGACGTACACTGAGCACGCCAAGCGCAAGACTGTGACGGCCATGGACGTGGTGTACGCCCTGAAGAGGCAGGGGCGCACCCTGTACGGTTTCGGCGGTTAGGCTGCGTCGCAGCGGGCGCTGGCCTTCCCGCGGCCGTGCTTGTGGGTGGGAGAGACTAGAAAACGGCCCTTTTCAGGGCCACCACACTGTTCGGAAGTTGAAAAGTGCGAAAGAGTCTGTGTTGTTGCTGCGTGTGTGCGCTGTGTTGTTTGTTTGTTTGTTTCTTTCTTTCTTTCTTTCCGTTTGAGCGACGTGATGTGACTGGGAGGGGAGAAGGAAAGGAAACGTGTCATGTGGCTGGCTGTGTGTGGAGCTGCTTCGTTTGTGTGTTTGTTATTGTGTGTCTTTGTATCGATCGCGACGGAGATGGCGGGCTGTGTGTTGTTGTGCGAGAGGCGGTGATTATTTGCTTGCGTGGTTTGGCTCTGTGTGTTTGTTTGCGGCGGCGTTGGGGTTTCCGAGGCAAGGCGTGTGGGCATAGGCGGCCGGATCAGCTGTTTCGTTCGTGTCGACGGCCGTTGCGCGCGGGAGTGGAGGGCGGTGTGTCGACACGCCTCCCTTTAACAATGGTCATTATTGCTGCCGTTGTCGGTTTGGAAGGCGACTGCGACCGTGCAAAATGTGTGTGTGTGTGTGTGTGTGTGTTGGGCCACACGGGCTGTGTGGACGACAAGATGGCGGACGTGCGCCGGCGGCGGCTGTGCTGTGACAGTGCAAAGTTAAAACAAAACAAGGTGCGGCGAGGACGACTGAAATTTTGCTTTGGACGTAGGTTTGTGTGGTGGCCCTGAAAAGGGCCGATTGTTGTGGGCCGAGCCGGCAAAGCGCGTTGCGTGCAGGGGAGCACGCGGCGCTGCGATTGCCTGGCCTCCTTTAGGCCTTCTTCTCGGTCTTCTTTGGCAGCAGGACGGCCTGGATGTTGGGCAGGACACCACCCTGTGCGATGGTGACGCCCGACAGGAGCTTGTTGAGCTCCTCGTCGTTGCGGATGGCAAGCTGCAGGTGGCGCGGGATGATGCGCGTCTTCTTGTTGTCGCGGGCCGCGTTTCCGGCCAGCTCGAGCACCTCAGCCGCGAGGTACTCCATGACGGCGGCGAGGTAGACGGGCGCCCCGGCGCCGACGCGCTCTGCGTAGTTTCCCTTGCGCAGGAGGCGGTGGATTCTGCCGACCGGGAACTGGAGCCCAGCCCTGCTTGAGCGGGACTTTGACTTGCCCTTGACTTTGCCTCCCTTTCCGCGTCCGGACATGGCGATGGGCTAGCGACGGTGCACACGAAACGGAAACGAAAACGACCGGTGCGAGCGGCAGCGAGTCGAGCAGCGGAGTTTTTTTTTTTTTTTTTTTTTTTTTTTTTTTTTTTTTTTTTTAACTTTCATTCCTCCACCGGAAGGGTGGGGCGGGCTCATGGAGGGCTTAATGCCGCTTTGGAGCCTTATCTTATTCTTATGTTATTCTGTTGTGGCACTTTTTATTTCATAGTTTGGGTAGTTTTGTTCAAATTTTCTATTTTCTATTCCTGTATGTATATATATATAATTATTGGTATTTTGCTATATTATTATTTTGTTAGCAGGTTTGTTGGATTTGGGGACTATACACAGCCCTGACATTTGCCTTACAGCTGAGGGAAACCCCATAAAACCTCAGCCAGGGTTGGGTGTCATTCCTGTTTCTTTCTGTCTCTTAATTAGTCTTGCATGATGTGGAACTGCAGGTGCTCTGGGAGTAGTTTTCCTGTTGTAACTGTTTCTAAATCCTTGTGTTTTCCGGGGTGAATTTGTTCTGTTGCTATTGCGGCGATTTGTGGTGGGTAAGGGTACTTGTAGCGTGGTAGATTGAGGTGGAATGGCGGTTTGATGATTATGTCTTTTATTGTCTCGTTCGTGATCAGTCTATTGTCACCGTATGTAGCTATCTGTTTTATTAATCGTTCTTCCATTGAGTCTGTATCGAGGGTGCGTGCCAGCGCAGCCGGGGTGGGGGTGCTTTATGGGCTCGGGTGCGGCGGCCGGTTGCGCGCGCGCCCCATTGGTCGGCGGCCGCAACAGGGCGAGCTGGTAAAGGTGCGGCGGCGGCTGGCGGCGGGTGCCGAGCAGACCAGAGAGGTTAGCGATGCCGCGTGAGACGGACGCACGCGCCGAGCGCTCCGCGCCACCGCTCGCTAATATGTCGACAGCGGACAGGGCCGCGTCCCTGCACGCATCGGGAGTCGAGTCGAGTACGTCGGGAGAGCACTCGCGGCCTTCCGATAGTACTCCTCCTCCATCGCGTAGCGTTGCCCCCGTAGGCAACGCATCAGCAGACAAGGCCGCGTCCTTGAACGCAACCAGTGTCGGTAGCAACACATCCGCCGAACCGACTGTTGAAACAGAGTGTGCTTCCACTCACTCCCTCGATGCAATGGATCTCCAACACATCAGAAAGGAGTTGAGGGAGGCATGCATGGACACTGAAGGGAGCTTCTACGTCCTCGACGACGAGAACGAGACTCCTGAAACCACAGCTAGCACCGCACCTGCAACAACAACGCCTGCAAACCTTGAAGCAGGAGTTGCGGAGGCAGCGCTGAACTCCTTGTTGGACCTCCTGCCGAAGTCCAACACATTATTGGAGGCGCACGCCAACAGCGCCCCGAACCAGGAAAACGCCGTCGATGTCGCTGAAATGGAGCACCAAACCATTCAGAATAAGAGACGGCATTCTGACGGTGACGCTCCCGTGCCAGCTAACGTACGGAAATTCCGGAAGGCTACAGGCCCCGCCGCACGGCCCAAGGCGACGGCCAAAGGTCGTAAACGCAGCAATGGAGAGGGAGCGCAACAGCAGGCAGACGCAGACGGCTTCCAACAAGTGAGGAAACCGGCAAAGCGCGCCAACATCCCGTCCTCCACCCCGATAGCTGTGGAAAACCAATACAACGCTCTGAGCGACGAAGACAGCGAAGACGACGTGCAGATGACGCCCGCACCGCCACGCCGCTCTAAACCGCCACCGCTCGTCCTGGACTACCCTGGCACATTCCGCGAGCTGCAACAACTGCTGCAGAAGGTGCTAGGGAAGAACAACTTCATAATACGAGTGTCTGGAGAGCTGTTCAAAGTCCAGACGAACAGCACCACGGACTACATGACGCTGAACAAAGAAGTAACAGACAAGGGCATCAAATTCTACACGTACTCTGCAACGAGGGAGAAACCGCTGCGAGTAGTGTACCGAGGGTTCTCGTATAAAACGGAACCAAGCCACATCAAAGAGGAGCTGGAGGACATGGGATATGCTGTGAGCGGCGTGTCCAAAATGAAAAATCCACAAACGAGAAAAGACTCGCCGCTCTTCTGTGTGTATGCTCCCAACACAGAGCGCAACAGGCAGCTGTTCCAGCTCCGATTAATCGCCAACTGCAGTGTGACACCTGAAAACTTGCGCACTAAACAACCATACGCACAGTGCTTCAGGTGCCAACAACTCGGTCACGTCCAAAAACACTGCGGCATGGACGAGAGATGTGTGAGATGCGCAGGCGAACACGCATCTCGCGATTGCCCTATCAAAGGAATACCACACAAGGACTTCACACCGAAGTGCGCCTTGTGTGGTGGAAACCACCTGGCCGCGTATAGAGGCTGTGAACGGCACATAGCCTTCCTCGAGCGCGCCCAAGGACAACAGCTCCGCGGAGGGAAGACGGCCAGAAACGGGAAAACCGCATTCCGCGACTCGCAGAACTGGCCGGCAACCGGTCACCCACAAAGACGACGACGCCGCCGGACACGTGGAGGTCGACGCGCCGGATACAACCCAGCGCCGCCAGGGGCCAGCGCCTCCCGGCCGAGTACGCAGAGGCAGCCGCCAACAGTCGGTAAGGCAGCTCGCGACGCGACCGGCAGTGCAGTCCCAGCCACCTCCCCTACGCGCGAGTCTCAAAACTCGCCGCGAGAGGGCAGCACCTCCCGGACGCAACCGGGAAAGCCAGCCGCCGAGTACAGCTCGACGCCACCAGAGGGCAGCAGCATGCAGACGTTGCAGCCAGCAGCCGGTAAGGCAGCCGCCACGGCTACCTACAACACAATCCCGGAGGCCGCTACCACGACGGAGTCCCGCAACCCGCCGCGTGGTGGCAGCACCTCACGGACACAGCCAGCGGCAAGTGGCGCCCAGAGAGGCGCGCCGCTCACAGGTGGCAGCACCGCGCGGCCGCAGCCGGCACCCCGTGCTAACGCATGGGCACGGCAGCGATCAGCTGATCTGACGGCAGCCGCTACTGCTACCGGGCGCGCGCAACGAGCGCGCACAAATAACGAAGACGCAGCCCCCGGGCGGCGCCCTCCGAGATTAGACAGCCCAGTTGACTTCCCGGAAATGCGCCAGCGTGGAAGCCGCTACCAACAGCGGCACATCGACGCGCCCCATCCTCCAAAACAACCACAGGAGGAAGACAAGGCCACCCAAATGCTGCAACTGTTGGCAGGCCTCATAGACAGGGTCCTCCATGTGATCGAGGACCTTCCAAACAAATACGCGGCGTCTGTGGAGAAGATCACGCAGACGATTACCCTGGCCATCTCCACAAAACATCATGGATAGACACGCCCGTGGTGTAAAAATCGGCGTCTTTAACGCCAACGGCTTGCGTCGCCAGGACGCGGAATTCAGAAGCTTCATCTGCGACGAGAACCTGGACATCTGTCTCGTCGCAGAAACACACCTGAAGCCTGGCGTGAAAGTGGGAGTGCCCAACTACCACTGTTACCGGGATGACCGGCCAACCGCGGGTGGCGGCACGGCGGTATACGTAAGGAGGACGATGCGCCACCACCGGATTCACCTGCCACAACTCGCCACAATAGAGGCCACGGGAGTAGCCGTGCAAACGGACCAAGGACCGATAAACTTCGTGGCAATATACCGACGCCCAAGGGGTCTACTGCAGCCAGATGAGTTCGCGGCGCTGATTTCCCTCCCTGGAAACACATTCCTCGGAGGCGACGTTAACGCCAAGAACATCATCTGGAACTCCAGGACCACAAACACAAGCGGCCGCCGTCTACATCGGGTGGCCGAGCAGCTCGGAGCGGCGGTGATAGGACCCCACCAGCCGACCATCTTCCCGACACGAAGAGGTGCGCAACCGGACGTCATAGACGTGGCCATCGTCCGCGGGGTGAGACACTTCATCTCCGCCACAACGAGGGCCACGATGGCGTCTGACCACGCCCCCGTGGTCTTTGAACTGAATGCGGACATCGTCCAAACGACCAAACGTGGCCACGACATCAGGGGCATCACATGGGACACGTACCAAACAGAAATGGCGGCCAAAATCGGAGACGCGCCGAACCCGACTGAACATGGTGCGGAAGCGGCGCTGCGGCACCTCACCCGAGGAGTCGCAGAAGCTGTGGCGGCAGCCACTCCAAACGGAAGAACAGAGAAGCCACACGCCCGTGAATTCCCGCAACATCTCAAAGCTGCCATCACGGAGAAGAACAGACTTCGCCGCGAATGGCAGCTAACACGTAATCCCGCAACAAAGCGGCAACTGAACAGGATGCAGCGGGAGATTAAAGCAGCCGCCGACGCCCACAGAATCGAAGAGTGGTCGCAGAAAGTCGCCTCCCTGAAGACAGAGGACGGAACAGCCTGGCACGCGGTGAAGGGATTCATCCGCCGCACCGCCAAAATACCGCCACTGCAAGTCGGCAACGTCTTCGTCAGCGAACCGGACGCAAAGGCCAACGCCCTCGCGGACGCGTTCGCTGAAAACTTCACTCCGGTGGAAGACCCCGTCGACCTGGCACACGTGGCACTGGTTGAGGAGCGACTTCCAGTCTTCCTAGCGGCCGAGGACAACGACACCGTCATCGAGCCGATCGAAGAAGCGGAGGTCGAGGTCCAGCTACGCTGTCTCAACGGCAGGAAGGCAGGAGGCCCCGATCTCGTCACGAACCAGCTCCTCAAACAACTACCGCCCATCGCAATCGGGCACCTCACGGGGATCTTCAACACCATCATCCAAACTGGCGTATTTCCAGAGAGCTGGAAGCACGCCGAGATCGTGGCCCTACCCAAGCCAGGGAAGGATCACAGGCGGGCTAACAACTACCGCCCGATCAGCCTGCTGCCAGCACTCTCGAAGGTCTTCGAGAGGTTGTACCTGAGGCGGCTGGGAATCCACATCGACGCGGAAGGCATCCTGCCCGACGAGCAGTTTGGATTCCGGAAGGGACACTCCACCACCCAGCAACTACTGCGGCTGACAGAGGAAGCCTTCTGTGCCCTGGACCGACGCGAGTACTTCGGCGCGCTACTGCTCGACGTGTCTCGTGCATTTGATTCAGTGTGGCACAAAGGTCTCCTTTATAAACTATTTACATTGGGGATTCCTGGGCCACACGTGAAACTCCTGCAGAGTTACCTCGCGGGTCGCACGTTTCACGTACGGGCAGACTGTGGAATCTCCACAGAACGCCGAATACTCGCCGGAGTCCCGCAAGGTTCGGTCCTGGGTCCAGTGCTATACTCGCTGTACACTGCCGACCTTCCGCGCACAGATCGGGTGCAACTCGCCCTGTACGCGGACGATACTGCAGTGTACTGCCGCAGCATGCAGCCGCAACTCCTTCAAAGGCGACTGCAATCCGCAGCCAACAATTTGGAAGACTGGGCGGCAAAGTGGCGGCTGGCGTACAACGCCGCCAAATCACAGGCAATCGTCATTGCTCACCGAAACGTGCCGGCTGACCTCCAGGAGATAACAATACGAGGAAGACCGGTCCCCTGGAGCGCAACGGCCAAATATCTGGGCGTCACACTAGACAAACGACTAACGTGGCGCCCACATATTGAAGAAACGAGGAAAAAGGCAATGGGGCGCATGAACTTGCTGTACCCCATCCTAAACCCACGCTCTTCATTACCAGACCACCTAGGGGTGGTCCTCTACAAATCCCTCATACGACCAGTGCTGGAATACGCCGCGGTCGTATGGGGAAACACGGCACCAACCAACTTACAACGGATCCAGGCAGTGCAGAACAGAGCACTGAAATGGGCACTCCATCTGCCGACGGACTTCCCGAGCGAGGAACTCCATCAAATTGCGGACACCCAGAGACTCCGTAGAAGAATCGAAGAACAGGCTGTAAAATTTTACACCATCGCCGAAACGTCGCAGAACGTAAAAATACGACTACTCGGCAGCCGAGAAGAGTGGAGAGCGCACCTGCGCTGGCCACACCATCTTCGTCAGGCACGCTGACGAAGAAGCAATCAATCTCGAAATTCTAAAGCACCAAAACATGGACAACCGAAAACTAGGAAACTAAAGATCTCGCAAGAAAAGAAGAAAAATTGGAAGGAAGAGCACACTACGTGCTGAAACTTCGTGAAAACCAGAAACCCACAAAGGAGTTTCAACAAGAGGTGCACAAGCGGCGGGTGCCACTGTGTGGGGAGACGCTGACTAGAGCGGAGCGCTTGCTACTGGTGTTGCTGCTGCCGTACGTTGGTTCGAGATGCCGCCCAAGACTAGCGGGAAGGCCGCCAAGAAGGCTGGCAAGGCGCAGAAGAACATTTCGAAGGGCGACAAGAAGAAGAAGCGCAAGAGGAAGGAGAGCTATGCCATCTACATCTACAAGGTGCTGAAGCAGGTGCACCCTGACACGGGCATCTCGTCGAAGGCGATGAGCATCATGAACAGCTTCGTGAACGACATTTTCGAGCGCATTGCGGCCGAGGCTTCTCGCCTGGCGCACTACAACAAGCGCTCGACCATCACGTCCCGCGAGATCCAGACCGCTGTGCGGCTGTTGCTGCCTGGCGAGCTGGCCAAGCACGCCGTGAGCGAGGGCACGAAGGCGGTGACCAAGTACACGAGCTCCAAGTAAGGAGGTGGCTCTGGAATGGAAGGAAGGATGGAGAAGGCTCCTCCGTTGCGAGAGCGGCAAAACGGCCCTTTTCAGGGCCACCAACTTGCCTTTTGCGGGAAGGGCGGAATTGTTGTTGTTGTTGTTTGTGTGGACGGCTGTGATGTATGTGTGCATTTTGATTGTGGGTGGGGGGGGGCGCGTCAAAGCGTGTTGCGCGGGGTACGGCCACGAGGTTGGTCGCCGTGGCGTGGAATGGTGGCACGCCTCGTTGGCGTGGTTTTTGACCCATTGGTGTTGTTGGTGTGTGTGTGTGTGTGTGTGTGTGTTACCCGTCTGCGAGGGGGGACAGTGCGATCGGCGACTTTTGTGTCACCGTAACGACGGCCGTTTGCGGGTTTGTTTTGTTTGCACATCATACATGGCGAGGGTGAAATGTGAAATGTTTTTGTTTGGTTTGTTTTTTTTTTGCCGCCCACTATTCCCTTTGCTGTACGCCGAGTTTGACAATGGTGCGACGTAACTGCAGCGTGGAGGTGTGTGAGTGACGTTGAAATGAACGTGCCATTAAGACGCATTGTTGTTGTATTGTACTGTACGTGTACGGCGACACGCACGATGATGTACCATTCGACTCTGATGTTTGATAGCCGTGTCTGACTGATTGCGTACGACGCACGCACACCGATGTCGTCATTCAAGATGCACGCGTGTCCAGTGCAGTACAGTAAGCGCGACGACGGCGGCGGCGGTCGTTTGTTTGGCGAATGTCTGTACACGTGTTTGTCTGTGTCCATCCGGTATGTATTTGTTTGTTTGAAAGTGTTTTGTGTGTCGGTGACGTGGTCCGATCCGTCGCCCCCTGAGTAACTGTCGATCGGCGCGATAGACCGGCGTCACGCAACTGAACCGAAGTCGTGGGCACACCCGTCATACTGTTGTACACCGTCGCGCTGAGAACGGTAACGAAAGGTTGACTTTGATCGGTCGAATGTCTGGGCAGAACGTGAGGAATGAGGCAAGAGTGCAAGGAGGGGGGGCAAAAGAGAGAGGAAGGGAAAAAGGGGAGAAACGCATTCGTAGAGCAACGGAACGTTCCCGTGTCGGAGGCGTATTGGAGCCGCACTGAAATGCGTTTAACGGCGGCGCGGCTGCAAGTGTCTGCCGTGGTGAACGTTACCTTTGACGGCTGCATTGGGCTTTGCCTTTGCTTTTGCTTTCGCTTTCGCTTTCGCTTTCGCTTTCGCTTTCGCGTTCGCTTTCGCTTTCCCGGATGTACGTAACGTTTGTTGATATGGTTCTGAGGAAGAGTGTATGACAGTGCCGTGCCGTCCATGTTCGTGTGCCCTCCCATTGTGTGTATGCTATTGTCTGTGTACTTGAATGATGTATGTAGGTGTTAGTGGACATGTTTTACCAGTGGGGGGAAATGGATCGTCGATAGTTGCCGTCACTCTGTCACGGTCGAGATGACGCACCCTCCGTACAGAAAGGTGTCGAGAAAGTGAGTGTGTGTGTGTGTGTGTGTGTGTGTGTGTGTGTGTGTGTGTGCGTGCGTGCGTCCGTGAATTGGCAGTGTTTGGAGGTGGGCGTGCCCTGCATGTGGCCCGGAAGGCTGTTCGTTAGGCGGTAGTGTTGTGTGGACAGGGGAGGGGCATGCGTAACGCTGCTGGCATGGCATTTCGGGAGATGGGAGGGGGCAAACGAGGAGCGGCGGCCAAAGACGGGACAGGGAGGGGCGCGGTGTGGGTGGCTTGCG
Source organism: Schistocerca americana (assembly GCF_021461395.2). Taxonomy (NCBI): domain Eukaryota; kingdom Metazoa; phylum Arthropoda; class Insecta; order Orthoptera; family Acrididae; genus Schistocerca; species Schistocerca americana. The sequence continues at coordinate 46,390 of NW_025725532.1, forward strand.
CCTGTGCTCGGCGTTGTGGTTTGTGCAAAAGAGGAGGAGAAAAACAATGTGAGTTGCCAGGGAGGGGAGCGGTGTTGTGTTGTGGTTGTCGTGGTGTAGCCGCAGACGCGGCTGTCAGTGAACGTGGCGAGACGGACGGATGCGCGGAGGGGCGGGGGCGGCGCATTTCGCCGGTGCCGTGCCGTGCCGTGCCGTGCCGTGCCATGCCTGAAAGCCGCGTGGTCGCTGTGTTGTTGGTGGCGTGGGGGCGAGGAGAGTACCGTACGGGTGTGCTTGTGCGCCGGAAATGGCACACTGCGCCCGCCCGTCTTGGAGGCTGATGGCTGTGGTGTGGAAATGGGGCGCGGTGATGTTGAAGCAGTTGAAGAACAGAAAAGAAACCAAGAAAACGGAAGGCGTGATGCGGCGGTGGTGGTGAGAGCGGGAAAAACAAAACAAAAAAAAAACAACAAAAAAAAAAAGAAGGAAAAACAACAAGAAAACAAAACGTCTATCAATATTAAAATGTAAATGGAAATGGAAATGGACCCAGGTATAACCTCCCTGCACAAATAGCAGAGAGTCCGATGATAATAAAAATGTGCCAGAATGTTAACGTCCCTACAAAACAAACCCAACGATAATATTAATGAAAGAGTGAACCGTATGTAACATTGCAACAGACATAATGAAACCTGATAAATTGTATAAGGGCAGCAGCGTTGACCTTTGGCCCTGTATTCAGAATAAAAAGAGCCAAAGATCGTTACCCCAATGAAAAAGACACTGAAACACGTATGTAACATAGTAGCGATGGCGAGACATTGTAGCATCTGTGACCAGAGAGTTTGCGCTGGACTGCGCGAGTGTTGCGAGCGGTTCTCAGTCAGTCAGTCAGTCAGTCAGTCAGTCAGTCAGTCAGTAGTCGTTGCGAGTCCGTAGCTCTGTGTAGTTGAGGGCTGTACTCTGTCAGTAGTCGTCGCGTGCAGTACGCTAATAGTCGTCATGCAGAGCGGTCGGTCAGTAGTAGCAGCCGAGTGCGGTTGTGTGATGTAGGCGGTCGGCAACACTGGTCAAGATGGTGAATAAGGTATACTGTTAATTAATATAATCATTAGATAATGAAAAATTGTATTTATTGTAATTATTCTCCAACAAGTTCCCCAATAATAATGTTTATTTCAAAAGCATTTTTCAAACATTTAATTGTTTATTGAACTAAAGAGTTCGTTGCACTTCACATTTCATTCCACTTCTTTGAAGAAAAATGTCACTAAAATCACAAAAAAAGAGAATATTATTATTTGCAATGCAGTTCCTCCAAGCGCTGCGCAACAACCAGAGCAGAAATGTGACATCCATTTATTCGGAGGTAAGACTTTAATTCTGATTGTTTTGCACAGGGCCAAAGACCGATATTTCGGTTTAATTGAAGTTTCTTGTCACTGAACGGACGTTTTTAAATGTTGTGTGAAGACTTTATATTTGAGTCAGATTGCGAATTTCACATTTTTGTTGCCATTTTCAATACCTCTCATTGTGGGCGAGGTTACAATTAGCGCAATGTCCATTAGCATCCGTAAATAACATTGTCCGTTATTTTAAATTTTGCTGGGAGGTTACAACACACACACAAAAAAAAAAACAAAAAAAACAAAAAATTGCATTTATATCTGCTCCTCAATTGTAGATACCCCTTACACAGCTGTGTGCAATGAATGAGTGCTGGCTGGTAATTAATTGCACTCCTTGGAGGGAAATGCCATAGGAAGTAGTCTTTAAAAAGTGAATGTTTTTCGTTAAGAGACAAAAGTTACTTTAGAAAAAAAGTAATAGTGGGGCTTTTGTTGTTGAACAAAATAAGTACAATGAACATACGTTATCAGATTTGCGCAATGCAGCGTCACACCACCTTTTGATTATAACACAATAGACTATACATCGTCCCGAACCGTGACCAGAGTCGCGAGACGAGCAGAGCACGCCGCCGACGCCCGCTCAGTACAACCGTCCACCCGCTACTACTGTCGACCGACTACTACCTCTCCCGACTCGCGCTACAATATATATATAACAACTGTTCCTGGCGACCCGGTGCGTGCCACTACTGTCGTCTGGCGCGGTCCAAGCGCCGACTAGCAGCGATAAAGAACTCTCTGGTCAGACAGAGATGCTGTCATGCCTCGCCATCGCTCTGGTAATGAATACATACGTGTTGCAGCGTGCGTACCACCGGAACACGCAGTGGCGGAGCCAAAGACTGTGTTGTCGAGGTCGAGTGCGAGCGGGAAGAGAGGCAGCGTCGGCACGGAGATGCAAGCGAGCGCGAGACGCACGGGGGCTGCGGCGTGGCGCGTTTGCGGTCGGCGCCTTTGGTGGCAACGCCCGGGACAAGCAGCGGTGTATGGTGTGGTGCGGGGCGGACAGGGGCGGAGGCGGCGCGACGACGGCATGGGGGCGAAAACGGGACGGGGGACGGCGGATGTTGAGAGGCGTCACGCGCGGACAGGACACAGACACAGAGACACACAGATTGGAAAGGGAGGGTGCGCGGTAGTAGTTGGGAATGTGCGTACCGTGCGGGATGGGAGTGGGCGAGGAACACGGTCGTGGCCCCTGTTTTGGGTGCGTGTGATGACGTCGGTGTGTTGTGGGAAGGGAAGGTGCTGTGGCGGCGGCGCGTAATGGGCGTAGGCCGAAAAGAGAAAGGAACGTGGGCAGTGTGTTGGCAAGCGTCGGTTCGACTGCGACGTTGATGGGCAGGGCAGGGCAGGGCAGGGCAGGGCAGGGCAGGGCAAGGTTAATGGTGGTAGGAGTAGGCGTGTGGGCGCAAAAAATCTGCCGCTGCAGGCGGTGCCGTAACCGCCATGGCGGGAAGGAGAGAGGGCCAAAGAAAGAAAGAAAGAAAGAAAGAAAGAAAGAAAGAAAGAAGAAAACAAAAAAAAAAAAAAAAGGAGGGGGGGGCGAAAGTGGAGAGGCGGTGGTGTGAGAAGGGCGGGGGCGGAAGGAAGGCAGGAAGGACAAGAGGCGAGGCGACGGCTTGCTTTGTGTATCGGTCGGTCTCTGGCTATGCTTCGTTTTCTGCAGCAGGGTCGGTGCGCGGCGTGGCTCGCGGCAGTGGGAACGCCTGGTGGCTGGACGGCCAGCAATGCGGTTGGATGGGCGGCCACAGCACCGCACCTGTGCCCGAGGAGGAGACGCTGGCGGCGGGCCCTGAGGTGAGGCCGGCTCGGCTGGGGCTGTGGATGTGTAGGTGTGCGCCGCTGCTGCAACAACGAGTAAAACGCGAGAAGAAGGGATGGCGGTAGAGAGAAAAAAAAAAAAAAGGTCGTGTTGTGTTGATGCGCAGGCAGACGCGTACAGAGGGACGAGCCCGGTCTGCAGCAGGGTGTGGCCGTGCCGAGTGCAGAGCAGCGGCGGCTCGGTTCGGTTCGGTTCGGCCCGGCCCGGCGGGCCGCGCTGTTGTCGCGGACGTGAGCGCCCCCTGGCGGGTGGCCGGAGGCGGCGCGGCGTGTTGGACGTGTGGCTGGTGGCAGTGCACAATTTGCGAGTTGCTGGCGGTGTGGTGTGGCGGTTGGCGCGTCGGGCGGCGGAGAGGTATGTGTTGCGGGCGCCCTTTGCTGCGCTGCGTCGTTGCGTGTGCCGTACAGGGCGGGCGCTTGTCGACTGTGTGGCGAATTGGCGTGAAACGGCTGCCGAGAGGTGTGTGGTAGCGAGCCGGTCGGTGGTGTCAGTGCGAAGGGGAATGTGCGTGCGTGTTTGGCGGTTTCGGTGTGCTTTTTGCGGCGTGAGAGTGGGAATTAGTGGGGCCGGCTGTTGTGTTGGTTCCTTGTGTCTTGTGTCGCGTAGCTTGATGGCAACGTGGAAGGACGCCGGTTTCGTTTTCGTTTCGAGCCTTGCGTGTGGTTGTCGACGTTGACTGGTTGGCGTGTGCCGATGCACGTGCATGTGTGGGTCGCGAGTGCGTTTTTGGCTGGCTGTGTGTGTGTGTGTGTGTGTGTGTGTGTGTGTGTGTTTTGGGGGGGAAGGGGGAGGCGGTGGTGAAAGTGCAGTCGTCGGGTGGGGCTGGGGCTGTGCGTCGTGGCGGAAAGGTGGTAGGTTGCGGGAAGCGAGCCCGTCGTTGACGGTGTCGCGTGAGTTGTGAATCGAGTGGGGCGCGGGGCGCGGGGCGCGTGGCGCGGGGCGCGGGGCGCGGGACAGGAGCAGCGTGCCGCTGCGTCGTGGTCGTCAGCAGAGGCTGTGCGTGTGCTTGTCCTTTTTGTGGGCGGTTCGTGCGAGGCGTTTTTGTTTTGTGTTGCCCTAGTTGTTAGTTTATTTTGTTTGTGTTTGTTATTTTGAGACGACGACTGGTTGGTGGCGTGCGCGCGAAGTGGCGGTGTGCGCTTCCCGTGTCGTTTGTGTTGTTTTGTTTTTTTGTTTTTGTGTGTTTTTTTTTGCACTGGGCCCCGGTGGGTGGGTGCGTGTGTGTCGATTGCCGGCTGGCGAAAGGTGCGCCATCGGCGGGGTGGGTCGCCGGCACAAGTAGAGGCGGCGGCGTTGTTGCTGTTGTTGTGTGGTGTTTGTTTTGTTCGGCTGTGTCGGCGAGCTGTGTTGCGGTGCGTGTGAATGGTGGTGCAAAAGTGCTGGCGTTGGGGCTGCGACTGCGACGGCGGCGAGCCGCGGGCGCGCCATTGATAGTGATGTTGTGAACAGCGGCTGTGTACGGTAGTGGTGTTGTTGTAGCACGACGTGCATCCGGGCCGGCGCGGAAAGCGCAGTTGCGGGCGGTTGCCCTTCGGTGCCAGCCATGTCGCGTGAGCGGCGGGTTGCTCTGGTGTCGACACGTGGTGCTCTGGGTTGTTGTGTGGTGCCCTTTGGCCGGTGGGGGTGGTTCGCGTGTGTCTCGTTCGCGCTCGGTGTCTGGTCGTGGTCGTGCTGCTCCCCCGTCTGTCGGCGGTTTCCGACGTCGTCCCGTCGCGACCTTTCAACCGAAAGTGTGGCGCCCGAAGGTGAACGAACGTAACCCTGACCTCGGCGCTTTACGCTGAGCCGAGCGAACCGAACCGAACCGAACCTAACCTGTGGTGTGGCGAGGTGAGCTCAGCCTGTGAGCCCCTAACGTCTACGTAAGGTAAGCTGTCCGGCTCACGCCTCACGTTTGAACGCTTTTTTAACCTACGTTTGACGCTTCTTAACCTAGCACTGACCCCTTAACCTAACCTAACGTGTAACCTAACCTAACCTAACCTAACCTAACCTAACCTAACCTCTGACGCCTGACGTGTTTGAATGCTTAACCTAAGTTTGACGCTTAACCTAACCTAAGTCCCCTTAACCTAACCCACGTCCACCTAACCTAACCTAACGTAGACGTGTAAACGTAATGTGTAACGCGTAACGTGTAAGGTCGGCTGTCGTGTGTGCTTGACGGCAGATTGGGTTGGTCTGTAGATTCGGATTGCGGTTTGCCTCGGTCGAGGGGTTGTGGGTCGGAAGCGGCGAGGGGCGGCGGCGCCTGTTGCGCAGGCGGCGTCCGTTTGCGGCGGGCAATTGTTGAGAAACGGCTGTGAATGTTGGCGGGCGAGAGGAGGAGGACGGCGCGCGATGTGGCCCGACGGCTGCGGGCCGATCGGGAAACGGCGGGAGGGCGACGGAAGGCGATGGGGCGGCGGAGGCGCGTTTGCACGGCCGTCATCGCCGCACGCCTCGGCTTGTGTGGCTGTGGCGCCGGCCGCGCTGGCCGGGCTGCCGCGGCGACGGTGTGGGAGTTTTGCCGAAGGTTTGGCCATTGTGGCGGGTCGTCGGCTGGGGCTGTGGGGGCGGCATTTGGGCGGGGGCGGCGATTCTCGGCGGGCCGACCCAGGCTGTAGCGCGCGGTAGCTGCAGTTTGGCCGTGGTTTGCGGCGCTGCCGTGGCGACTGGTTGGCGACTGTGGTGTGGCTGTGTGTAGCCCCATCCTCGGTGGTTTGAAAGGCGCGGGCGGTTGTGGCGCAGGTTTGGGGCTGCTCCGCACAGGCTGTCGGACGTTGGGCGGTAGCAAGCGCGGGAGGCGCGGCGCGGCGGCGCGCAGAGTGGCGGCCGCTCTCTCGGCCGTCCGCGCCCGCCCGCGACACTGGCTGGGCCTTGTGATTCTCTGCTCTGCTGCTGTGCTGTGCTTGCGTGCCTGCCGTCCCGCTCGCTCTCGCTGTGTGTTACGCGCGTCGTCGAAATGGCAGATCAGGCGGCTACGAACGAGACTGCTGCGGCACCCGCCGCCACCGGCACTACGAAGAAGGCCAAGTCTGCGTCGTCTGCGAAGAAGCCGCGCGCCAAGCCTGCGCACCCGCGCACCTCTGAGATGGTGACGGCCGCCATCAAGAGTCTGAAGGAGCGCGGCGGGTCGTCGCTGCAGGCGATCAAGAAGTACATAGCCGCGCACTACAAGCTGGACGCGGAGAAGCTGGCGCCGTTTATCAAGAAGTACCTCAAGTCGGCCGTCGTGGCGGGCGAGCTGGTGCAGACGAAGGGGAAGGGCGCGTCCGGCTCGTTCAAGCTTGCCGGCGCCGGCGGCGGGGGGGCGGCCGAGGGCGGCAAGGCTCGTGCTGGCGGTGCCAAGAAGAAGCGCGCCGCTCCGGCCAGCAAGGAGAAGAAGGGCGCCCGTGCGGCCGGCGCAAAGAAGGCTGGTGGCGTGAAGGCGGCGACCGGTCGGAAGGCGGGCGCCGCCAAGAAGGCGTCTGCGGCGTCGGCCGCTCCCGCGGGTGCGAAGAAGGCGGCTGCGGCCAAGCCGGCCAAGGCCAAGTCGCCGTCGAAGGCGAAGAAGGCCGCCAAGGTTCCGACGAAGAAGCCGAAGGCGCCGCGCCCGAAGAAGGCGACGACGCCGTCTAAGGCGAAGGCTTCGCCCAAGAAGAAGAAGTAGAGTAGAGGAGAAAGAGATGGGAAAGGAAGGGTTTGGCGCTTGACTCCGTCGTCCCCACCCCCCGTCGTCGTCTAGTGGCGCGCAAGAGACGCGCGGCCCAAAACGGCCCTTCTCAGGGCCATCAAAGCACGTCGGGGAAGGTTTTGATTGTCGTGTTGCGTTTGGTGTGGGTGTCTGTCTGTATGCCCGTGGGGATGCTGTTTGCGTGCCGTGGTGGTTGGATTGCGGGGGTCGGTGGCGGGTGTGGGCGGCGGTAGCGGTAAGCGGTGTTGTTGTTGTCGTGGTTGATTGTCGCCGTGTTTGTGGCGGCGGCCGACGGTTGGTTTTCTGTCACGTTGTTTTGTTTGAATACGTTGGTTGGCTTGCCTGCGTTCGTTCTTCTCGGATGTCTGTCTTGTCTAGTCGTGTCTGGTCTTTGTTTTGTTCCTTTGTGTGTGTTATGTTTTGCAACGGGGGGCACGTTGAGATGTGGAAGGAGTCGGCGGGGATTTCGGTGGCGTGTAGAGCGAGCGAGCGCGCCTGCCTGGCCGTTGGCCGTCGGAGTGGAGTGCGGGTTTTTTTGTTTTCGAAACGAAAGCGGCGGGCGGGCGGCCGGCCAGCCAGCCACCCGTGCGGTGTGACGTCGGCCGTTGGGTATTGTGCGCTTTGAGCGCCGGGGAGGGATGATGTGTGATTGTTGCGCGCTGCTAGCAGGCAGGCAGAGTGAGCGGGTGTGGCGGACGGACGGGAAGTGGTGGTTTTTGTTTTTGGGTTGCGGGGCGAGAGGCAGGCGACCGACAAAGTTTGCTCGCGACGGAGAGATGTTAGTGGCCCTGAAAAGGGCCGTTTTTGTTTGTGCGGTGCGGTGCCGCGGCGCGGTTTAGGCGCGCTCGCCGCGGATGCGGCGCGCGAGCTGGATGTCCTTGGGCATGATGGTGACGCGCTTGGCGTGGATTGCGCACAGGTTGGTGTCTTCGAAGAGGCCGACGAGGTAGGCCTCGCTGGCCTCCTGCAGGGCCATGACTGCGGAGCTCTGGATGCGCAGGTCGGTCTTGAAGTCCTGGGCGATCTCGCGCACTAGGCGCTGGAATGGCAGCTTGCGGATGAGCAGCTCTGTGCTCTTCTGGTAGCGCCTGATTTCTCGCAGGGCGACGGTGCCCGGCCTGTAGCGGTGGGGCTTCTTGACGCCTCCGGTGGCGGGCGCGCTCTTCCTCGCCGCCTTGGTGGCGAGCTGTTTGCGCGGCGCCTTTCCGCCGGTGGACTTGCGGGCCGTTTGCTTTGTGCGGGCCATGGCGGTAGCGGTAGCGGTAGCGGAGCGGCGTGCGTGGAGGTTAGGTGCGGCGCGGCGTCCGGTGCTGCCTTGACAACGGGCCCGCGCGCCTCCGTGCTGCGCTTATATGCCCTCGGTTGCGCGTGGTGGGGGGAGGGCGGGCCAGAGTCTATATAGGGGGGCGGCGGGCGCGCTGGGCGCAGACCGTAGCCGACTCGCCAGCCGCTGCAGCTGCTGTTTGTGCACGTTTTGCTTTGCCCGAGGAAGGAAGGATGACAGGCCGCGGCAAGGGAGGAAAGGGGCTCGGCAAGGGTGGCGCCAAGCGGCACCGCAAGGTGTTGCGCGACAACATCCAGGGCATCACGAAGCCCGCCATCCGCCGCCTGGCTCGCAGGGGCGGCGTGAAGCGCATCTCTGGTCTGATCTACGAGGAGACCCGCGGGGTGCTGAAGGTGTTCCTGGAGAACGTGATCCGCGACGCGGTGACGTACACTGAGCACGCCAAGCGCAAGACTGTGACGGCCATGGACGTGGTGTACGCCCTGAAGAGGCAGGGGCGCACCCTGTACGGTTTCGGCGGTTAGGCTGCGTCGCAGCGGGCGCTGGCCTTCCCGCGGCCGTGCTTGTGGGTGGGAGAGACTAGAAAACGGCCCTTTTCAGGGCCACCACACTGTTCGGAAGTTGAAAAGTGCGAAAGAGTCTGTGCTGTTGCTGCGTGTGTGCGCTGTGTTGTTTGTTTGTTTGTTTCTTTCTTTCTTTCTTTCCGTTTGAGCGACGTGATGTGACTGGGAGGGGAGAAGGAAAGGAAACGTGTCATGTGGCTGGCTGTGTGTGGAGCTGCTTCGTTTGTGTGTTTGTTATTGTGTGTCTTTGTATCGATCGCGACGGAGATGGCGGGCTGTGTGTTGTTGTGCGAGAGGCGGTGATTATTTGCTTGCGTGGTTTGGCTCTGTGTGTTTGTTTGCGGCGGCGTTGGGGTTTCCGAGGCAAGGCGTGTGGGCATAGGCGGCCGGATCAGCTGTTTCGTTCGTGTCGACGGCCGTTGCGCGCGGGAGTGGAGGGCGGTGTGTCGACACGCCTCCCTTTAACAATGGTCATTATTGCTGCCGTTGTCGGTTTGGAAGGCGACTGCGACCGTGCAAAATGTGTGTGTGTGTGTGTGTGTGTGTGTTGGGCCACACGGGCTGTGTGGACGACAAGATGGCGGACGTGCGCCGGCGGCGGCTGTGCTGTGACAGTGCAAAGTTAAAACAAAACAAGGTGCGGCGAGGACGACTGAAATTTTGCTTTGGACGTAGGTTTGTGTGGTGGCCCTGAAAAGGGCCGATTGTTGTGGGCCGAGCCGGCAAAGCGCGTTGCGTGCAGGGGAGCACGCGGCGCTGCGATTGCCTGGCCTCCTTTAGGCCTTCTTCTCGGTCTTCTTTGGCAGCAGGACGGCCTGGATGTTGGGCAGGACACCACCCTGTGCGATGGTGACGCCCGACAGGAGCTTGTTGAGCTCCTCGTCGTTGCGGATGGCAAGCTGCAGGTGGCGCGGGATGATGCGCGTCTTCTTGTTGTCGCGGGCCGCGTTTCCGGCCAGCTCGAGCACCTCAGCCGCGAGGTACTCCATGACGGCGGCGAGGTAGACGGGCGCCCCGGCGCCGACGCGCTCTGCGTAGTTTCCCTTGCGCAGGAGGCGGTGGATTCTGCCGACCGGGAACTGGAGCCCAGCCCTGCTTGAGCGGGACTTTGACTTGCCCTTGACTTTGCCTCCCTTTCCGCGTCCGGACATGGCGATGGGCTAGCGACGGTGCACACGAAACGGAAACGAAAACGACCGGTGCGAGCGGCAGCGAGTCGAGCAGCGGAGTGCGTGCCGGCGCAGCCGGGGTGGGGGTGCTTTATGGGCTCGGGTGCGGCGGCCGGTTGCGCGCGCGCCCCATTGGTCGGCGGCCGCAACAGGGCGAGCTGGTAAAGGTGCGGCGGCGGCTGGCGGCGGGTGCCACTGTGTGGGGAGACGCTGACTAGAGCGGAGCGCTTGCTACTGGTGTTGCTGCTGCCGTACGTTGGTTCGAGATGCCGCCCAAGACTAGCGGGAAGGCCGCCAAGAAGGCTGGCAAGGCGCAGAAGAACATTTCGAAGGGCGACAAGAAGAAGAAGCGCAAGAGGAAGGAGAGCTATGCCATCTACATCTACAAGGTGCTGAAGCAGGTGCACCCTGACACGGGCATCTCGTCGAAGGCGATGAGCATCATGAACAGCTTCGTGAACGACATTTTCGAGCGCATTGCGGCCGAGGCTTCTCGCCTGGCGCACTACAACAAGCGCTCGACCATCACGTCCCGCGAGATCCAGACCGCTGTGCGGCTGTTGCTGCCTGGCGAGCTGGCCAAGCACGCCGTGAGCGAGGGCACGAAGGCGGTGACCAAGTACACGAGCTCCAAGTAAGGAGGTGGCTCTGGAATGGAAGGAAGGATGGAGAAGGCTCCTCCGTTGCGAGAGCGGCAAAACGGCCCTTTTCAGGGCCACCAACTTGCCTTTTGCGGGAAGGGCGGAATTGTTGTTGTTGTTGTTTGTGTGGACGGCTGTGATGTATGTGTGCATTTTGATTGTGGGTGGGGGGGGGCGCGTCAAAGCGTGTTGCGCGGGGTACGGCCACGAGGTTGGTCGCCGTGGCGTGGAATGGTGGCACGCCTCGTTGGCGTGGTTTTTGACCCATTGGTGTTGTTGGTGTGTGTGTGTGTGTGTGTGTGTGTTACCCGTCTGCGAGGGGGGACAGTGCGATCGGCGACTTTTGTGTCACCGTAACGACGGCCGTTTGCGGGTTTGTTTTGTTTGCACATCATACATGGCGAGGGTGAAATGTGAAATGTTTTTGTTTGGTTTGTTTTTTTTTTGCCGCCCACTATTCCCTTTGCTGTACGCCGAGTTTGACAATGGTGCGACGTAACTGCAGCGTGGAGGTGTGTGAGTGACGTTGAAATGAACGTGCCATTAAGACGCATTGTTGTTGTATTGTACTGTACGTGTACGGCGACACGCACGATGATGTACCATTCGACTCTGATGTTTGATAGCCGTGTCTGACTGATTGCGTACGACGCACGCACACCGATGTCGTCATTCAAGATGCACGCGTGTCCAGTGCAGTACAGTAAGCGCGACGACGGCGGCGGCGGTCGTTTGTTTGGCGAATGTCTGTACACGTGTTTGTCTGTGTCCATCCGGTATGTATTTGTTTGTTTGAAAGTGTTTTGTGTGTCGGTGACGTGGTCCGATCCGTCGCCCCCTGAGTAACTGTCGATCGGCGCGATAGACCGGCGTCACGCAACTGAACCGAAGTCGTGGGCACACCCGTCATACTGTTGTACACCGTCGCGCTGAGAACGGTAACGAAAGGTTGACTTTGATCGGTCGAATGTCTGGGCAGAACGTGAGGAATGAGGCAAGAGTGCAAGGAGGGGGGGCAAAAGAGAGAGGAAGGGAAAAAGGGGAGAAACGCATTCGTAGAGCAACGGAACGTTCCCGTGTCGGAGGCGTATTGGAGCCGCACTGAAATGCGTTTAACGGCGGCGCGGCTGCAAGTGTCTGCCGTGGTGAACGTTACCTTTGACGGCTGCATTGGGCTTTGCCTTTGCTTTTGCTTTCGCTTTCGCTTTCGCTTTCGCTTTCGCTTTCGCGTTCGCTTTCGCTTTCCCGGATGTACGTAACGTTTGTTGATATGGTTCTGAGGAAGAGTGTATGACAGTGCCGTGCCGTCCATGTTCGTGTGCCCTCCCATTGTGTGTATGCTATTGTCTGTGTACTTGAATGATGTATGTAGGTGTTAGTGGACATGTTTTACCAGTGGGGGGAAATGGATCGTCGATAGTTGCCGTCACTCTGTCACGGTCGAGATGACGCACCCTCCGTACAGAAAGGTGTCGAGAAAGTGAGTGTGTGTGTGTGTGTGTGTGTGTGTGTGTGTGTGTGTGTGTGCGTGCGTGCGTCCGTGAATTGGCAGTGTTTGGAGGTGGGCGTGCCCTGCATGTGGCCCGGAAGGCTGTTCGTTAGGCGGTAGTGTTGTGTGGACAGGGGAGGGGCATGCGTAACGCTGCTGGCATGGCATTTCGGGAGATGGGAGGGGGCAAACGAGGAGCGGCGGCCAAAGACGGGACGGGGAGGGGCGCGGTGTGGGTGGCTTGCGCCTGTGCTCGGCGTTGTGGTTTGTGCAAAAGAGGAGGAGAAAAACAATATGAGTTGCCAGGGAGGGGAGCGGTGTTGTGTTGTGGTTGTCGTGGTGTAGCCGCAGACGCGGCTGTCAGTGAACGTGGCGAGACGGACGGATGCGCGGAGGGGCGGGGGCGGCGCATTTCGCCGGTGCCGTGCCGTGCCGTGCCGTGCCATGCCTGAAAGCCGCGTGGTCGCTGTGTTGTTGGTGGCGTGGGGGCGAGGAGAGTACCGTACGGGTGTGCTTGTGCGCCGGAAATGGCACACTGCGCCCGCCCGTCTTGGAGGCTGATGGCTGTGGTGTGGAAATGGGGCGCGGTGATGTTGAAGCAGTTGAAGAACAGAAAAGAAACCAAGAAAACGGAAGGCGTGATGCGGCGGTGGTGGTGAGAGCGGGAAAAACAAAACAAAAAAAAAACAACAAAAAAAAAAAGAAGGAAAAACAACAAGAAAACAAAACGTCTATCAATATTAAAATGTAAATGGAAATGGAAATGGACCCAGGTATAACCTCCCTGCACAAATAGCAGAGAGTCCGATGATAATAAAAATGTGCCAGAATGTTAACGTCCCTACAAAACAAACCCAACGATAATATTAATGAAAGAGTGAACCGTATGTAACATTGCAACAGACATAATGAAACCTGATAAATTGTATAAGGGCAGCAGCGTTGACCTTTGGCCCTGTATTCAGAATAAAAAGAGCCAAAGATCGTTACCCCAATGAAAAAGACACTGAAACACGTATGTAACATAGTAGCGATGGCGAGACATTGTAGCATCTGTGACCAGAGAGTTTGCGCTGGACTGCGCGAGTGTTGCGAGCGGTTCTCAGTCAGTCAGTCAGTCAGTCAGTCAGTCAGTCAGTCAGTAGTCGTTGCGAGTCCGTAGCTCTGTGTAGTTGAGGGCTGTACTCTGTCAGTAGTCGTCGCGTGCAGTACGCTAATAGTCGTCATGCAGAGCGGTCGGTCAGTAGTAGCAGCCGAGTGCGGTTGTGTGATGTAGGCGGTCGGCAACACTGGTCAAGATGGTGAATAAGGTATACTGTTAATTAATATAATCATTAGATAATGAAAAATTGTATTTATTGTAATTATTCTCCAACAAGTTCCCCAATAATAATGTTTATTTCAAAAGCATTTTTCAAACATTTAATTGTTTATTGAACTAAAGAGTTCGTTGCACTTCACATTTCATTCCACTTCTTTGAAGAAAAATGTCACTAAAATCACAAAAAAAGAGAATATTATTATTTGCAATGCAGTTCCTCCAAGCGCTGCGCAACAACCAGAGCAGAAATGTGACATCCATTTATTCGGAGGTAAGACTTTAATTCTGATTGTTTTGCACAGGGCCAAAGACCGATATTTCGGTTTAATTGAAGTTTCTTGTCACTGAACGGACGTTTTTAAATGTTGTGTGAAGACTTTATATTTGAGTCAGATTGCGAATTTCACATTTTTGTTGCCATTTTCAATACCTCTCATTGTGGGCGAGGTTACAATTAGCGCAATGTCCATTAGCATCCGTAAATAACATTGTCCGTTATTTTAAATTTTGCTGGGAGGTTACAACACACACACAAAAAAAAAAACAAAAAAAACAAAAAATTGCATTTATATCTGCTCCTCAATTGTAGATACCCCTTACACAGCTGTGTGCAATGAATGAGTGCTGGCTGGTAATTAATTGCACTCCTTGGAGGGAAATGCCATAGGAAGTAGTCTTTAAAAAGTGAATGTTTTTCGTTAAGAGACAAAAGTTACTTTAGAAAAAAAGTAATAGTGGGGCTTTTGTTGTTGAACAAAATAAGTACAATGAACATACGTTATCAGATTTGCGCAATGCAGCGTCACACCACCTTTTGATTATAACACAATAGACTATACATCGTCCCGAACCGTGACCAGAGTCGCGAGACGAGCAGAGCACGCCGCCGACGCCCGCTCAGTACAACCGTCCACCCGCTACTACTGTCGACCGACTACTACCTCTCCCGACTCGCGCTACAATATATATATAACAACTGTTCCTGGCGACCCGGTGCGTGCCACTACTGTCGTCTGGCGCGGTCCAAGCGCCGACTAGCAGCGATAAAGAACTCTCTGGTCAGACAGAGATGCTGTCATGCCTCGCCATCGCTCTGGTAATGAATACATACGTGTTGCAGCGTGCGTACCACCGGAACACGCAGTGGCGGAGCCAAAGACTGTGTTGTCGAGGTCGAGTGCGAGCGGGAAGAGAGGCAGCGTCGGCACGGAGATGCAAGCGAGCGCGAGACGCACGGGGGCTGCGGCGTGGCGCGTTTGCGGTCGGCGCCTTTGGTGGCAACGGCCGGGACAAGCAGCGGTGTATGGTGTGGTGCGGGGCGGACAGGGGCGGAGGCGGCGCGACGACGGCATGGGGGCGAAAACGGGACGGGGGACGGCGGATGTTGAGAGGCGTCACGCGCGGACAGGACACAGACACAGAGACACACAGATTGGAAAGGGAGGGTGCGCGGTAGTAGTTGGGAATGTGCGTACCGTGCGGGATGGGAGTGGGCGAGGAACACGGTCGTGGCCCCTGTTTTGGGTGCGTGTGATGACGTCGGTGTGTTGTGGGAAGGGAAGGTGCTGTGGCGGCGGCGCGTAATGGGCGTAGGCCGAAAAGAGAAAGGAACGTGGGCAGTGTGTTGGCAAGCGTCGGTTCGACTGCGACGTTGATGGGCAGGGCAGGGCAGGGCAGGGCAGGGCAGGGCAGGGCAAGGTTAATGGTGGTAGGAGTAGGCGTGTGGGCGCAAAAAATCTGCCGCTGCAGGCGGTGCCGTAACCGCCATGGCGGGAAGGAGAGAGGGCCAAAGAAAGAAAGAAAGAAAGAAAGAAAGAAAGAAAGAAAGAAGAAAACAAAAAAAAAAAAAAAAGGAGGGGGGGGCGAAAGTGGAGAGGCGGTGGTGTGAGAAGGGCGGGGGCGGAAGGAAGGCAGGAAGGACAAGAGGCGAGGCGACGGCTTGCTTTGTGTATCGGTCGGTCTCTGGCTATGCTTCGTTTTCTGCAGCAGGGTCGGTGCGCGGCGTGGCTCGCGGCAGTGGGAACGCCTGGTGGCTGGACGGCCAGCAATGCGGTTGGATGGGCGGCCACAGCACCGCACCTGTGCCCGAGGAGGAGACGCTGGCGGCGGGCCCTGAGGTGAGGCCGGCTCGGCTGGGGCTGTGGATGTGTAGGTGTGCGCCGCTGCTGCAACAACGAGTAAAACGCGAGAAGAAGGGATGGCGGTAGAGAGAAAAAAAAAAAAAAGGTCGTGTTGTGTTGATGCGCAGGCAGACGCGTACAGAGGGACGAGCCCGGTCTGCAGCAGGGTGTGGCCGTGCCGAGTGCAGAGCAGCGGCGGCTCGGTTCGGTTCGGTTCGGCCCGGCCCGGCGGGCCGCGCTGTTGTCGCGGACGTGAGCGCCCCCTGGCGGGTGGCCGGAGGCGGCGCGGCGTGTTGGACGTGTGGCTGGTGGCAGTGCACAATTTGCGAGTTGCTGGCGGTGTGGTGTGGCGGTTGGCGCGTCGGGCGGCGGAGAGGTATGTGTTGCGGGCGCCCTTTGCTGCGCTGCGTCGTTGCGTGTGCCGTACAGGGCGGGCGCTTGTCGACTGTGTGGCGAATTGGCGTGAAACGGCTGCCGAGAGGTGTGTGGTAGCGAGCCGGTCGGTGGTGTCAGTGCGAAGGGGAATGTGCGTGCGTGTTTGGCGGTTTCGGTGTGCTTTTTGCGGCGTGAGAGTGGGAATTAGTGGGGCCGGCTGTTGTGTTGGTTCCTTGTGTCTTGTGTCGCGTAGCTTGATGGCAACGTGGAAGGACGCCGGTTTCGTTTTCGTTTCGAGCCTTGCGTGTGGTTGTCGACGTTGACTGGTTGGCGTGTGCCGATGCACGTGCATGTGTGGGTCGCGAGTGCGTTTTTGGCTGGCTGTGTGTGTGTGTGTGTGTGTGTGTGTGTGTTTTGGGGGGGAAGGGGGAGGCGGTGGTGAAAGTGCAGTCGTCGGGTGGGGCTGGGGCTGTGCGTCGTGGCGGAAAGGTGGTAGGTTGCGGGAAGCGAGCCCGTCGTTGACGGTGTCGCGTGAGTTGTGAATCGAGTGGGGCGCGGGGCGCGGGGCGCGTGGCGCGGGGCGCGGGGCGCGGGACAGGAGCAGCGTGCCGCTGCGTCGTGGTCGTCAGCAGAGGCTGTGCGTGTGCTTGTCCTTTTTGTGGGCGGTTCGTGCGAGGCGTTTTTGTTTTGTGTTGCCCTAGTTGTTAGTTTATTTTGTTTGTGTTTGTTATTTTGAGACGACGACTGGTTGGTGGCGTGCGCGCGAAGTGGCGGTGTGCGCTTCCCGTGTCGTTTGTGTTGTTTTGTTTTTTTGTTTTTGTGTGTTTTTTTTTGCACTGGGCCCCGGTGGGTGGGTGCGTGTGTGTCGATTGCCGGCTGGCGAAAGGTGCGCCATCGGCGGGGTGGGTCGCCGGCACAAGTAGAGGCGGCGGCGTTGTTGCTGTTGTTGTGTGGTGTTTGTTTTGTTCGGCTGTGTCGGCGAGCTGTGTTGCGGTGCGTGTGAATGGTGGTGCAAAAGTGCTGGCGTTGGGGCTGCGACTGCGACGGCGGCGAGCCGCGGGAGCGCCATTGATAGTGATGTTGTGAACAGCGGCTGTGTACGGTAGTGGTGTTGTTGTAGCACGACGTGCATCCGGGCCGGCGCGGAAAGCGCAGTTGCGGGCGGTTGCCCTTCGGTGCCAGCCATGTCGCGTGAGCGGCGGGTTGCTCTGGTGTCGACACGTGGTGCTCTGGGTTGTTGTGTGGTGCCCTTTGGCCGGTGGGGGTGGTTCGCGTGTGTCTCGTTCGCGCTCGGTGTCTGGTCGTGGTCGTGCTGCTCCCCCGTCTGTCGGCGGTTTCCGACGTCGTCCCGTCGCGACCTTTCAACCGAAAGTGTGGCGCCCGAAGGTGAACGAACGTAACCCTGACCTCGGCGCTTTACGCTGAGCCGAGCGAACCGAACCGAACCGAACCTAACCTGTGGTGTGGCGAGGTGAGCTCAGCCTGTGAGCCCCTAACGTCTACGTAAGGTAAGCTGTCCGGCTCACGCCTCACGTTTGAACGCTTTTTTAACCTACGTTTGACGCTTCTTAACCTAGCACTGACCCCTTAACCTAACCTAACGTGTAACCTAACCTAACCTAACCTAACCTAACCTAACCTAACCTCTGACGCCTGACGTGTTTGAATGCTTAACCTAAGTTTGACGCTTAACCTAACCCAAGTCCCCTTAACCTAACCCACGTCCACCTAACCTAACCTAACGTAGACGTGTAAACGTAATGTGTAACGCGTAACGTGTAAGGTCGGCTGTCGTGTGTGCTTGACGGCAGATTGGGTTGGTCTGTAGATTCGGATTGCGGTTTGCCTCGGTCGAGGGGTTGTGGGTCGGAAGCGGCGAGGGGCGGCGGCGCCTGTTGCGCAGGCGGCGTCCGTTTGCGGCGGGCAATTGTTGAGAAACGGCTGTGAATGTTGGCGGGCGAGAGGAGGAGGACGGCGCGCGATGTGGCCCGACGGCTGCGGGCCGATCGGGAAACGGCGGGAGGGCGACGGAAGGCGATGGGGCGGCGGAGGCGCGTTTGCACGGCCGTCATCGCCGCACGCCTCGGCTTGTGTGGCTGTGGCGCCGGCCGCGCTGGCCGGGCTGCCGCGGCGACGGTGTGGGAGTTTTGCCGAAGGTTTGGCCATTGTGGCGGGTCGTCGGCTGGGGCTGTGGGGGCGGCATTTGGGCGGGGGCGGCGATTCTCGGCGGGCCGACCCAGGCTGTAGCGCGCGGTAGCTGCAGTTTGGCCGTGGTTTGCGGCGCTGCCGTGGCGACTGGTTGGCGACTGTGGTGTGGCTGTGTGTAGCCCCATCCTCGGTGGTTTGAAAGGCGCGGGCGGTTGTGGCGCAGGTTTGGGGCTGCTCCGCACAGGCTGTCGGACGTTGGGCGGTAGCAAGCGCGGGAGGCGCGGCGCGGCGGCGCGCAGAGTGGCGGCCGCTCTCTCGGCCGTCCGCGCCCGCCCGCGACACTGGCTGGGCCTTGTGATTCTCTGCTCTGCTGCTGTGCTGTGCTTGCGTGCCTGCCGTCCCGCTCGCTCTCGCTGTGTGTTACGCGCGTCGTCGAAATGGCAGATCAGGCGGCTACGAACGAGACTGCTGCGGCACCCGCCGCCACCGGCACTACGAAGAAGGCCAAGTCTGCGTCGTCTGCGAAGAAGCCGCGCGCCAAGCCTGCGCACCCGCGCACCTCTGAGATGGTGACGGCCGCCATCAAGAGTCTGAAGGAGCGCGGCGGGTCGTCGCTGCAGGCGATCAAGAAGTACATAGCCGCGCACTACAAGCTGGACGCGGAGAAGCTGGCGCCGTTTATCAAGAAGTACCTCAAGTCGGCCGTCGTGGCGGGCGAGCTGGTGCAGACGAAGGGGAAGGGCGCGTCCGGCTCGTTCAAGCTTGCCGGCGCCGGCGGCGGGGGGGCGGCCGAGGGCGGCAAGGCTCGTGCTGGCGGTGCCAAGAAGAAGCGCGCCGCTCCGGCCAGCAAGGAGAAGAAGGGCGCCCGTGCGGCCGGCGCAAAGAAGGCTGGTGGCGTGAAGGCGGCGACCGGTCGGAAGGCGGGCGCCGCCAAGAAGGCGTCTGCGGCGTCGGCCGCTCCCGCGGGTGCGAAGAAGGCGGCTGCGGCCAAGCCGGCCAAGGCCAAGTCGCCGTCGAAGGCGAAGAAGGCCGCCAAGGTTCCGACGAAGAAGCCGAAGGCGCCGTGCCCGAAGAAGGCGACGACGCCGTCTAAGGCGAAGGCTTCGCCCAAGAAGAAGAAGTAGAGTAGAGGAGAAAGAGATGGGAAAGGAAGGGTTTGGCGCTTGACTCCGTCGTCCCCACCCCCCGTCGTCGTCTAGTGGCGCGCAAGAGACGCGCGGCCCAAAACGGCCCTTCTCAGGGCCATCAAAGCACGTCGGGGAAGGTTTTGATTGTCGTGTTGCGTTTGGTGTGGGTGTCTGTCTGTATGCCCGTGGGGATGCTGTTTGCGTGCCGTGGTGGTTGGATTGCGGGGGTCGGTGGCGGGTGTGGGCGGCGGTAGCGGTAAGCGGTGTTGTTGTTGTCGTGGTTGATTGTCGCCGTGTTTGTGGCGGCGGCCGACGGTTGGTTTTCTGTCACGTTGTTTTGTTTGAATACGTTGGTTGGCTTGCCTGCGTTCGTTCTTCTCGGATGTCTGTCTTGTCTAGTCGTGTCTGGTCTTTGTTTTGTTCCTTTGTGTGTGTTATGTTTTGCAACGGGGGGCACGTTGAGATGTGGAAGGAGTCGGCGGGGATTTCGGTGGCGTGTAGAGCGAGCGAGCGCGCCTGCCTGGCCGTTGGCCGTCGGAGTGGAGTGCGGGTTTTTTTGTTTTCGAAACGAAAGCGGCGGGCGGGCGGCCGGCCAGCCAGCCACCCGTGCGGTGTGACGTCGGCCGTTGGGTATTGTGCGCTTTGAGCGCCGGGGAGGGATGATGTGTGATTGTTGCGCGCTGCTAGCAGGCAGGCAGAGTGAGCGGGTGTGGCGGACGGACGGGAAGTGGTGGTTTTTGTTTTTGGGTTGCGGGGCGAGAGGCAGGCGACCGACAAAGTTTGCTCGCGACGGAGAGATGTTAGTGGCCCTGAAAAGGGCCGTTTTTGTTTGTGCGGTGCGGTGCCGCGGCGCGGTTTAGGCGCGCTCGCCGCGGATGCGGCGCGCGAGCTGGATGTCCTTGGGCATGATGGTGACGCGCTTGGCGTGGATTGCGCACAGGTTGGTGTCTTCGAAGAGGCCGACGAGGTAGGCCTCGCTGGCCTCCTGCAGGGCCATGACTGCGGAGCTCTGGAAGCGCAGGTCGGTCTTGAAGTCCTGGGCGATCTCGCGCACTAGGCGCTGGAATGGCAGCTTGCGGATGAGCAGCTCTGTGCTCTTCTGGTAGCGCCTGATTTCTCGCAGGGCGACGGTGCCCGGCCTGTAGCGGTGGGGCTTCTTGACGCCTCCGGTGGCGGGCGCGCTCTTCCTCGCCGCCTTGGTGGCGAGCTGTTTGCGCGGCGCCTTTCCGCCGGTGGACTTGCGGGCCGTTTGCTTTGTGCGGGCCATGGCGGTAGCGGTAGCGGTAGCGGAGCGGCGTGCGTGGAGGTTAGGTGCGGCGCGGCGTCCGGTGCTGCCTTGACAACGGGCCCGCGCGCCTCCGTGCTGCGCTTATATGCCCTCGGTTGCGCGTGGTGGGGGGAGGGCGGGCCAGAGTCTATATAGGGGGGCGGCGGGCGCGCTGGGCGCAGACCGTAGCCGACTCGCCAGCCGCTGCAGCTGCTGTTTGTGCACGTTTTGCTTTGCCCGAGGAAGGAAGGATGACAGGCCGCGGCAAGGGAGGAAAGGGGCTCGGCAAGGGTGGCGCCAAGCGGCACCGCAAGGTGTTGCGCGACAACATCCAGGGCATCACGAAGCCCGCCATCCGCCGCCTGGCTCGCAGGGGCGGCGTGAAGCGCATCTCTGGTCTGATCTACGAGGAGACCCGCGGGGTGCTGAAGGTGTTCCTGGAGAACGTGATCCGCGACGCGGTGACGTACACTGAGCACGCCAAGCGCAAGACTGTGACGGCCATGGACGTGGTGTACGCCCTGAAGAGGCAGGGGCGCACCCTGTACGGTTTCGGCGGTTAGGCTGCGTCGCAGCGGGCGCTGGCCTTCCCGCGGCCGTGCTTGTGGGTGGGAGAGACTAGAAAACGGCCCTTTTCAGGGCCACCACACTGTTCGGAAGTTGAAAAGTGCGAAAGAGTCTGTGTTGTTGCTGCGTGTGTGCGCTGTGTTGTTTGTTTGTTTCTTTCTTTCTTTCTTTCTTTCCGTTTGAGCGACGTGATGTGACTGGGAGGGGAGAAGGAAAGGAAACGTGTCATGTGGCTGGCTGTGTGTGGAGCTGCTTCGTTTGTGTGTTTGTTATTGTGTGTCTTTGTATCGATCGCGACGGAGATGGCGGGCTGTGTGTTGTTGTGCGAGAGGCGGTGATTATTTGCTTGCGTGGTTTGGCTCTGTGTGTTTGTTTGCGGCGGCGTTGGGGTTTCCGAGGCAAGGCGTGTGGGCATAGGCGGCCGGATCAGCTGTTTCGTTCGTGTCGACGGCCGTTGCGCGCGGGAGTGGAGGGCGGTGTGTCGACACGCCTCCCTTTAACAATGGTCATTATTGCTGCCGTTGTCGGTTTGGAAGGCGACTGCGACCGTGCAAAATGTGTGTGTGTGTGTGTGTGTGTGTGTTGGGCCACACGGGCTGTGTGGACGACAAGATGGCGGACGTGCGCCGGCGGCGGCTGTGCTGTGACAGTGCAAAGTTAAAACAAAACAAGGTGCGGCGAGGACGACTGAAATTTTGCTTTGGACGTAGGTTTGTGTGGTGGCCCTGAAAAGGGCCGATTGTTGTGGGCCGAGCCGGCAAAGCGCGTTGCGTGCAGGGGAGCACGCGGCGCTGCGATTGCCTGGCCTCCTTTAGGCCTTCTTCTCGGTCTTCTTTGGCAGCAGGACGGCCTGGATGTTGGGCAGGACACCACCCTGTGCGATGGTGACGCCCGACAGGAGCTTGTTGAGCTCCTCGTCGTTGCGGATGGCAAGCTGCAGGTGGCGCGGGATGATGCGCGTCTTCTTGTTGTCGCGGGCCGCGTTTCCGGCCAGCTCGAGCACCTCAGCCGCGAGGTACTCCATGACGGCGGCGAGGTAGACGGGCGCCCCGGCGCCGACGCGCTCTGCGTAGTTTCCCTTGCGCAGGAGGCGGTGGATTCTGCCGACCGGGAACTGGAGCCCAGCCCTGCTTGAGCGGGACTTTGACTTGCCCTTGACTTTGCCTCCCTTTCCGCGTCCGGACATGGCGATGGGCTAGCGACGGTGCACACGAAACGGAAACGAAAACGACCGGTGCGAGCGGCAGCGAGTCGAGCAGCGGAGTGCGTGCCGGCGCAGCCGGGGTGGGGGTGCTTTATGGGCTCGGGTGCGGCGGCCGGTTGCGCGCGCGCCCCATTGGTCGGCGGCCGCAACAGGGCGAGCTGGTAAAGGTGCGGCGGCGGCTGGCGGCGGGTGCCGGCCTCCATTCCGAGCCAGCACTCCGCGCCGACCGGAGCTTCCTGCTACCTGGCGCGCGTGTGCTTGCCGCCGCCTTTGTCCGCTCGCTGCCTTTGTTCGGACTGCGGTCTCGAACAAAGACGGACGGACTCTGAGAGTTTAACTAGGTGTTCTGCTGCGCGCTCGTATACGTGCGTGAAGCAGAAAGCAAAATTGTCAGTGTTCTCGAGGCTGTTCATGATGCTGGCCCCTGGCTAGCTCGCAAAGTTGTCGTGTTACTCCTGCCACCAGTATAACACGCAGCAGAGCTCCCACTCTGCATCCACCGAGCATAGGGACTACTCCAAGTCAGGGCCCGTGGCGTTGCCCGGTGTCCCGCGCTTGTGTATGCTAGGGTCAGCACTGCACTGGCAACCTTGCGGTGTTAACCAAGGTGTAACTGACATTCCCCGCGTGGAGGCTGGTGGACTTTCCCAAGGCCAAACGTCTGAGCAAACCGCCCCTGGGCAGGACACAAATACACTCCGCTGTGGCAGCCCACTGGGCTACCACAGCCAGGACATGTCGACTACACAGATAAACCCGCGTAAACAGGCGCGACCACTAAATGAGCCAGGTGATGGTCCTGACAGCCAGGCTAAACGTCAGGCCACAGAGGACCTAACAGCAGCTGCTGAAACACCCTTACCTCAAGACTGCGAGGATATAAACATGGAGGTCACTGTTCCTACCGCTAATCGATACGAAGCACTTACCCGCGATGCGGAAGATGCTCCCCGCCCAAGCACCTCAAAACCAGTGGAAAGAAAATACAAAGTACCCCCACTCATCTGCTACATGACGAGGGGGTACTTAGACCTTGTAACAGAGCTCAAACCTGGACTCAAAAGCAAAATCCTGTGTGCTTACAGGAAAGATAGTATAAAAATTCAACTAGACAATATTGATGACTACCAGTACGTAGAAAAAAGCCTAAAGATTAGAAACATCCAATATCACACGTACGACCTGGACCCTAAACAGTTCGTGAAAGTTATCGTAAGAGACCTCCCGATAGAAGCTGAAGAAGTCCAGGTCAAGGACGCGATACAGGAGCTAGACTATGAAGTCCACAACATTGTGGCATACAAAAAAGTTGAGGAAGTCGATGGAATGCGGCAGATCGGTAAAATGCCGATCTTCTGCGTCACCATCTCAAGGAGCCCAAACTGGGACTCCATTTACAAGATCAAACGCCTCCTCGACTTTAAGTGCAGGATTGAATCATTCAAAAAATCAGATGGCCCTACCCAGTGCTTCAGGTGCCAGAGATTTAACCATGGGTCACGGAATTGTCATGCAAACCCCCGCTGCGTCAAGTGCGGCGGTGACCACTTCAGCAATCTGTGCACTAAACCGCGAACGACACCGGCAAAGTGCGTCCACTGCCAGGGGGCGCACCCAGCGAACTACAGAAAGTGCACAGCTTGGCTTTCCATGATCCAGCAAATGAGTGCTAACACCACTCGAAAAGCAAACACAGTAGCACCTAAACCAACCCCAGATCTCACACTAAATCAATTCCCAATACTACGGCAGAACCGTCGTCAGCAACCCCAGGCTGCACAACAGCCAGCTGCTGCCCCTACCACCACTTCTACCGCCACTCCCAAGACTGTCGGGCGCGCTGCACCTGCACCACCACGCAGGTCAGCTTGGAACATCCCTACACCTCCACAAACCAACCAAATGGACATGCTCGCACAAATCATGAGTCTCCTAGGAAACTGTGACGTGTCCAGGCTATTCCAAACGGTAAAAACTACCCTAGAGCAACTGGCAAATGCCCCCAACAATTTCAGTAAAATCATGATAATAGCTCAGGGTGTCATGTCTTACTTCAATGGACCGTAGTGCCCAAAGAAGTTTAACTATTTCAATCTGGAATGCCGATGGTATTCTGAACCAAAAACAAACTCTAGAACTATTCCTAGATGACTGTGGCATAGATGTTGCCCTCATTAACGAGACACATCTATCCCCACGGGACAACCTTAACATTAGGAACTATGTAGTATATAGAAACGATAGGATAAATCGCCAAGGGGGCGGAACACTAGTTTTAGTCAAAAATAGGATAGTACATAGGCAATTAGTAATCCCTCCACTAGAAAGAGTAGAAGCAACAGCCATAGAGCTGAAAGTAGGACAACACCCACTAGTTCTAGTCGCTACCTATAATCCTCCTGGCAGGAACATCCCAGAAGGGGACTTAGACATAATACTAGGTTTAGGTGAAAGGCTCGTCATTGGTGGAGACTTAAACTCAAAAGACAGATCATGGGGTTGCAGAACTATAAACGCCAGTGGGAGATTCCTGAGGAACTACCTCCTGAGAAGAGATGATGTCACAGTGGTAGCACCAGAGGAGCCAACCCACTTTCCAAGGGTAGCACAACATAGGCCAGACATCTTGGACATCTTCCTAGTCAAGAATTTCCCCTGGCTATACAACCCCACAGTTATAAACCAGCTCGACTCCGACCACAATCCAGTAACAGCTGAACTAGCTGGGGCTGGGCATGATGGAGACAGTGGATCCTACTTCACCTATGAAACCGACTGGGAGAGGTATTCAGAACTTGTTGGTCTGCACACAGAAGTAGTTCCGCAGCTACACACAAAACGCCAAGTTGATGAGGCGGTAACTCACTTCTCAAACATAATAAACGAATGTTGTAAGCAGACCACAACAAGAACTCGTCACGAGAGGAGGCGACAGGACCTGCCAGAGGAGCTCCGTGTACTTATAAGTACAAAAAGGAGATACAGGAAGCGCTGGCAGGACTATCGCGATCCGATCGATCGACGAATAATGCACAGCCTAGCTGAAGAGCTAAGAGTGAAACTAGCGGAGTACAGAAGTACCCGCTGGGAAAGCACCCTAAGAGACACGAAAGGCAACCCCCAGAAATTCTGGCGGATTGTCAAGTCAAGAAGAGAGAAACCGAGGAGTTTGCAACCACTCCACGGAGAAAATGGCCTCGTATACGACACCCAAGACAAGACAGAGGCCATGGCCAACTCCCTGGAACTCCAATTCCAGGAACACATCGTCGACGACGAAGAGGCTGACAACCAGGAAGATATAGTCGAGAGGGAGGTCCCAAGGATACTGCGGAGAGTGCCGACTACGTCTTTCGCACCTGTCACTTGCCAAACAGTCTGCTCAGTCATAAAAGGGCTCGGCAATGCTAAATCACCCGGTCCCGACGGCGTAAAGCCCCTGCAGCTCA
Organism: Schistocerca americana; assembly: GCF_021461395.2. NCBI lineage: Eukaryota > Metazoa > Arthropoda > Insecta > Orthoptera > Acrididae > Schistocerca > Schistocerca americana. The sequence goes on from NW_025725532.1 coordinate 71,992, forward strand.
AAAACTTACCTCCCCCAGCTCTCCTCTACCTCACAACGATATTCAACTCCTGCCTGAAACTGATGTACTTCCCTTCCTGCTGGAAAACAGCCAAAGTAATCACCATCCCTAAACCAAACAAAAATCCCCTCTTTCCTCAAAACTATCGTCCTATCTCACTCCTAAGTTTCCAAGCTAAAATTCTTGAACGCCTAATCCTAAAATCACTCCAATCCTTCCTCACCGACAAAAACATCACCATTCCAGAGCAATTCGGTTTCCGTGCTGGGCATGGCACAATATCCCAAGCCACCCGAGTAATTGAGCAGGTCTGTAAGGCAAGGGCAGATGGAAACAGCATGGGAGCAGTGTTCCTGGATATTGAAAAAGCCTTTGACCGAGTCTGGCATAATGGGCTCATCTATAAGCTCCACCAATACGAATGCCCACTTCACATTACCAAAATCATAGCTTCTTTCCTAGTTAATAGAAAATTCTACGTAAGTTTAGCAAAATGTAAAAGTAGGCTTAAGACTATAGAAGCAGGTGTCCCCCAAGGCTCAGTGTTAGGACCAATCCTCTATAGTATATATACAAATGACATCCCTAAACGTCCCAACACTCAAATAGCTCTATTTGCAGACGACACTGCCGTCTACTCTACTCACCCGAACCTCAATTACATAACAATAAATCTAAATAGGCACCTTGAGGTGATAACTCAATGGTGCAACATTTGGAAAATTAAAGTAAATGCGGACAAATGTAATGCAATTATGTTTACAACCAGAAGGAGACCACCAAACCGCCAAGTCTCCATAGATGGGAGAAACCTTCCCTGGTGTAACGATGTAAATTACCTCGGCCTAAAATTTGATTCCAAACTGCTGTGGAATGCACACATCACAGATGTGTGTAATCGAGGTTCGGGTAGTATTTATAAACTATACCCATTACTAAAGGGTAATGGATTAACCACCAAAACTAAACTACTTATATGGAAGATGGTGGTTCTTCCATCACTACTGTATGGCTGTGAGATCTGGGGTATGGCTGCAGACACCCACTTAAAAAAGATTCAGATCCTGCAGAACAAGGCTCTCAGGATTATCACCGCCGCTCCATGGTTCGCCTCCAACAGAGCCATCCACCACAACACAAACATGCCCACCATAACACAATCCATACAACAAAAAACACAAGCTTTCTACGCTTCTTCTGAAACCTCGCCCCATCTACTCATCTCTACCCTGGGCTCTGACCCGCTACATGAAAATTACAAACATCCCAAGAACACACTAACTCGCCATTTTCGAGTATAAGAACATGCACACAAATAACAGACACACAGCACACACACAACATAACACAAGGACTAACAACAACATTTCAAAACACCCTAGCTCAGACAGAAGGCATAATGGGTAAGTCCACTGACCCTTCAAAAATTACATGGGCAACTGCCCACCATGTTAACGGCAACGGCGGGTGCCAGAGCCATTCCGAGGTGGGACTGCGAAGCGGACGGACGTGCGTCTACCTGTGCTCCGCGCCGCTATTGTGCTCCCAGCCCTGGAAATCCCCACCGCGCGCTCTCGCCGCCTTTGTCCAGAGCTCGCCTCGTTGCTTGCTTCTCGTGTGCTTGGTCGCCGCCTCGCGTGCTCGCGCTATAGCGGCGTGTTTTGCCGTACCGTCGGGGCTAGCGGGTTGCGCTTTGTTCTGGGTTTCCGGACGTGGTCGAGTGTGTGTTTTCAGGAAAAGCAAAACTGTCGATTCTAGAAAAGCAAAAGTCGTGTTGCACACTCAAGACCGGGGACGGAATTCTGGACCACTGAGCGCTCGTTCTGACATGGGATAGATCGAGAAGAAAGAAGAACATCGCGCCGCAAGTAGGCGACTATAAATCAGCGATATTGTTCGAGAATTTCTGTGCCATAGGTGTTAGGGAAGCTGCAGTCCAGGGACCCGCCGAGCCACACAGTCAAACAGACTGACTGTGAGGCCCTTGGTGGTATCCCGCGCCTGCTAGGTGTAGGGAAAGGTCACTGGCACGGAAATTGTCGAAATATAGGACAAATTCAGTAAACCGTTTCGTTTCACGGTTGCCCCACTATGGGGCACCCACAGGATCGACATCCAAGCGGCGACTCACACAGTGTGGACCCGACATCTATCGCGACTACATCATCATCTCTTTCTTCATCTATGGACCACCCACCCCCATCACCATCTTCAGTCACTAGCTCGGACTCTGACAATCTTGTCATTGCCACCGACAGTGACAGCAGCTCTATCTCGTCACTGGGCGAGGGACGTCTGCGGCGAAGCGGGAGGCTGCTTCAAAAACAGGAAAAATCTGGGCAGCCCCTGCAACCCGCTATTGCAGAAGAAATTCAACTGCACACGCCACCTGCCTCAGCAAAAGAAAACCCAAAACACGTCGAAACGGCAGAACAGGTAAATCCTGTTCTGCCACAGCAATGCCAGGGCACAGAAATCGAAATCACGAAATCTGACCGCCCCCAAAAACCAACAGATATCAGTGCGAACGCAGAAAGCGCAGCACCAACGCCAAAGGCCACCCAGACGACGTCAGAGGGCGGCAACAGGGGACAGGAGAAAATAAGTACAGTAGCTCCCCAGGCGCAAGGGGGCCCCACACAAAATAGAAACCAAAGAACTAACAGAGGTCGAAGGGTTCCCCCTATCACTGTGTTCGAGACCAAAGGGTACACGACCTTGATAGGACAAATTCAAGGAAAGCTAATGGGTGCCCTCAGTACCACGTACAAGGGTGATAGCATTGTCTATCAGGCTACTAACCCAGAGGATTTCCAATACCTCAAGCAAGAATTCAGGAAGCGTAATCTAGAATTCTTCACGTACAACGACGACCCGAAGAGTACACTGAAGGTCGTCGTTAAAAGACTGACGCCCTACTGGACCCCAGAGGACGTCAAGAACGCACTCGCCGAGAAGGGCTTTCCGGTGCAAGACGTATTCCAAATGTCTAAGCCGCAGACAGAAATCGATGACTCTGGAAACATAGTATCAGCGCCAAGACGAAAAACGGCCAATTTCCAGGTCAATCTATTGAACACGGCGGAGGCTAGGAAAATATTCAAAGTGGAGAGACTACTTCATATGAAGGTTACCATAGAATTATACCAAAAACCAAGTGGGCCGACACAGTGCTATCTATGCCAGAGATTTCGACATGGGGCAAACCAATGCGAACTCGCCCCCAGGTGCGTTAAATGTGCAGGACCGCATCTTTCTGGCGCCTGCACAAAGAAAAGAGAAGAACCGGCCATATGTGCCAACTGTAGGGGCAACCATCCAGCCTCCTTCAGGGGCTGCCCAGAACGACTGAAGATCGTCCAGGCGTGGGAGCGACAGCGAGCATCAGCTCCTAGAAGGCAGGAACCACTTCCTAGGGCGCCACAGAAAAACTCCAACCCCCCTCCAGCACTATCCATGGAAGAAGTAAACCCCCCACCATCCCCGACTCCTACTAGAGCAGAAACAAGTCCTCCCAACCCTACTCAAACCCAGAGGAGTACAGAACCATCCACTCCACATCATCAGTCACACCAAGACGATAGCCCTACCGGCATTAGAACCTTAGCCGAGGTTGTGAAAACTGGGCGCACTCCTCCCCCCTCAAATACCCCTAAACCAAAGCCGCAAAGATCCCCCCTCAAGGCAACTCTGCCTGTAAAAAGAACCCCACCCCCACAGGTCGTCTCTCCCCCACAAACCACACCCCTCCCCATCCCAACCCAACCTGAAACAAAGAAGGCAGAGACAACGCCACTGCCCTCAACATCAAAGGCTACAAATGTACAACCACCAAGGGCCATACCAGCCCAAGCCATACCCACCGAATCCGCCCAAGCCACAGCTGCACCAGCAGATTCCAACAACACTACTAACATCGTCAGTGGCCAGACCACTGCACAGGAAAGTTCTGTTCAGATCGAACAAGAACAGCCACTCCAGTTCCTATCAAAGATTTGGGCGCTCATTAAGTCCCTCATTTCACCAGCCGTCCTTGAAGGCATAACCCAGCTATGCACCAAAGTAGCTGCAGCCCCAGACTTAATTTCAACAATCACAATACTCGCCACCAACATCCTACCACTGCTTTCCAATGGCAAATGAAGATGAGAAGCAACATATCACCATCGCCATCTGGAATGCAGATGGCATCTATCACGACAGGTTCGAGCTCGAGATGTTCTTGGACGATCATGGAATCGATGTGGCTCTCCTCAGTGAGACCCATCTCACCCCTGACGACACCTTTCAGGTCCGCAACTATCAACTAATTAGGACGGACCGTCCTAACAGGCAAGGTGGCGGTACAGGTATCCTAATAAAACGGCGCATATGCCATCGCCAGGTACCTGTACCAAGACTGATTAACACAGAGGCAACAGCGGTAGAGGTTGTTCTCAACAACCGCCCCACACACCTGGTGGCAGTATACCATCCACCGAGCACAACACTATTTCCCCACGACCTGGACGGTCTCCTGAATGGCAGTCACAATACAATAGTAGGAGGGGACCTGAACGCCAAGCACAGGGCATGGGGTTGCCGCACCACGAACACCAGTGGAAATCGGTTATTAAGGTATCTTGATAACCATCCAGCAGTGCAGGTTGTCTCTCCAGACGAGCCTACTCACTTCCCGTATGATTCAAGGTGTCGACCAGACATACTTGACATATTTTTACTAAAAAATATCAATCTAGCAACCACTACAGAAGTTGTCAACAGTCTTAACTCAGATCACAGCCCTGTGGTACTCAGATTTGAGGGAGATCAGGACGTTCCCAACAACAGAGTACACACAACACTGTACACTGACTGGGAGAGGTACAAGCAACTGGTTGCCTCACACATCCCAGACCATGCACCAGACATGCCAACCCACGCGGAAATAGATCTAGCCATAGAGGAGTTTACCAACATTATCAAGGCGTGTGGAAAGGCTGCCACCACCAAAATCACACATAACAATGGGCGATCCAACCTGCCCCCAGATCTAGCACAGCTAATATCGGACAAAAACCGCACGCGTAAAAGATGGCAGACCTTCCGAGACCCTCAGGATAGGAGACGCATGACCCAGATGGGCCATGAAATACAGACAAGACTGAAACTCCTGAGATGTTCCAGGTGGGAACAAAGTCTTCAGGCAGCTGAGAGAAATCCGGAAAAGTTCTGGGGGATAATAAAAGCTAGGCGGCAACCCCACAAAGCCAACAGACCACTACACGGGCAGAACGGGTTGGTTTACACACCAGAGGACAAAGCGACTGCCATGTCAAACACCCTCGAGCTCCAATTCCAGGAGAATGTCATAGAGGACGACGAGGACGAAGCAGATGCCCTGGAACAGCGGGTGGAACGACACCTCCATCGCAGACTTCGCGCCAGGTCCGACACGACCTTCGAACTGACCAGCGAGCGTGTAGTTGCAGCTATCATCAGGCGAATCGGCACTGCAAAAGCCCCTGGTCCTGACAACATCAAACCACCCTTCCTTAAGGCCCTCCCCCAACCTGCAATCTCCCATCTCACTGCCATCCTAAATAATTGTCTTACAACTCAGTATTTCCCTTCAACCTGGAAGGTTGCTAAAGTAATTTCAATCCCAAAACCAAATAAAGATCACCTATTCCCTCAAAACCATCGACCAATCTCCCTGCTCAACCATCTATCAAAATTACTTGAAATCCTCATCCAAAACTCCCTACTACAATTCCTATCCGCCAACAACATCCTTATCGCCGAGCAATTTGGATTTCGTGCTGGGCATAGCACAACACAACAAGCCATTCGTCTGGTGGAGCACATCTGCACAGAGAAGAGCCAGGGCAATAGCACAGCTGCCATTTTCCTGGACATTGAAAAAGCGTTCGACCGGGTTTGGCATGGCGGTCTGCTATACAAACTGTCGAAGATGAACTGCCCACTTCACCTGCTTAAAATAGTCCACTCTTTCCTGGTGGAAAGAAAATTCTACTCTACAGTTGATCGAGCAAACAGCGAGCTAAAACAAATAGAAGCGGGTGTCCCACAGGGATCTGTGCTTGGCCCCCTCCTATATCTACTATACACAAACGATCTGCCGAAGGAGCCGGGCGGCAACATTGCCCTATATGCAGATGATACTGCATTATACCACAGTGGCAGAAACATCAACTATTTAGCCTACCGCCTACAACGACACCTAGACAAAGTGACAAAGTGGTGCAATCTATGGAAGATAAAGATAAACGCAGACAAATGCCAGACTATCTTATTCAGCCACAAAATCAAACGCCCCATAGTGAACATCACGCACAACAACCAGGTACTACCCTGGAGAGAAGTAGTTACCTACCTCGGGCTAAAACTGGATAAGAATCTGACATTTGTGCATCACATTAAAGAGGCCAGAAACAAGGGCTCCGCCCGGCTCTTTCAGTTATATCCTCTCCTTAAAGGCAGGGGACTCACAATACCTGCCAAGCTCAAAATTTGGAAAACGATCATCCTGCCAGCCATGCTCTACGGTTCAGAAGCGTGGAGTATGGCAGCAGACACCAACCTTAAACAGTTGGAAATCATCCAGAACAAAGCCTTCCGTATAGTTGCAGACGCTCCATGGTTCTCGAGCAATGAGGAGATCAGAGCAATGTTAGGACAGCCATCATTTTATCACCTCATAAAACAAAAATCATTAAAATTCTACGAATCATCCAATGCATCACCACACCAACTCATCAACTCTCTGGGAAGGGATGAAAACCCTGGCCAGAGAGCACCAATCGCCACCATCCATCGCCAATTCAGGCGTTAGTCATATAAATTCATGTGCAAACATACATTTACACCATCATCGCTGCCGCCTCCACAACCATCATCTATCCAGGGGAAAACCGACCCCTAGCCAATACCATATATAACCCTGAATCCGCACCATAAAGGAACACCTCGTAAGACAGAGCGTTTCAAGGACGCTGGTTCTTCAAGTACACCATGGGTACAGACCCAGCCATTTCATGTCGGCGGGTGCCACTGTGTGGGGAGACGCTGACTAGAGCGGAGCGCTTGCTACTGGTGTTGCTGCTGCCGTACGTTGGTTCGAGATGCCGCCCAAGACTAGCGGGAAGGCCGCCAAGAAGGCTGGCAAGGCGCAGAAGAACATTTCGAAGGGCGACAAGAAGAAGAAGCGCAAGAGGAAGGAGAGCTATGCCATCTACATCTACAAGGTGCTGAAGCAGGTGCACCCTGACACGGGCATCTCGTCGAAGGCGATGAGCATCATGAACAGCTTCGTGAACGACATTTTCGAGCGCATTGCGGCCGAGGCTTCTCGCCTGGCGCACTACAACAAGCGCTCGACCATCACGTCCCGCGAGATCCAGACCGCTGTGCGGCTGTTGCTGCCTGGCGAGCTGGCCAAGCACGCCGTGAGCGAGGGCACGAAGGCGGTGACCAAGTACACGAGCTCCAAGTAAGGAGGTGGCTCTGGAATGGAAGGAAGGATGGAGAAGGCTCCTCCGTTGCGAGAGCGGCAAAACGGCCCTTTTCAGGGCCACCAACTTGCCTTTTGCGGGAAGGGCGGAATTGTTGTTGTTGTTGTTTGTGTGGACGGCTGTGATGTATGTGTGCATTTTGATTGTGGGTGGGGGGGGGGCGCGTCAAAGCGTGTTGCGCGGGGTACGGCCACGAGGTTGGTCGCCGTGGCGTGGAATGGTGGCACGCCTCGTTGGCGTGGTTTTTGACCCATTGGTGTTGTTGGTGTGTGTGTGTGTGTGTGTGTGTGTGTGTTACCCGTCTGCGAGGGGGGACAGTGCGATCGGCGACTTTTGTGTCACCGTAACGACGGCCGTTTGCGGGTTTGTTTTGTTTGCACATCATACATGGCGAGGGTGAAATGTGAAATGTTTTTGTTTGGTTTGTTTTTTTTTTGCCGCCCACTATTCCCTTTGCTGTACGCCGAGTTTGACAATGGTGCGACGTAACTGCAGCGTGGAGGTGTGTGAGTGACGTTGAAATGAACGTGCCATTAAGACGCATTGTTGTTGTATTGTACTGTACGTGTACGGCGACACGCACGATGATGTACCATTCGACTCTGATGTTTGATAGCCGTGTCTGACTGATTGCGTACGACGCACGCACACCGATGTCGTCATTCAAGATGCACGCGTGTCCAGTGCAGTACAGTAAGCGCGACGACGGCGGCGGCGGTCGTTTGTTTGGCGAATGTCTGTACACGTGTTTGTCTGTGTCCATCCGGTATGTATTTGTTTGTTTGAAAGTGTTTTGTGTGTCGGTGACGTGGTCCGATCCGTCGCCCCCTGAGTAACTGTCGATCGGCGCGATAGACCGGCGTCACGCAACTGAACCGAAGTCGTGGGCACACCCGTCATACTGTTGTACACCGTCGCGCTGAGAACGGTAACGAAAGGTTGACTTTGATCGGTCGAATGTCTGGGCAGAACGTGAGGAATGAGGCAAGAGTGCAAGGAGGGGGGGCAAAAGAGAGAGGAAGGGAAAAAGGGGAGAAACGCATTCGTAGAGCAACGGAACGTTCCCGTGTCGGAGGCGTATTGGAGCCGCACTGAAATGCGTTTAACGGCGGCGCGGCTGCAAGTGTCTGCCGTGGTGAACGTTACCTTTGACGGCTGCATTGGGCTTTGCCTTTGCTTTTGCTTTCGCTTTCGCTTTCGCTTTCGCTTTCGCTTTCGCTTTCGCGTTCGCTTTCGCTTTCCCGGATGTACGTAACGTTTGTTGATATGGTTCTGAGGAAGAGTGTATGACAGTGCCGTGCCGTCCATGTTCGTGTGCCCTCCCATTGTGTGTATGCTATTGTCTGTGTACTTGAATGATGTATGTAGGTGTTAGTGGACATGTTTTACCAGTGGGGGGAAATGGATCGTCGATAGTTGCCGTCACTCTGTCACGGTCGAGATGACGCACCCTCCGTACAGAAAGGTGTCGAGAAAGTGAGTGTGTGTGTGTGTGTGTGTGTGTGTGTGTGTGTGTGTGTGTGCGTGCGTGCGTCCGTGAATTGGCAGTGTTTGGAGGTGGGCGTGCCCTGCATGTGGCCCGGAAGGCTGTTCGTTAGGCGGTAGTGTTGTGTGGACAGGGGAGGGGCATGCGTAACGCTGCTGGCATGGCATTTCGGGAGATGGGAGGGGGCAAACGAGGAGCGGCGGCCAAAGACGGGACGGGGAGGGGCGCGGTGTGGGTGGCTTGCGCCTGTGCTCGGCGTTGTGGTTTGTGCAAAAGAGGAGGAGAAAAACAATGTGAGTTGCCAGGGAGGGGAGCGGTGTTGTGTTGTGGTTGTCGTGGTGTAGCCGCAGACGCGGCTGTCAGTGAACGTGGCGAGACGGACGGATGCGCGGAGGGGCGGGGGCGGCGCATTTCGCCGGTGCCGTGCCGTGCCGTGCCGTGCCGTGCCATGCCTGAAAGCCGCGTGGTCGCTGTGTTGTTGGTGGCGTGGGGGCGAGGAGAGTACCGTACGGGTGTGCTTGTGCGCCGGAAATGGCACACTGCGCCCGCCCGTCTTGGAGGCTGATGGCTGTGGTGTGGAAATGGGGCGCGGTGATGTTGAAGCAGTTGAAGAACAGAAAAGAAACCAAGAAAACGGAAGGCGTGATGCGGCGGTGGTGGTGAGAGCGGGAAAAACAAAACAAAAAAAAAACAACAAAAAAAAAAAGAAGGAAAAACAACAAGAAAACAAAACGTCTATCAATATTAAAATGTAAATGGAAATGGAAATGGACCCAGGTATAACCTCCCTGCACAAATAGCAGAGAGTCCGATGATAATAAAAATGTGCCAGAATGTTAACGTCCCTACAAAACAAACCCAACGATAATATTAATGAAAGAGTGAACCGTATGTAACATTGCAACAGACATAATGAAACCTGATAAATTGTATAAGGGCAGCAGCGTTGACCTTTGGCCCTGTATTCAGAATAAAAAGAGCCAAAGATCGTTACCCCAATGAAAAAGACACTGAAACACGTATGTAACATAGTAGCGATGGCGAGACATTGTAGCATCTGTGACCAGAGAGTTTGCGCTGGACTGCGCGAGTGTTGCGAGCGGTTCTCAGTCAGTCAGTCAGTCAGTCAGTCAGTAGTCGTTGCGAGTCCGTAGCTCTGTGTAGTTGAGGGCTGTACTCTGTCAGTAGTCGTCGCGTGCAGTACGCTAATAGTCGTCATGCAGAGCGGTCGGTCAGTAGTAGCAGCCGAGTGCGGTTGTGTGATGTAGGCGGTCGGCAACACTGGTCAAGATGGTGAATAAGGTATACTGTTAATTAATATAATCATTAGATAATGAAAAATTGTATTTATTGTAATTATTCTCCAACAAGTTCCCCAATAATAATGTTTATTTCAAAAGCATTTTTCAAACATTTAATTGTTTATTGAACTAAAGAGTTCGTTGCACTTCACATTTCATTCCACTTCTTTGAAGAAAAATGTCACTAAAATCACAAAAAAAGAGAATATTATTATTTGCAATGCAGTTCCTCCAAGCGCTGCGCAACAACCAGAGCAGAAATGTGACATCCATTTATTCGGAGGTAAGACTTTAATTCTGATTGTTTTGCACAGGGCCAAAGACCGATATTTCGGTTTAATTGAAGTTTCTTGTCACTGAACGGACGTTTTTAAATGTTGTGTGAAGACTTTATATTTGAGTCAGATTGCGAATTTCACATTTTTGTTGCCATTTTCAATACCTCTCATTGTGGGCGAGGTTACAATTAGCGCAATGTCCATTAGCATCCGTAAATAACATTGTCCGTTATTTTAAATTTTGCTGGGAGGTTACAACACACACACAAAAAAAAACAAAAAAAACAAAAAATTGCATTTATATCTGCTCCTCAATTGTAGATACCCCTTACACAGCTGTGTGCAATGAATGAGTGCTGGCTGGTAATTAATTGCACTCCTTGGAGGGAAATGCCATAGGAAGTAGTCTTTAAAAAGTGAATGTTTTTCGTTAAGAGACAAAAGTTACTTTAGAAAAAAAGTAATAGTGGGGCTTTTGTTGTTGAACAAAATAAGTACAATGAACATACGTTATCAGATTTGCGCAATGCAGCGTCACACCACCTTTTGATTATAACACAATAGACTATACATCGTCCCGAACCGTGACCAGAGTCGCGAGACGAGCAGAGCACGCCGCCGACGCCCGCTCAGTACAACCGTCCACCCGCTACTAGTGTCGACCGACTACTACCTCTCCCGACTCGCGCTACAATATATATATAACAACTGTTCCTGGCGACCCGGTGCGTGCCACTACTGTCGTCTGGCGCGGTCCAAGCGCCGACTAGCAGCGATAAAGAACTCTCTGGTCAGACAGAGATGCTGTCATGCCTCGCCATCGCTCTGGTAATGAATACATACGTGTTGCAGCGTGCGTACCACCGGAACACGCAGTGGCGGAGCCAAAGACTGTGTTGTCGAGGTCGAGTGCGAGCGGGAAGAGAGGCAGCGTCGGCACGGAGATGCAAGCGAGCGCGAGACGCACGGGGGCTGCGGCGTGGCGCGTTTGCGGTCGGCGCCTTTGGTGGCAACGGCCGGGACAAGCAGCGGTGTATGGTGTGGTGCGGGGCGGACAGGGGCGGAGGCGGCGCGACGACGGCATGGGGGCGAAAACGGGACGGGGGACGGCGGATGTTGAGAGGCGTCACGCGCGGACAGGACACAGACACAGAGACACACAGATTGGAAAGGGAGGGTGCGCGGTAGTAGTTGGGAATGTGCGTACCGTGCGGGATGGGAGTGGGCGAGGAACACGGTCGTGGCCCCTGTTTTGGGTGCGTGTGATGACGTCGGTGTGTTGTGGGAAGGGAAGGTGCTGTGGCGGCGGCGCGTAATGGGCGTAGGCCGAAAAGAGAAAGGAACGTGGGCAGTGTGTTGGCAAGCGTCGGTTCGACTGCGACGTTGATGGGCAGGGCAGGGCAGGGCAGGGCAGGGCAGGGCAGGGCAAGGTTAATGGTGGTAGGAGTAGGCGTGTGGGCGCAAAAAATCTGCCGCTGCAGGCGGTGCCGTAACCGCCATGGCGGGAAGGAGAGAGGGCCAAAGAAAGAAAGAAAGAAAGAAAGAAAGAAAGAAAGAAAGAAGAAAACAAAAAAAAAAAAAGGAGGGGGGGGCGAAAGTGGAGAGGCGGTGGTGTGAGAAGGGCGGGGGCGGAAGGAAGGCAGGAAGGACAAGAGGCGAGGCGACGGCTTGCTTTGTGTATCGGTCGGTCTCTGGCTATGCTTCGTTTTCTGCAGCAGGGTCGGTGCGCGGCGTGGCTCGCGGCAGTGGGAACGCCTGGTGGCTGGACGGCCAGCAATGCGGTTGGATGGGCGGCCACAGCACCGCACCTGTGCCCGAGGAGGAGACGCTGGCGGCGGGCCCTGAGGTGAGGCCGGCTCGGCTGGGGCTGTGGATGTGTAGGTGTGCGCCGCTGCTGCAACAACGAGTAAAACGCGAGAAGAAGGGATGGCGGTAGAGAGAAAAAAAAAAAAAAGGTCGTGTTGTGTTGATGCGCAGGCAGACGCGTACAGAGGGACGAGCCCGGTCTGCAGCAGGGTGTGGCCGTGCCGAGTGCAGAGCAGCGGCGGCTCGGTTCGGTTCGGTTCGGCCCGGCCCGGCGGGCCGCGCTGTTGTCGCGGACGTGAGCGCCCCCTGGCGGGTGGCCGGAGGCGGCGCGGCGTGTTGGACGTGTGGCTGGTGGCAGTGCACAATTTGCGAGTTGCTGGCGGTGTGGTGTGGCGGTTGGCGCGTCGGGCGGCGGAGAGGTATGTGTTGCGGGCGCCCTTTGCTGCGCTGCGTCGTTGCGTGTGCCGTACAGGGCGGGCGCTTGTCGACTGTGTGGCGAATTGGCGTGAAACGGCTGCCGAGAGGTGTGTGGTAGCGAGCCGGTCGGTGGTGTCAGTGCGAAGGGGAATGTGCGTGCGTGTTTGGCGGTTTCGGTGTGCTTTTTGCGGCGTGAGAGTGGGAATTAGTGGGGCCGGCTGTTGTGTTGGTTCCTTGTGTCTTGTGTCGCGTAGCTTGATGGCAACGTGGAAGGACGCCGGTTTCGTTTTCGTTTCGAGCCTTGCGTGTGGTTGTCGACGTTGACTGGTTGGCGTGTGCCGATGCACGTGCATGTGTGGGTCGCGAGTGCGTTTTTGGCTGGCTGTGTGTGTGTGTGTGTGTGTGTGTGTGTTTTGGGGGGGAAGGGGGAGGCGGTGGTGAAAGTGCAGTCGTCGGGTGGGGCTGGGGCTGTGCGTCGTGGCGGAAAGGTGGTAGGTTGCGGGAAGCGAGCCCGTCGTTGACGGTGTCGCGTGAGTTGTGAATCGAGTGGGGCGCGGGGCGCGGGGCGCGTGGCGCGGGGCGCGGGGCGCGGGACAGGAGCAGCGTGCCGCTGCGTCGTGGTCGTCAGCAGAGGCTGTGCGTGTGCTTGTCCTTTTTGTGGGCGGTTCGTGCGAGGCGTTTTTGTTTTGTGTTGCCCTAGTTGTTAGTTTATTTTGTTTGTGTTTGTTATTTTGAGACGACGACTGGTTGGTGGCGTGCGCGCGAAGTGGCGGTGTGCGCTTCCCGTGTCGTTTGTGTTGTTTTGTTTTTTTGTTTTTGTGTGTTTTTTTTTGCACTGGGCCCCGGTGGGTGGGTGCGTGTGTGTCGATTGCCGGCTGGCGAAAGGTGCGCCATCGGCGGGGTGGGTCGCCGGCACAAGTAGAGGCGGCGGCGTTGTTGCTGTTGTTGTGTGGTGTTTGTTTTGTTCGGCTGTGTCGGCGAGCTGTGTTGCGGTGCGTGTGAATGGTGGTGCAAAAGTGCTGGCGTTGGGGCTGCGACTGCGACGGCGGCGAGCCGCGGGCGCGCCATTGATAGTGATGTTGTGAACAGCGGCTGTGTACGGTAGTGGTGTTGTTGTAGCACGACGTGCATCCGGGCCGGCGCGGAAAGCGCAGTTGCGGGCGGTTGCCCTTCGGTGCCAGCCATGTCGCGTGAGCGGCGGGTTGCTCTGGTGTCGACACGTGGTGCTCTGGGTTGTTGTGTGGTGCCCTTTGGCCGGTGGGGGTGGTTCGCGTGTGTCTCGTTCGCGCTCGGTGTCTGGTCGTGGTCGTGCTGCTCCCCCGTCTGTCGGCGGTTTCCGACGTCGTCCCGTCGCGACCTTTCAACCGAAAGTGTGGCGCCCGAAGGTGAACGAACGTAACCCTGACCTCGGCGCTTTACGCTGAGCCGAGCGAACCGAACCGAACCGAACCTAACCTGTGGTGTGGCGAGGTGAGCTCAGCCTGTGAGCCCCTAACGTCTACGTAAGGTAAGCTGTCCGGCTCACGCCTCACGTTTGAACGCTTTTTTAACCTACGTTTGACGCTTCTTAACCTAGCACTGACCCCTTAACCTAACCTAACGTGTAACCTAACCTAACCTAACCTAACCTAACCTAACCTAACCTCTGACGCCTGACGTGTTTGAATGCTTAACCTAAGTTTGACGCTTAACCTAACCCAAGTCCCCTTAACCTAACCCACGTCCACCTAACCTAACCTAACGTAGACGTGTAAACGTAATGTGTAACGCGTAACGTGTAAGGTCGGCTGTCGTGTGTGCTTGACGGCAGATTGGGTTGGTCTGTAGATTCGGATTGCGGTTTGCCTCGGTCGAGGGGTTGTGGGTCGGAAGCGGCGAGGGGCGGCGGCGCCTGTTGCGCAGGCGGCGTCCGTTTGCGGCGGGCAATTGTTGAGAAACGGCTGTGAATGTTGGCGGGCGAGAGGAGGAGGACGGCGCGCGATGTGGCCCGACGGCTGCGGGCCGATCGGGAAACGGCGGGAGGGCGACGGAAGGCGATGGGGCGGCGGAGGCGCGTTTGCACGGCCGTCATCGCCGCACGCCTCGGCTTGTGTGGCTGTGGCGCCGGCCGCGCTGGCCGGGCTGCCGCGGCGACGGTGTGGGAGTTTTGCCGAAGGTTTGGCCATTGTGGCGGGTCGTCGGCTGGGGCTGTGGGGGCGGCATTTGGGCGGGGGCGGCGATTCTCGGCGGGCCGACCCAGGCTGTAGCGCGCGGTAGCTGCAGTTTGGCCGTGGTTTGCGGCGCTGCCGTGGCGACTGGTTGGCGACTGTGGTGTGGCTGTGTGTAGCCCCATCCTCGGTGGTTTGAAAGGCGCGGGCGGTTGTGGCGCAGGTTTGGGGCTGCTCCGCACAGGCTGTCGGACGTTGGGCGGTAGCAAGCGCGGGAGGCGCGGCGCGGCGGCGCGCAGAGTGGCGGCCGCTCTCTCGGCCGTCCGCGCCCGCCCGCGACACTGGCTGGGCCTTGTGATTCTCTGCTCTGCTGCTGTGCTGTGCTTGCGTGCCTGCCGTCCCGCTCGCTCTCGCTGTGTGTTACGCGCGTCGTCGAAATGGCAGATCAGGCGGCTACGAACGAGACTGCTGCGGCACCCGCCGCCACCGGCACTACGAAGAAGGCCAAGTCTGCGTCGTCTGCGAAGAAGCCGCGCGCCAAGCCTGCGCACCCGCGCACCTCTGAGATGGTGACGGCCGCCATCAAGAGTCTGAAGGAGCGCGGCGGGTCGTCGCTGCAGGCGATCAAGAAGTACATAGCCGCGCACTACAAGCTGGACGCGGAGAAGCTGGCGCCGTTTATCAAGAAGTACCTCAAGTCGGCCGTCGTGGCGGGCGAGCTGGTGCAGACGAAGGGGAAGGGCGCGTCCGGCTCGTTCAAGCTTGCCGGCGCCGGCGGCGGGGGGGCGGCCGAGGGCGGCAAGGCTCGTGCTGGCGGTGCCAAGAAGAAGCGCGCCGCTCCGGCCAGCAAGGAGAAGAAGGGCGCCCGTGCGGCCGGCGCAAAGAAGGCTGGTGGCGTGAAGGCGGCGACCGGTCGGAAGGCGGGCGCCGCCAAGAAGGCGTCTGGGGCGTCGGCCGCTCCCGCGGGTGCGAAGAAGGCGGCTGCGGCCAAGCCGGCCAAGGCCAAGTCGCCGTCGAAGGCGAAGAAGGCCGCCAAGGTTCCGACGAAGAAGCCGAAGGCGCCGCGCCCGAAGAAGGCGACGACGCCGTCTAAGGCGAAGGCTTCGCCCAAGAAGAAGAAGTAGAGTAGAGGAGAAAGAGATGGGAAAGGAAGGGTTTGGCGCTTGACTCCGTCGTCCCCACCCCCCGTCGTCGTCTAGTGGCGCGCAAGAGACGCGCGGCCCAAAACGGCCCTTCTCAGGGCCATCAAAGCACGTCGGGGAAGGTTTTGATTGTCGTGTTGCGTTTGGTGTGGGTGTCTGTCTGTATGCCCGTGGGGATGCTGTTTGCGTGCCGTGGTGGTTGGATTGCGGGGGTCGGTGGCGGGTGTGGGCGGCGGTAGCGGTAAGCGGTGTTGTTGTTGTCGTGGTTGATTGTCGCCGTGTTTGTGGCGGCGGCCGACGGTTGGTTTTCTGTCACGTTGTTTTGTTTGAATACGTTGGTTGGCTTGCCTGCGTTCGTTCTTCTCGGATGTCTGTCTTGTCTAGTCGTGTCTGGTCTTTGTTTTGTTCCTTTGTGTGTGTTATGTTTTGCAACGGGGGGCACGTTGAGATGTGGAAGGAGTCGGCGGGGATTTCGGTGGCGTGTAGAGCGAGCGAGCGCGCCTGCCTGGCCGTTGGCCGTCGGAGTGGAGTGCGGGTTTTTTTGTTTTCGAAACGAAAGCGGCGGGCGGGCGGCCGGCCAGCCAGCCACCCGTGCGGTGTGACGTCGGCCGTTGGGTATTGTGCGCTTTGAGCGCCGGGGAGGGATGATGTGTGATTGTTGCGCGCTGCTAGCAGGCAGGCAGAGTGAGCGGGTGTGGCGGACGGACGGGAAGTGGTGGTTTTTGTTTTTGGGTTGCGGGGCGAGAGGCAGGCGACCGACAAAGTTTGCTCGCGACGGAGAGATGTTAGTGGCCCTGAAAAGGGCCGTTTTTGTTTGTGCGGTGCGGTGCCGCGGCGCGGTTTAGGCGCGCTCGCCGCGGATGCGGCGCGCGAGCTGGATGTCCTTGGGCATGATGGTGACGCGCTTGGCGTGGATTGCGCACAGGTTGGTGTCTTCGAAGAGGCCGACGAGGTAGGCCTCGCTGGCCTCCTGCAGGGCCATGACTGCGGAGCTCTGGAAGCGCAGGTCGGTCTTGAAGTCCTGGGCGATCTCGCGCACTAGGCGCTGGAATGGCAGCTTGCGGATGAGCAGCTCTGTGCTCTTCTGGTAGCGCCTGATTTCTCGCAGGGCGACGGTGCCCGGCCTGTAGCGGTGGGGCTTCTTGACGCCTCCGGTGGCGGGCGCGCTCTTCCTCGCCGCCTTGGTGGCGAGCTGTTTGCGCGGCGCCTTTCCGCCGGTGGACTTGCGGGCCGTTTGCTTTGTGCGGGCCATGGCGGTAGCGGTAGCGGTAGCGGAGCGGCGTGCGTGGAGGTTAGGTGCGGCGCGGCGTCCGGTGCTGCCTTGACAACGGGCCCGCGCGCCTCCGTGCTGCGCTTATATGCCCTCGGTTGCGCGTGGTGGGGGGAGGGCGGGCCAGAGTCTATATAGGGGGGCGGCGGGCGCGCTGAACGCGCAGAGGACGACGAGATTCAGCCTGTCTCGTCGGACGAAGTGCAACTACAGCTTCGCCACCTTCAGCGCAAGAAAGCAGGCGGAGCAGACAACATCACCAACCTGATGCTGAAGCAGCTTCCCGACGCCGCAGCACAACATCTTGCGGCCATTTTTAACGGGATTCTGCGCTCCAGCGAGTATCCAGCCTGTTGGAAGCATGCTGAGGTAGTCGCCTTGCCGAAGCCGGGGAAGGACGCGCGCATTGCGAAGAACTACCGGCCCATCAGTCTTCTACCAGCAACTTCCAAGGTCTTCGAAAGGTTGTACCTGGTCCGCCTGCTGGCGCATGTAAACGCCGAAGGACTTCTCCCCGACGAGCAGTTCGGGTTCCGTCGGGAACACGCGACGACGCACCAGCTGCTCCGCCTGACGGAGGAAGCGTTTGGAGCCGTTGACCGACGTAAGTATTTCGGCGCTCTCTTGCTGGACGTGTCT
Organism: Schistocerca americana; assembly: GCF_021461395.2. NCBI lineage: Eukaryota > Metazoa > Arthropoda > Insecta > Orthoptera > Acrididae > Schistocerca > Schistocerca americana. The sequence continues at coordinate 89,992 of NW_025725532.1, forward strand.
CGTGCCTTTGACTCCGTGTGGCATGACGGCCTCCTGTACAAGCTTCTTGTGCAGGGGGTACCTGTGTCGCACGTGAGGCTCCTGCAGAGCTATCTGCAGGAAAGGACGTTTCACGTCCGTGCTTCCAGTGGAATTTCCACGGAGCGCCGTATACTTGCGGGTGTACCTCAAGGCTCGGTCATCGGTCCGACGCTGTACTCCCTCTATACCGCCGACCTGCCACGCACGAACCGCGTCCAGACGGCACTCTATGCTGACGACACGGCGATCTACAGCAGCAGCTGGAGCGTCGACGTCTTGCAGCGGCGTCTACAGGCAGCCACCGACGAGCTCTCGGAGTGGGCAAGAAAGTGGCGCCTCGCCTACAACGGAGACAAGAGCCAGGCGATAATCATCACAAATCGCCCCCTCCGTCAAGACGCGCCGACAGTCTCGGTGTGTGGTGTGCCAGTACCTTGGAGCCACACCGCCAAGTACTTAGGCGTTACTTTAGACCGGCGTCTCACATGGCAGCAACATATAGAAGCAACCAGAGGAAAGGCACTGGGTAGATTGAGGCTGCTCTACCCAGTGCTCAACCCCACGACAACGCTGCCAGAAGACGTCGGTCTTACGCTGTACAAGGCCGCCATTCGGCCGCTGCTGGAGTACGCCGCAGTCGTGTGGGGCAACACGGCTGAAACCAACCTCAAACGCCTTCAAACAATACAAAACAGGGCGTTGCGTCTTGCACTGCATCTACCCAAGGACTTCCCAACAGAGGAGCTCCACCACGTCGCTGGAATCAAGCCGCTGCGGCAACGATTCAGAGATACAGCGACGACCTTCTATGAAAAGGCCGAGAGGTCAGCCAACCGACTGGTTAGAGGACTCGGCCACCGGCCACACTGGCGAGCGTCCCTTCGCTGGCCAGACTTGCTGCGGCAGTAATCACGCAGCATACCCTAACACAAAGTCCGCAGTGCAGGACAGCATAGAAAAACATAAGCCTACCCCATAAAGAAGACACTGCTTATTGTAGGAAAAATAGCGATAGGCTATTATAACCTACAACTACATCACGTGGAACAAACACGCATGTTCCACACATTTGCACACACGGCTGGGCGCAGACCGTAGCCGACTCGCCAGCCGCTGCAGCTGCTGTTTGTGCACGTTTTGCTTTGCCCGAGGAAGGAAGGATGACAGGCCGCGGCAAGGGAGGAAAGGGGCTCGGCAAGGGTGGCGCCAAGCGGCACCGCAAGGTGTTGCGCGACAACATCCAGGGCATCACGAAGCCCGCCATCCGCCGCCTGGCTCGCAGGGGCGGCGTGAAGCGCATCTCTGGTCTGATCTACGAGGAGACCCGCGGGGTGCTGAAGGTGTTCCTGGAGAACGTGATCCGCGACGCGGTGACGTACACTGAGCACGCCAAGCGCAAGACTGTGACGGCCATGGACGTGGTGTACGCCCTGAAGAGGCAGGGGCGCACCCTGTACGGTTTCGGCGGTTAGGCTGCGTCGCAGCGGGCGCTGGCCTTCCCGCGGCCGTGCTTGTGGGTGGGAGAGACTAGAAAACGGCCCTTTTCAGGGCCACCACACTGTTCGGAAGTTGAAAAGTGCGAAAGAGTCTGTGTTGTTGCTGCGTGTGTGCGCTGTGTTGTTTGTTTGTTTGTTTCTTTCTTTCCGTTTGAGCGACGTGATGTGACTGGGAGGGGAGAAGGAAAGGAAACGTGTCATGTGGCTGGCTGTGTGTGGAGCTGCTTCGTTTGTGTGTTTGTTATTGTGTGTCTTTGTATCGATCGCGACGGAGATGGCGGGCTGTGTGTTGTTGTGCGAGAGGCGGTGATTATTTGCTTGCGTGGTTTGGCTCTGTGTGTTTGTTTGCGGCGGCGTTGGGGTTTCCGAGGCAAGGCGTGTGGGCATAGGCGGCCGGATCAGCTGTTTCGTTCGTGTCGACGGCCGTTGCGCGCGGGAGTGGAGGGCGGTGTGTCGACACGCCTCCCTTTAACAATGGTCATTATTGCTGCCGTTGTCGGTTTGGAAGGCGACTGCGACCGTGCAAAATGTGTGTGTGTGTGTGTGTGTGTGTTGGGCCACACGGGCTGTGTGGACGACAAGATGGCGGACGTGCGCCGGCGGCGGCTGTGCTGTGACAGTGCAAAGTTAAAACAAAACAAGGTGCGGCGAGGACGACTGAAATTTTGCTTTGGACGTAGGTTTGTGTGGTGGCCCTGAAAAGGGCCGATTGTTGTGGGCCGAGCCGGCAAAGCGCGTTGCGTGCAGGGGAGCACGCGGCGCTGCGATTGCCTGGCCTCCTTTAGGCCTTCTTCTCGGTCTTCTTTGGCAGCAGGACGGCCTGGATGTTGGGCAGGACACCACCCTGTGCGATGGTGACGCCCGACAGGAGCTTGTTGAGCTCCTCGTCGTTGCGGATGGCAAGCTGCAGGTGGCGCGGGATGATGCGCGTCTTCTTGTTGTCGCGGGCCGCGTTTCCGGCCAGCTCGAGCACCTCAGCCGCGAGGTACTCCATGACGGCGGCGAGGTAGACGGGCGCCCCGGCGCCGACGCGCTCTGCGTAGTTTCCCTTGCGCAGGAGGCGGTGGATTCTGCCGACCGGGAACTGGAGCCCAGCCCTGCTTGAGCGGGACTTTGACTTGCCCTTGACTTTGCCTCCCTTTCCGCGTCCGGACATGGCGATGGGCTAGCGACGGTGCACACGAAACGGAAACGAAAACGACCGGTGCGAGCGGCAGCGAGTCGAGCAGCGGAGTGCGTGCCGGCGCAGCCATGGTGGGGGTGCTTTATGGGCTCGGGTGCGGCGGCCGGTTGCGCGCGCGCCCCATTGGTCGGCGGCCGCAACAGGGCGAGCTGGTAAAGGTGCGGCGGCGGCTGGCGGCGGGTGCCACTGTGTGGGGAGACGCTGACTAGAGCGGAGCGCTTGCTACTGGTGTTGCTGCTGCCGTACGTTGGTTCGAGATGCCGCCCAAGACTAGCGGGAAGGCCGCCAAGAAGGCTGGCAAGGCGCAGAAGAACATTTCGAAGGGCGACAAGAAGAAGAAGCGCAAGAGGAAGGAGAGCTATGCCATCTACATCTACAAGGTGCTGAAGCAGGTGCACCCTGACACGGGCATCTCGTCGAAGGCGATGAGCATCATGAACAGCTTCGTGAACGACATTTTCGAGCGCATTGCGGCCGAGGCTTCTCGCCTGGCGCACTACAACAAGCGCTCGACCATCACGTCCCGCGAGATCCAGACCGCTGTGCGGCTGTTGCTGCCTGGCGAGCTGGCCAAGCACGCCGTGAGCGAGGGCACGAAGGCGGTGACCAAGTACACGAGCTCCAAGTAAGGAGGTGGCTCTGGAATGGAAGGAAGGATGGAGAAGGCTCCTCCGTTGCGAGAGCGGCAAAACGGCCCTTTTCAGGGCCACCAACTTGCCTTTTGCGGGAAGGGCGGAATTGTTGTTGTTGTTGTTTGTGTGGACGGCTGTGATGTATGTGTGCATTTTGATTGTGGGTGGGGGGGGGCGCGTCAAAGCGTGTTGCGCGGGGTACGGCCACGAGGTTGGTCGCCGTGGCGTGGAATGGTGGCACGCCTCGTTGGCGTGGTTTTTGACCCATTGGTGTTGTTGGTGTGTGTGTGTGTGTGTGTGTGTGTGTGTTACCCGTCTGCGAGGGGGGACAGTGCGATCGGCGACTTTTGTGTCACCGTAACGACGGCCGTTTGCGGGTTTGTTTTGTTTGCACATCATACATGGCGAGGGTGAAATGTGAAATGTTTTTGTTTGGTTTGTTTTTTTTTTGCCGCCCACTATTCCCTTTGCTGTACGCCGAGTTTGACAATGGTGCGACGTAACTGCAGCGTGGAGGTGTGTGAGTGACGTTGAAATGAACGTGCCATTAAGACGCATTGTTGTTGTATTGTACTGTACGTGTACGGCGACACGCACGATGATGTACCATTCGACTCTGATGTTTGATAGCCGTGTCTGACTGATTGCGTACGACGCACGCACACCGATGTCGTCATTCAAGATGCACGCGTGTCCAGTGCAGTACAGTAAGCGCGACGACGGCGGCGGCGGTCGTTTGTTTGGCGAATGTCTGTACACGTGTTTGTCTGTGTCCATCCGGTATGTATTTGTTTGTTTGAAAGTGTTTTGTGTGTCGGTGACGTGGTCCGATCCGTCGCCCCCTGAGTAACTGTCGATCGGCGCGATAGACCGGCGTCACGCAACTGAACCGAAGTCGTGGGCACACCCGTCATACTGTTGTACACCGTCGCGCTGAGAACGGTAACGAAAGGTTGACTTTGATCGGTCGAATGTCTGGGCAGAACGTGAGGAATGAGGCAAGAGTGCAAGGAGGGGGGGCAAAAGAGAGAGGAAGGGAAAAAGGGGAGAAACGCATTCGTAGAGCAACGGAACGTTCCCGTGTCGGAGGCGTATTGGAGCCGCACTGAAATGCGTTTAACGGCGGCGCGGCTGCAAGTGTCTGCCGTGGTGAACGTTACCTTTGACGGCTGCATTGGGCTTTGCCTTTGCTTTTGCTTTCGCTTTCGCTTTCGCTTTCGCTTTCGCTTTCGCGTTCGCTTTCGCTTTCCCGGATGTACGTAACGTTTGTTGATATGGTTCTGAGGAAGAGTGTATGACAGTGCCGTGCCGTCCATGTTCGTGTGCCCTCCCATTGTGTGTATGCTATTGTCTGTGTACTTGAATGATGTATGTAGGTGTTAGTGGACATGTTTTACCAGTGGGGGGAAATGGATCGTCGATAGTTGCCGTCACTCTGTCACGGTCGAGATGACGCACCCTCCGTACAGAAAGGTGTCGAGAAAGTGAGTGTGTGTGTGTGTGTGTGTGTGTGTGTGTGTGTGTGTGTGTGTGCGTGCGTGCGTCCGTGAATTGGCAGTGTTTGGAGGTGGGCGTGCCCTGCATGTGGCCCGGAAGGCTGTTCGTTAGGCGGTAGTGTTGTGTGGACAGGGGAGGGGCATGCGTAACGCTGCTGGCATGGCATTTCGGGAGATGGGAGGGGGCAAACGAGGAGCGGCGGCCAAAGACGGGACGGGGAGGGGCGCGGTGTGGGTGGCTTGCGCCTGTGCTCGGCGTTGTGGTTTGTGCAAAAGAGGAGGAGAAAAACAATGTGAGTTGCCAGGGAGGGGAGCGGTGTTGTGTTGTGGTTGTCGTGGTGTAGCCGCAGACGCGGCTGTCAGTGAACGTGGCGAGACGGACGGATGCGCGGAGGGGCGGGGGCGGCGCATTTCGCCGGTGCCGTGCCGTGCCGTGCCGTGCCGTGCCATGCCTGAAAGCCGCGTGGTCGCTGTGTTGTTGGTGGCGTGGGGGCGAGGAGAGTACCGTACGGGTGTGCTTGTGCGCCGGAAATGGCACACTGCGCCCGCCCGTCTTGGAGGCTGATGGCTGTGGTGTGGAAATGGGGCGCGGTGATGTTGAAGCAGTTGAAGAACAGAAAAGAAACCAAGAAAACGGAAGGCGTGATGCGGCGGTGGTGGTGAGAGCGGGAAAAACAAAACAAAAAAAAAACAACAAAAAAAAAAAGAAGGAAAAACAACAAGAAAACAAAACGTCTATCAATATTAAAATGTAAATGGAAATGGAAATGGACCCAGGTATAACCTCCCTGCACAAATAGCAGAGAGTCCGATGATAATAAAAATGTGCCAGAATGTTAACGTCCCTACAAAACAAACCCAACGATAATATTAATGAAAGAGTGAACCGTATGTAACATTGCAACAGACATAATGAAACCTGATAAATTGTATAAGGGCAGCAGCGTTGACCTTTGGCCCTGTATTCAGAATAAAAAGAGCCAAAGATCGTTACCCCAATGAAAAAGACACTGAAACACGTATGTAACATAGTAGCGATGGCGAGACATTGTAGCATCTGTGACCAGAGAGTTTGCGCTGGACTGCGCGAGTGTTGCGAGCGGTTCTCAGTCAGTCAGTCAGTCAGTCAGTCAGTCAGTCAGTAGTCGTTGCGAGTCCGTAGCTCTGTGTAGTTGAGGGCTGTACTCTGTCAGTAGTCGTCGCGTGCAGTACGCTAATAGTCGTCATGCAGAGCGGTCGGTCAGTAGTAGCAGCCGAGTGCGGTTGTGTGATGTAGGCGGTCGGCAACACTGGTCAAGATGGTGAATAAGGTATACTGTTAATTAATATAATCATTAGATAATGAAAAATTGTATTTATTGTAATTATTCTCCAACAAGTTCCCCAATAATAATGTTTATTTCAAAAGCATTTTTCAAACATTTAATTGTTTATTGAACTAAAGAGTTCGTTGCACTTCACATTTCATTCCACTTCTTTGAAGAAAAATGTCACTAAAATCACAAAAAAAGAGAATATTATTATTTGCAATGCAGTTCCTCCAAGCGCTGCGCAACAACCAGAGCAGAAATGTGACATCCATTTATTCGGAGGTAAGACTTTAATTCTGATTGTTTTGCACAGGGCCAAAGACCGATATTTCGGTTTAATTGAAGTTTCTTGTCACTGAACGGACGTTTTTAAATGTTGTGTGAAGACTTTATATTTGAGTCAGATTGCGAATTTCACATTTTTGTTGCCATTTTCAATACCTCTCATTGTGGGCGAGGTTACAATTAGCGCAATGTCCATTAGCATCCGTAAATAACATTGTCCGTTATTTTAAATTTTGCTGGGAGGTTACAACACACACACAAAAAAAAAAACAAAAAAAACAAAAAATTGCATTTATATCTGCTCCTCAATTGTAGATACCCCTTACACAGCTGTGTGCAATGAATGAGTGCTGGCTGGTAATTAATTGCACTCCTTGGAGGGAAATGCCATAGGAAGTAGTCTTTAAAAAGTGAATGTTTTTCGTTAAGAGACAAAAGTTACTTTAGAAAAAAAGTAATAGTGGGGCTTTTGTTGTTGAACAAAATAAGTACAATGAACATACGTTATCAGATTTGCGCAATGCAGCGTCACACCACCTTTTGATTATAACACAATAGACTATACATCGTCCCGAACCGTGACCAGAGTCGCGAGACGAGCAGAGCACGCCGCCGACGCCCGCTCAGTACAACCGTCCACCCGCTACTACTGTCGACCGACTACTACCTCTCCCGACTCGCGCTACAATATATATATAACAACTGTTCCTGGCGACCCGGTGCGTGCCACTACTGTCGTCTGGCGCGGTCCAAGCGCCGACTAGCAGCGATAAAGAACTCTCTGGTCAGACAGAGATGCTGTCATGCCTCGCCATCGCTCTGGTAATGAATACATACGTGTTGCAGCGTGCGTACCACCGGAACACGCAGTGGCGGAGCCAAAGACTGTGTTGTCGAGGTCGAGTGCGAGCGGGAAGAGAGGCAGCGTCGGCACGGAGATGCAAGCGAGCGCGAGACGCACGGGGGCTGCGGCGTGGCGCGTTTGCGGTCGGCGCCTTTGGTGGCAACGGCCGGGACAAGCAGCGGTGTATGGTGTGGTGCGGGGCGGACAGGGGCGGAGGCGGCGCGACGACGGCATGGGGGCGAAAACGGGACGGGGGACGGCGGATGTTGAGAGGCGTCACGCGCGGACAGGACACAGACACAGAGACACACAGATTGGAAAGGGAGGGTGCGCGGTAGTAGTTGGGAATGTGCGTACCGTGCGGGATGGGAGTGGGCGAGGAACACGGTCGTGGCCCCTGTTTTGGGTGCGTGTGATGACGTCGGTGTGTTGTGGGAAGGGAAGGTGCTGTGGCGGCGGCGCGTAATGGGCGTAGGCCGAAAAGAGAAAGGAACGTGGGCAGTGTGTTGGCAAGCGTCGGTTCGACTGCGACGTTGATGGGCAGGGCAGGGCAGGGCAGGGCAGGGCAGGGCAGGGCAAGGTTAATGGTGGTAGGAGTAGGCGTCTGGGCGCAAAAAATCTGCCGCTGCAGGCGGTGCCGTAACCGCCATGGCGGGAAGGAGAGAGGGCCAAAGAAAGAAAGAAAGAAAGAAAGAAAGAAAGAAAGAAAGAAGAAAACAAAAAAAAAAAAAAAGGAGGGGGGGGCGAAAGTGGAGAGGCGGTGGTGTGAGAAGGGCGGGGGCGGAAGGAAGGCAGGAAGGACAAGAGGCGAGGCGACGGCTTGCTTTGTGTATCGGTCGGTCTCTGGCTATGCTTCGTTTTCTGCAGCAGGGTCGGTGCGCGGCGTGGCTCGCGGCAGTGGGAACGCCTGGTGGCTGGACGGCCAGCAATGCGGTTGGATGGGCGGCCACAGCACCGCACCTGTGCCCGAGGAGGAGACGCTGGCGGCGGGCCCTGAGGTGAGGCCGGCTCGGCTGGGGCTGTGGATGTGTAGGTGTGCGCCGCTGCTGCAACAACGAGTAAAACGCGAGAAGAAGGGATGGCGGTAGAGAGAAAAAAAAAAAAAAGGTCGTGTTGTGTTGATGCGCAGGCAGACGCGTACAGAGGGACGAGCCCGGTCTGCAGCAGGGTGTGGCCGTGCCGAGTGCAGAGCAGCGGCGGCTCGGTTCGGTTCGGTTCGGCCCGGCCCGGCGGGCCGCGCTGTTGTCGCGGACGTGAGCGCCCCCTGGCGGGTGGCCGGAGGCGGCGCGGCGTGTTGGACGTGTGGCTGGTGGCAGTGCACAATTTGCGAGTTGCTGGCGGTGTGGTGTGGCGGTTGGCGCGTCGGGCGGCGGAGAGGTATGTGTTGCGGGCGCCCTTTGCTGCGCTGCGTCGTTGCGTGTGCCGTACAGGGCGGGCGCTTGTCGACTGTGTGGCGAATTGGCGTGAAACGGCTGCCGAGAGGTGTGTGGTAGCGAGCCGGTCGGTGGTGTCAGTGCGAAGGGGAATGTGCGTGCGTGTTTGGCGGTTTCGGTGTGCTTTTTGCGGCGTGAGAGTGGGAATTAGTGGGGCCGGCTGTTGTGTTGGTTCCTTGTGTCTTGTGTCGCGTAGCTTGATGGCAACGTGGAAGGACGCCGGTTTCGTTTTCGTTTCGAGCCTTGCGTGTGGTTGTCGACGTTGACTGGTTGGCGTGTGCCGATGCACGTGCATGTGTGGGTCGCGAGTGCGTTTTTGGCTGGCTGTGTGTGTGTGTGTGTGTGTGTGTGTGTTTTGGGGGGGAAGGGGGAGGCGGTGGTGAAAGTGCAGTCGTCGGGTGGGGCTGGGGCTGTGCGTCGTGGCGGAAAGGTGGTAGGTTGCGGGAAGCGAGCCCGTCGTTGACGGTGTCGCGTGAGTTGTGAATCGAGTGGGGCGCGGGGCGCGGGGCGCGTGGCGCGGGGCGCGGGGCGCGGGACAGGAGCAGCGTGCCGCTGCGTCGTGGTCGTCAGCAGAGGCTGTGCGTGTGCTTGTCCTTTTTGTGGGCGGTTCGTGCGAGGCGTTTTTGTTTTGTGTTGCCCTAGTTGTTAGTTTATTTTGTTTGTGTTTGTTATTTTGAGACGACGACTGGTTGGTGGCGTGCGCGCGAAGTGGCGGTGTGCGCTTCCCGTGTCGTTTGTGTTGTTTTGTTTTTTTGTTTTTGTGTGTTTTTTTTTGCACTGGGCCCCGGTGGGTGGGTGCGTGTGTGTCGATTGCCGGCTGGCGAAAGGTGCGCCATCGGCGGGGTGGGTCGCCGGCACAAGTAGAGGCGGCGGCGTTGTTGCTGTTGTTGTGTGGTGTTTGTTTTGTTCGGCTGTGTCGGCGAGCTGTGTTGCGGTGCGTGTGAATGGTGGTGCAAAAGTGCTGGCGTTGGGGCTGCGACTGCGACGGCGGCGAGCCGCGGGCGCGCCATTGATAGTGATGTTGTGAACAGCGGCTGTGTACGGTAGTGGTGTTGTTGTAGCACGACGTGCATCCGGGCCGGCGCGGAAAGCGCAGTTGCGGGCGGTTGCCCTTCGGTGCCAGCCATGTCGCGTGAGCGGCGGGTTGCTCTGGTGTCGACACGTGGTGCTCTGGGTTGTTGTGTGGTGCCCTTTGGCCGGTGGGGGTGGTTCGCGTGTGTCTCGTTCGCGCTCGGTGTCTGGTCGTGGTCGTGCTGCTCCCCCGTCTGTCGGCGGTTTCCGACGTCGTCCCGTCGCGACCTTTCAACCGAAAGTGTGGCGCCCGAAGGTGAACGAACGTAACCCTGACCTCGGCGCTTTACGCTGAGCCGAGCGAACCGAACCGAACCGAACCTAACCTGTGGTGTGGCGAGGTGAGCTCAGCCTGTGAGCCCCTAACGTCTACGTAAGGTAAGCTGTCCGGCTCACGCCTCACGTTTGAACGCTTTTTTAACCTACGTTTGACGCTTCTTAACCTAGCACTGACCCCTTAACCTAACCTAACGTGTAACCTAACCTAACCTAACCTAACCTAACCTAACCTAACCTCTGACGCCTGACGTGTTTGAATGCTTAACCTAAGTTTGACGCTTAACCTAACCCAAGTCCCCTTAACCTAACCCACGTCCACCTAACCTAACCTAACGTAGACGTGTAAACGTAATGTGTAACGCGTAACGTGTAAGGTCGGCTGTCGTGTGTGCTTGACGGCAGATTGGGTTGGTCTGTAGATTCGGATTGCGGTTTGCCTCGGTCGAGGGGTTGTGGGTCGGAAGCGGCGAGGGGCGGCGGCGCCTGTTGCGCAGGCGGCGTCCGTTTGCGGCGGGCAATTGTTGAGAAACGGCTGTGAATGTTGGCGGGCGAGAGGAGGAGGACGGCGCGCGATGTGGCCCGACGGCTGCGGGCCGATCGGGAAACGGCGGGAGGGCGACGGAAGGCGATGGGGCGGCGGAGGCGCGTTTGCACGGCCGTCATCGCCGCACGCCTCGGCTTGTGTGGCTGTGGCGCCGGCCGCGCTGGCCGGGCTGCCGCGGCGACGGTGTGGGAGTTTTGCCGAAGGTTTGGCCATTGTGGCGGGTCGTCGGCTGGGGCTGTGGGGGCGGCATTTGGGCGGGGGCGGCGATTCTCGGCGGGCCGACCCAGGCTGTAGCGCGCGGTAGCTGCAGTTTGGCCGTGGTTTGCGGCGCTGCCGTGGCGACTGGTTGGCGACTGTGGTGTGGCTGTGTGTAGCCCCATCCTCGGTGGTTTGAAAGGCGCGGGCGGTTGTGGCGCAGGTTTGGGGCTGCTCCGCACAGGCTGTCGGACGTTGGGCGGTAGCAAGCGCGGGAGGCGCGGCGCGGCGGCGCGCAGAGTGGCGGCCGCTCTCTCGGCCGTCCGCGCCCGCCCGCGACACTGGCTGGGCCTTGTGATTCTCTGCTCTGCTGCTGTGCTGTGCTTGCGTGCCTGCCGTCCCGCTCGCTCTCGCTGTGTGTTACGCGCGTCGTCGAAATGGCAGATCAGGCGGCTACGAACGAGACTGCTGCGGCACCCGCCGCCACCGGCACTACGAAGAAGGCCAAGTCTGCGTCGTCTGCGAAGAAGCCGCGCGCCAAGCCTGCGCACCCGCGCACCTCTGAGATGGTGACGGCCGCCATCAAGAGTCTGAAGGAGCGCGGCGGGTCGTCGCTGCAGGCGATCAAGAAGTACATAGCCGCGCACTACAAGCTGGACGCGGAGAAGCTGGCGCCGTTTATCAAGAAGTACCTCAAGTCGGCCGTCGTGGCGGGCGAGCTGGTGCAGACGAAGGGGAAGGGCGCGTCCGGCTCGTTCAAGCTTGCCGGCGCCGGCGGCGGGGGGGCGGCCGAGGGCGGCAAGGCTCGTGCTGGCGGTGCCAAGAAGAAGCGCGCCGCTCCGGCCAGCAAGGAGAAGAAGGGCGCCCGTGCGGCCGGCGCAAAGAAGGCTGGTGGCGTGAAGGCGGCGACCGGTCGGAAGGCGGGCGCCGCCAAGAAGGCGTCTGCGGCGTCGGCCGCTCCCGCGGGTGCGAAGAAGGCGGCTGCGGCCAAGCCGGCCAAGGCCAAGTCGCCGTCGAAGGCGAAGAAGGCCGCCAAGGTTCCGACGAAGAAGCCGAAGGCGCCGCGCCCGAAGAAGGCGACGACGCCGTCTAAGGCGAAGGCTTCGCCCAAGAAGAAGAAGTAGAGTAGAGGAGAAAGAGATGGGAAAGGAAGGGTTTGGCGCTTGACTCCGTCGTCCCCACCCCCCGTCGTCGTCTAGTGGCGCGCAAGAGACGCGCGGCCCAAAACGGCCCTTCTCAGGGCCATCAAAGCACGTCGGGGAAGGTTTTGATTGTCGTGTTGCGTTTGGTGTGGGTGTCTGTCTGTATGCCCGTGGGGATGCTGTTTGCGTGCCGTGGTGGTTGGATTGCGGGGGTCGGTGGCGGGTGTGGGCGGCGGTAGCGGTAAGCGGTGTTGTTGTTGTCGTGGTTGATTGTCGCCGTGTTTGTGGCGGCGGCCGACGGTTGGTTTTCTGTCACGTTGTTTTGTTTGAATACGTTGGTTGGCTTGCCTGCGTTCGTTCTTCTCGGATGTCTGTCTTGTCTAGTCGTGTCTGGTCTTTGTTTTGTTCCTTTGTGTGTGTTATGTTTTGCAACGGGGGGCACGTTGAGATGTGGAAGGAGTCGGCGGGGATTTCGGTGGCGTGTAGAGCGAGCGAGCGCGCCTGCCTGGCCGTTGGCCGTCGGAGTGGAGTGCGGGTTTTTTTGTTTTCGAAACGAAAGCGGCGGGCGGGCGGCCGGCCAGCCAGCCACCCGTGCGGTGTGACGTCGGCCGTTGGGTATTGTGCGCTTTGAGCGCCGGGGAGGGATGATGTGTGATTGTTGCGCGCTGCTAGCAGGCAGGCAGAGTGAGCGGGTGTGGCGGACGGACGGGAAGTGGTGGTTTTTGTTTTTGGGTTGCGGGGCGAGAGGCAGGCGACCGACAAAGTTTGCTCGCGACGGAGAGATGTTAGTGGCCCTGAAAAGGGCCGTTTTTGTTTGTGCGGTGCGGTGCCGCGGCGCGGTTTAGGCGCGCTCGCCGCGGATGCGGCGCGCGAGCTGGATGTCCTTGGGCATGATGGTGACGCGCTTGGCGTGGATTGCGCACAGGTTGGTGTCTTCGAAGAGGCCGACTGCGGAGCTCTGGAAGCGCAGGTCGGTCTTGAAGTCCTGGGCGATCTCGCGCACTAGGCGCTGGAATGGCAGCTTGCGGATGAGCAGCTCTGTGCTCTTCTGGTAGCGCCTGATTTCTCGCAGGGCGACGGTGCCCGGCCTGTAGCGGTGGGGCTTCTTGACGCCTCCGGTGGCGGGCGCGCTCTTCCTCGCCGCCTTGGTGGCGAGCTGTTTGCGCGGCGCCTTTCCGCCGGTGGACTTGCGGGCCGTTTGCTTTGTGCGGGCCATGGCGGTAGCGGTAGCGGTAGCGGAGCGGCGTGCGTGGAGGTTAGGTGCGGCGCGGCGTCCGGTGCTGCCTTGACAACGGGCCCGCGCGTTTTTTTTTTTTTTTTTTTTTTTTTTTTTGGCACATTTCATTCCCTCCCTGATGGAGAGGGCGGGCCTTTTTAGAGCTTGCTGTTGCTCTTTTTCGGCCGATGGTGTTCGATACAATTTTTTGCTTTTTGGAGTGTCAATTGCTTGCAATTGTGCCAAACATTGTTATTCTGGTAAGATATAAAGTTTACATTGTCATTTTTGAACAATATTGGGTTTAAATTATTTTGACATTCAAGAGACATTTATGCAGTTATCATGTAAGACATATAGTAAGAATTTAAAAGTAATTTTAGAACATAATGAGAACAATTAATTTTAGGAAAAACATATAAATTTAAGGAGAACATATAATTTTAGAAGATCATATAAAAGCATATAAGTTTTAAATAAATAACCTTATGTAGACATATATTTGAGGTGGCGATATGTGATTAAGAGGGAAGTGTATCTGCTCAGATTTTCGTGTTATTGCTTATTTGTGTATTTGTGTATGTGGTCGTTGCGTGCGTTGTGTGTGATTGTGTGTGTGTGTGTGTGTGTGTGTGTGTGTAGGGCCGTTGCCTACCTCCTGGCGTCGAGATGGGGGGGAGTGTGGGTGCCGCTTACGAGTGGGGTCATGGTGGGAGCAAGGTCGGGGAAATGGGAGGTCGTGTTTTGTGCCACTGTACGCGCTGGATGGATGTATTTGTATTTAGGGCGCCTCCTTTCCCGGATTTCAGAGGTCAATAAGTCTTCCATATCTGGTCGTTTCGTCAGTATGTGTCTGCCGTAGTTGGCGCGTAGTTTCGTTAGTCGAGTTTGTAGTGGTTCTATGTTTGTGATGTCATATACGTCGTTGCTGGGGGTCTGGGGGGGGAGTTTCGTGATGCTGCGAAGTAGTCTTCTTTCAGTTCTGTAGAGTCTGTCCGCCTGGCTCTTCGCCAGACCAGCCAGGGGTGCAGCTGCATACTCCATGACCGGCCTGACGAAGGTCTTGTATGTGTGCAGGGCCGTCTCCAGGCGGCAGCCATGGAGGCGACCCTGCACCTGTCGTATGAGTCCTTGTCTTTTTCTTGTTCTGTTGAGGAGGTAGTTGATGTGCGTCTGCCAGTTTAGATGCTTGTCTAGGAACACGCCTAAGTATTTCGCGGAGTTAGTAAGCGTCAGTGGCGTGTTCCATAGTGTTAGTTGTAAGTCGCCAGTGTTTTGATTTCTGTTCTTGGTTCGGTGTCTGTGTTGGAAGAATATGGTCTGTGTTTTGGTCGGGTTGGGTCGGATTCGCCACTGCTTCATCCAGGTCTGAAGTTTCTGTAGGTAGTTCGTCGTTTTCCGTTGTATGGTCCTGGTGTTTGGGGCAGTGCACCAATATGCAGTGTCGTCTGCATATAGTGCGACTGTCTCGTCTGTTGTCGTTGTAGTGGGGATGTCTGCTGTGTACAGCGCGTACAGGGTCGGTGACAGGATGCCTCCTTGCGGGACACCTGCCTGTGGCGTGAACGGATCGGAATGTTGATCCCCTACATGAATTCTGCATACTCTGTTGCTAAGATAGGCTTGTAAGATTTTTATGAATTTGATGGGGATTCCTAGTCGGCTTAGTTTGAGGAGGAGTCCTTGATGCCACAACTTGTCGAATGCACGCTCGATGTCTAGGAATACCGCGAGCGTGCATCGTCCGTCGTTGAATCCCTTAGTAATGCTGTTAGTAAGTTTAAAGAGGGGGTCATTCGTCGAGTGGTTGGGTCTGAAGCCTGCCTGGATTGTCGGGGGTAGTCCTTTGTCTTCTGTGAATTTTCTAAGTCTGTTCGCTAATATGCGTTCGTAGGTCTTCCCTATAACGTCGAGCAGAGAGATTGGTCTGTATGAGCGGGGGTCAGTCTTCGGTTTGTCAGGCTTGAGGATCATAATTGTCTTACTCGTCTTCCAGTTGGTCGGTAACGTTTCATAGGTGAGGCAATAATTGAAGATTATGGAGAGAATGGGGATGAGGATGTGGGGGGGGGCTTTCTGTAGGTGCAGTCGTCGGATTTCGTTTTGTCCAGGAGCGGAGTTACGTCCTGTGTGGATGGCTTCGGCTATTTCAGTGTTGGTTATTTCCTTGGTCAGGTTGTGTTCGTTCTCTGTGTCCACTGTTGCTGTGGTGAGTATTCGATTTAGTTGTAGTTCCACTGTACGTCTGTGTACTTCGTCAAAGAGATTGTCATTGGGGAAGGAGTATACCTCCTGCAGTACCTGTTTGAAGATGGTGGCCTGTTCACGTTTGTCTGTTGTCGGTTCGTTGTTTGTTATTAAGGTGAGTTCAGTAGTTCTTCGTTGTCCCGTTAGTGTCCTGAATTTTTTCCAGAATTTGCCTCCACTCCTGTAGTCTAGTTGTTTGCAGGTGTCGTCCCATTGTGTTTGTCTATGTGTGGATATTATGTTCCTGACTCTGTTGTTTAGTCTGTTCCAAAGTCGTCTTAGATCTGGGTTGTTCGTACGTCTTATCTCTCTGTGTAGTCGTTTCTTTTGTTGTATTAGCTGTAGGGCCTCCCGGGGGATGGATGGTCTCCAGTTATTTATGATTTTCGTCGGTATTGCTTCGTCGGTGGCTTGTTTGATTGCGTCTTCAAGGCGTCTGGTAACTAACAGTAGGTCGTTGTCGTCAGTGATGCTCACTGGGAAGTTTAATTGGTCTGTGATGACTTCGCAATATCGTTCCCAATTAGCATTTGCGTAGTTGCGGATGGTACGTCTAGTGGGAGGGGGGTCTGGAGGGTTGAGTGCCTCTGTGGAGAAGGTGAGTGGTAGGTGGTCGCTCGTTGTTTTGCTTTGCCCGAGGAAGGAAGGATGACAGGCCGCGGCAAGGGAGGAAAGGGGCTCGGCAAGGGTGGCGCCAAGCGGCACCGCAAGGTGTTGCGCGACAACATCCAGGGCATCACGAAGCCCGCCATCCGCCGCCTGGCTCGCAGGGGCGGCGTGAAGCGCATCTCTGGTCTGATCTACGAGGAGACCCGCGGGGTGCTGAAGGTGTTCCTGGAGAACGTGATCCGCGACGCGGTGACGTACACTGAGCACGCCAAGCGCAAGACTGTGACGGCCATGGACGTGGTGTACGCCCTGAAGAGGCAGGGGCGCACCCTGTACGGTTTCGGCGGTTAGGCTGCGTCGCAGCGGGCGCTGGCCTTCCCGCGGCCGTGCTTGTGGGTGGGAGAGACTAGAAAACGGCCCTTTTCAGGGCCACCACACTGTTCGGAAGTTGAAAAGTGCGAAAGAGTCTGTGTTGTTGCTGCGTGTGTGCGCTGTGTTGTTTGTTTGTTTGTTTCTTTCTTTCTTTCTTTCCGTTTGAGCGACGTGATGTGACTGGGAGGGGAGAAGGAAAGGAAACGTGTCATGTGGCTGGCTGTGTGTGGAGCTGCTTCGTTTGTGTGTTTGTTATTGTGTGTCTTTGTATCGATCGCGACGGAGATGGCGGGCTGTGTGTTGTTGTGCGAGAGGCGGTGATTATTTGCTTGCGTGGTTTGGCTCTGTGTGTTTGTTTGCGGCGGCGTTGGGGTTTCCGAGGCAAGGCGTGTGGGCATAGGCGGCCGGATCAGCTGTTTCGTTCGTGTCGACGGCCGTTGCGCGCGGGAGTGGAGGGCGGTGTGTCGACACGCCTCCCTTTAACAATGGTCATTATTGCTGCCGTTGTCGGTTTGGAAGGCGACTGCGACCGTGCAAAATGTGTGTGTGTGTGTGTGTGTGTGTTGGGCCACACGGGCTGTGTGGACGACAAGATGGCGGACGTGCGCCGGCGGCGGCTGTGCTGTGACAGTGCAAAGTTAAAACAAAACAAGGTGCGGCGAGGACGACTGAAATTTTGCTTTGGACGTAGGTTTGTGTGGTGGCCCTGAAAAGGGCCGATTGTTGTGGGCCGAGCCGGCAAAGCGCGTTGCGTGCAGGGGAGCACGCGGCGCTGCGATTGCCTGGCCTCCTTTAGGCCTTCTTCTCGGTCTTCTTTGGCAGCAGGACGGCCTGGATGTTGGGCAGGACACCACCCTGTGCGATGGTGACGCCCGACAGGAGCTTGTTGAGCTCCTCGTCGTTGCGGATGGCAAGCTGCAGGTGGCGCGGGATGATGCGCGTCTTCTTGTTGTCGCGGGCCGCGTTTCCGGCCAGCTCGAGCACCTCAGCCGCGAGGTACTCCATGACGGCGGCGAGGTAGACGGGCGCCCCGGCGCCGACGCGCTCTGCGTAGTTTCCCTTGCGCAGGAGGCGGTGGATTCTGCCGACCGGGAACTGGAGCCCAGCCCTGCTTGAGCGGGACTTTGACTTGCCCTTGACTTTGCCTCCCTTTCCGCGTCCGGACATGGCGATGGGCTAGCGACGGTGCACACGAAACGGAAACGAAAACGACCGGTGCGAGCGGCAGCGAGTCGAGCAGCGGAGTGCGTGCCGGCGCAGCCGGGGTGGGGGTGCTTTATGGGCTCGGGTGCGGCGGCCGGTTGCGCGCGCGCCCCATTGGTCGGCGGCCGCAACAGGGCGAGCTGGTAAAGGTGCGGCGGCGGCTGGCGGCGGGTGCCACTGTGTGGGGAGACGCTGACTAGAGCGGAGCGCTTGCTACTGGTGTTGCTGCTGCCGTACGTTGGTTCGAGATGCCGCCCAAGACTAGCGGGAAGGCCGCCAAGAAGGCTGGCAAGGCGCAGAAGAACATTTCGAAGGGCGACAAGAAGAAGAAGCGCAAGAGGAAGGAGAGCTATGCCATCTACATCTACAAGGTGCTGAAGCAGGTGCACCCTGACACGGGCATCTCGTCGAAGGCGATGAGCATCATGAACAGCTTCGTGAACGACATTTTCGAGCGCATTGCGGCCGAGGCTTCTCGCCTGGCGCACTACAACAAGCGCTCGACCATCACGTCCCGCGAGATCCAGACCGCTGTGCGGCTGTTGCTGCCTGGCGAGCTGGCCAAGCACGCCGTGAGCGAGGGCACGAAGGCGGTGACCAAGTACACGAGCTCCAAGTAAGGAGGTGGCTCTGGAATGGAAGGAAGGATGGAGAAGGCTCCTCCGTTGCGAGAGCGGCAAAACGGCCCTTTTCAGGGCCACCAACTTGCCTTTTGCGGGAAGGGCGGAATTGTTGTTGTTGTTGTTTGTGTGGACGGCTGTGATGTATGTGTGCATTTTGATTGTGGGTGGGGGGGGGCGCGTCAAAGCGTGTTGCGCGGGGTACGGCCACGAGGTTGGTCGCCGTGGCGTGGAATGGTGGCACGCCTCGTTGGCGTGGTTTTTGACCCATTGGTGTTGTTGGTGTGTGTGTGTGTGTGTGTGTGTGTTACCCGTCTGCGAGGGGGGACAGTGCGATCGGCGACTTTTGTGTCACCGTAACGACGGCCGTTTGCGGGTTTGTTTTGTTTGCACATCATACATGGCGAGGGTGAAATGTGAAATGTTTTTGTTTGGTTTGTTTTTTTTTTGCCGCCCACTATTCCCTTTGCTGTACGCCGAGTTTGACAATGGTGCGACGTAACTGCAGCGTGGAGGTGTGTGAGTGACGTTGAAATGAACGTGCCATTAAGACGCATTGTTGTTGTATTGTACTGTACGTGTACGGCGACACGCACGATGATGTACCATTCGACTCTGATGTTTGATAGCCGTGTCTGACTGATTGCGTACGACGCACGCACACCGATGTCGTCATTCAAGATGCACGCGTGTCCAGTGCAGTACAGTAAGCGCGACGACGGCGGCGGCGGTCGTTTGTTTGGCGAATGTCTGTACACGTGTTTGTCTGTGTCCATCCGGTATGTATTTGTTTGTTTGAAAGTGTTTTGTGTGTCGGTGACGTGGTCCGATCCGTCGCCCCCTGAGTAACTGTCGATCGGCGCGATAGACCGGCGTCACGCAACTGAACCGAAGTCGTGGGCACACCCGTCATACTGTTGTACACCGTCGCGCTGAGAACGGTAACGAAAGGTTGACTTTGATCGGTCGAATGTCTGGGCAGAACGTGAGGAATGAGGCAAGAGTGCAAGGAGGGGGGGCAAAAGAGAGAGGAAGGGAAAAAGGGGAGAAACGCATTCGTAGAGCAACGGAACGTTCCCGTGTCGGAGGCGTATTGGAGCCGCACTGAAATGCGTTTAACGGCGGCGCGGCTGCAAGTGTCTGCCGTGGTGAACGTTACCTTTGACGGCTGCATTGGGCTTTGCCTTTGCTTTTGCTTTCGCTTTCGCTTTCGCTTTCGCTTTCGCTTTCGCGTTCGCTTTCGCTTTCCCGGATGTACGTAACGTTTGTTGATATGGTTCTGAGGAAGAGTGTATGACAGTGCCGTGCCGTCCATGTTCGTGTGCCCTCCCATTGTGTGTATGCTATTGTCTGTGTACTTGAATGATGTATGTAGGTGTTAGTGGACATGTTTTACCAGTGGGGGGAAATGGATCGTCGATAGTTGCCGTCACTCTGTCACGGTCGAGATGACGCACCCTCCGTACAGAAAGGTGTCGAGAAAGTGAGTGTGTGTGTGTGTGTGTGTGTGTGTGTGTGTGTGTGTGTGTGCGTGCGTGCGTCCGTGAATTGGCAGTGTTTGGAGGTGGGCGTGCCCTGCATGTGGCCCGGAAGGCTGTTCGTTAGGCGGTAGTGTTGTGTGGACAGGGGAGGGGCATGCGTAACGCTGCTGGCATGGCATTTCGGGAGATGGGAGGGGGCAAACGAGGAGCGGCGGCCAAAGACGGGACGGGGAGGGGCGCGGTGTGGGTGGCTTGCGCCTGTGCTCGGCGTTGTGGTTTGTGCAAAAGAGGAGGAGAAAAACAATGTGAGTTGCCAGGGAGGGGAGCGGTGTTGTGTTGTGGTTGTCGTGGTGTAGCCGCAGACGCGGCTGTCAGTGAACGTGGCGAGACGGACGGATGCGCGGAGGGGCGGGGGCGGCGCATTTCGCCGGTGCCGTGCCGTGCCGTGCCGTGCCGTGCCATGCCTGAAAGCCGCGTGGTCGCTGTGTTGTTGGTGGCGTGGGGGCGAGGAGAGTACCGTACGGGTGTGCTTGTGCGCCGGAAATGGCACACTGCGCCCGCCCGTCTTGGAGGCTGATGGCTGTGGTGTGGAAATGGGGCGCGGTGATGTTGAAGCAGTTGAAGAACAGAAAAGAAACCAAGAAAACGGAAGGCGTGATGCGGCGGTGGTGGTGAGAGCGGGAAAAACAAAACAAAAAAAAAACAACAAAAAAAAAAAGAAGGAAAAACAACAAGAAAACAAAACGTCTATCAATATTAAAATGTAAATGGAAATGGAAATGGACCCAGGTATAACCTCCCTGCACAAATAGCAGAGAGTCCGATGATAATAAAAATGTGCCAGAATGTTAACGTCCCTACAAAACAAACCCAACGATAATATTAATGAAAGAGTGAACCGTATGTAACATTGCAACAGACATAATGAAACCTGATAAATTGTATAAGGGCAGCAGCGTTGACCTTTGGCCCTGTATTCAGAATAAAAAGAGCCAAAGATCGTTACCCCAATGAAAAAGACACTGAAACACGTATGTAACATAGTAGCGATGGCGAGACATTGTAGCATCTGTGACCAGAGAGTTTGCGCTGGACTGCGCGAGTGTTGCGAGCGGTTCTCAGTCAGTCAGTCAGTCAGTCAGTCAGTCAGTCAGTAGTCGTTGCGAGTCCGTAGCTCTGTGTAGTTGAGGGCTGTACTCTGTCAGTAGTCGTCGCGTGCAGTACGCTAATAGTCGTCATGCAGAGCGGTCGGTCAGTAGTAGCAGCCGAGTGCGGTTGTGTGATGTAGGCGGTCGGCAACACTGGTCAAGATGGTGAATAAGGTATACTGTTAATTAATATAATCATTAGATAATGAAAAATTGTATTTATTGTAATTATTCTCCAACAAGTTCCCCAATAATAATGTTTATTTCAAAAGCATTTTTCAAACATTTAATTGTTTATTGAACTAAAGAGTTCGTTGCACTTCACATTTCATTCCACTTCTTTGAAGAAAAATGTCACTAAAATCACAAAAAAAGAGAATATTATTATTTGCAATGCAGTTCCTCCAAGCGCTGCGCAACAACCAGAGCAGAAATGTGACATCCATTTATTCGGAGGTAAGACTTTAATTCTGATTGTTTTGCACAGGGCCAAAGACCGATATTTCGGTTTAATTGAAGTTTCTTGTCACTGAACGGACGTTTTTAAATGTTGTGTGAAGACTTTATATTTGAGTCAGATTGCGAATTTCACATTTTTGTTGCCATTTTCAATACCTCTCATTGTGGGCGAGGTTACAATTAGCGCAATGTCCATTAGCATCCGTAAATAACATTGTCCGTTATTTTAAATTTTGCTGGGAGGTTACAACACACACACAAAAAAAAAAACAAAAAAAACAAAAAATTGCATTTATATCTGCTCCTCAATTGTAGATACCCCTTACACAGCTGTGTGCAATGAATGAGTGCTGGCTGGTAATTAATTGCACTCCTTGGAGGGAAATGCCATAGGAAGTAGTCTTTAAAAAGTGAATGTTTTTCGTTAAGAGACAAAAGTTACTTTAGAAAAAAAGTAATAGTGGGGCTTTTGTTGTTGAACAAAATAAGTACAATGAACATACGTTATCAGATTTGCGCAATGCAGCGTCACACCACCTTTTGATTATAACACAATAGACTATACATCGTCCCGAACCGTGACCAGAGTCGCGAGACGAGCAGAGCACGCCGCCGACGCCCGCTCAGTACAACCGTCCACCCGCTACTACTGTCGACCGACTACTACCTCTCCCGACTCGCGCTACAATATATATATAACAACTGTTCCTGGCGACCCGGTGCGTGCCACTACTGTCGTCTGGCGCGGTCCAAGCGCCGACTAGCAGCGATAAAGAACTCTCTGGTCAGACAGAGATGCTGTCATGCCTCGCCATCGCTCTGGTAATGAATACATACGTGTTGCAGCGTGCGTACCACCGGAACACGCAGTGGCGGAGCCAAAGACTGTGTTGTCGAGGTCGAGTGCGAGCGGGAAGAGAGGCAGCGTCGGCACGGAGATGCAAGCGAGCGCGAGACGCACGGGGGCTGCGGCGTGGCGCGTTTGCGGTCGGCGCCTTTGGTGGCAACGGCCGGGACAAGCAGCGGTGTATGGTGTGGTGCGGGGCGGACAGGGGCGGAGGCGGCGCGACGACGGCATGGGGGCGAAAACGGGACGGGGGACGGCGGATGTTGAGAGGCGTCACGCGCGGACAGGACACAGACACAGAGACACACAGATTGGAAAGGGAGGGTGCGCGGTAGTAGTTGGGAATGTGCGTACCGTGCGGGATGGGAGTGGGCGAGGAACACGGTCGTGGCCCCTGTTTTGGGTGCGTGTGATGACGTCGGTGTGTTGTGGGAAGGGAAGGTGCTGTGGCGGCGGCGCGTAATGGGCGTAGGCCGAAAAGAGAAAGGAACGTGGGCAGTGTGTTGGCAAGCGTCGGTTCGACTGCGACGTTGATGGGCAGGGCAGGGCAGGGCAGGGCAGGGCAGGGCAGGGCAAGGTTAATGGTGGTAGGAGTAGGCGTGTGGGCGCAAAAAATCTGCCGCTGCAGGCGGTGCCGTAACCGCCATGGCGGGAAGGAGAGAGGGCCAAAGAAAGAAAGAAAGAAAGAAAGAAAGAAAGAAAGAAAGAAGAAAACAAAAAAAAAAAAAAAAGGAGGGGGGGGCGAAAGTGGAGAGGCGGTGGTGTGAGAAGGGCGGGGGCGGAAGGAAGGCAGGAAGGACAAGAGGCGAGGCGACGGCTTGCTTTGTGTATCGGTCGGTCTCTGGCTATGCTTCGTTTTCTGCAGCAGGGTCGGTGCGCGGCGTGGCTCGCGGCAGTGGGAACGCCTGGTGGCTGGACGGCCAGCAATGCGGTTGGATGGGCGGCCACAGCACCGCACCTGTGCCCGAGGAGGAGACGCTGGCGGCGGGCCCTGAGGTGAGGCCGGCTCGGCTGGGGCTGTGGATGTGTAGGTGTGCGCCGCTGCTGCAACAACGAGTAAAACGCGAGAAGAAGGGATGGCGGTAGAGAGAAAAAAAAAAAAAAGGTCGTGTTGTGTTGATGCGCAGGCAGACGCGTACAGAGGGACGAGCCCGGTCTGCAGCAGGGTGTGGCCGTGCCGAGTGCAGAGCAGCGGCGGCTCGGTTCGGTTCGGTTCGGCCCGGCCCGGCGGGCCGCGCTGTTGTCGCGGACGTGAGCGCCCCCTGGCGGGTGGCCGGAGGCGGCGCGGCGTGTTGGACGTGTGGCTGGTGGCAGTGCACAATTTGCGAGTTGCTGGCGGTGTGGTGTGGCGGTTGGCGCGTCGGGCGGCGGAGAGGTATGTGTTGCGGGCGCCCTTTGCTGCGCTGCGTCGTTGCGTGTGCCGTACAGGGCGGGCGCTTGTCGACTGTGTGGCGAATTGGCGTGAAACGGCTGCCGAGAGGTGTGTGGTAGCGAGCCGGTCGGTGGTGTCAGTGCGAAGGGGAATGTGCGTGCGTGTTTGGCGGTTTCGGTGTGCTTTTTGCGGCGTGAGAGTGGGAATTAGTGGGGCCGGCTGTTGTGTTGGTTCCTTGTGTCTTGTGTCGCGTAGCTTGATGGCAACGTGGAAGGACGCCGGTTTCGTTTTCGTTTCGAGCCTTGCGTGTGGTTGTCGACGTTGACTGGTTGGCGTGTGCCGATGCACGTGCATGTGTGGGTCGCGAGTGCGTTTTTGGCTGGCTGTGTGTGTGTGTGTGTGTGTGTGTGTGTGTTTTGGGGGGGAAGGGGGAGGCGGTGGTGAAAGTGCAGTCGTCGGGTGGGGCTGGGGCTGTGCGTCGTGGCGGAAAGGTGGTAGGTTGCGGGAAGCGAGCCCGTCGTTGACGGTGTCGCGTGAGTTGTGAATCGAGTGGGGCGCGGGGCGCGGGGCGCGTGGCGCGGGGCGCGGGGCGCGGGACAGGAGCAGCGTGCCGCTGCGTCGTGGTCGTCAGCAGAGGCTGTGCGTGTGCTTGTCCTTTTTGTGGGCGGTTCGTGCGAGGCGTTTTTGTTTTGTGTTGCCCTAGTTGTTAGTTTATTTTGTTTGTGTTTGTTATTTTGAGACGACGACTGGTTGGTGGCGTGCGCGCGAAGTGGCGGTGTGCGCTTCCCGTGTCGTTTGTGTTGTTTTGTTTTTTTGTTTTTGTGTGTTTTTTTTTGCACTGGGCCCCGGTGGGTGGGTGCGTGTGTGTCGATTGCCGGCTGGCGAAAGGTGCGCCATCGGCGGGGTGGGTCGCCGGCACAAGTAGAGGCGGCGGCGTTGTTGCTGTTGTTGTGTGGTGTTTGTTTTGTTCGGCTGTGTCGGCGAGCTGTGTTGCGGTGCGTGTGAATGGTGGTGCAAAAGTGCTGGCGTTGGGGCTGCGACTGCGACGGCGGCGAGCCGCGGGAGCGCCATTGATAGTGATGTTGTGAACAGCGGCTGTGTACGGTAGTGGTGTTGTTGTAGCACGACGTGCATCCGGGCCGGCGCGGAAAGCGCAGTTGCGGGCGGTTGCCCTTCGGTGCCAGCCATGTCGCGTGAGCGGCGGGTTGCTCTGGTGTCGACACGTGGTGCTCTGGGTTGTTGTGTGGTGCCCTTTGGCCGGTGGGGGTGGTTCGCGTGTGTCTCGTTCGCGCTCGGTGTCTGGTCGTGGTCGTGCTGCTCCCCCGTCTGTCGGCGGTTTCCGACGTCGTCCCGTCGCGACCTTTCAACCGAAAGTGTGGCGCCCGAAGGTGAACGAACGTAACCCTGACCTCGGCGCTTTACGCTGAGCCGAGCGAACCGAACCGAACCGAACCTAACCTGTGGTGTGGCGAGGTGAGCTCAGCCTGTGAGCCCCTAACGTCTACGTAAGGTAAGCTGTCCGGCTCACGCCTCACGTTTGAACGCTTTTTTAACCTACGTTTGACGCTTCTTAACCTAGCACTGACCCCTTAACCTAACCTAACGTGTAACCTAACCTAACCTAACCTAACCTAACCTAACCTAACCTCTGACGCCTGACGTGTTTGAATGCTTAACCTAAGTTTGACGCTTAACCTAACCCAAGTCCCCTTAACCTAACCCACGTCCACCTAACCTAACCTAACGTAGACGTGTAAACGTAATGTGTAACGCGTAACGTGTAAGGTCGGCTGTCGTGTGTGCTTGACGGCAGATTGGGTTGGTCTGTAGATTCGGATTGCGGTTTGCCTCGGTCGAGGGGTTGTGGGTCGGAAGCGGCGAGGGGCGGCGGCGCCTGTTGCGCAGGCGGCGTCCGTTTGCGGCGGGCAATTGTTGAGAAACGGCTGTGAATGTTGGCGGGCGAGAGGAGGAGGACGGCGCGCGATGTGGCCCGACGGCTGCGGGCCGATCGGGAAACGGCGGGAGGGCGACGGAAGGCGATGGGGCGGCGGAGGCGCGTTTGCACGGCCGTCATCGCCGCACGCCTCGGCTTGTGTGGCTGTGGCGCCGGCCGCGCTGGCCGGGCTGCCGCGGCGACGGTGTGGGAGTTTTGCCGAAGGTTTGGCCATTGTGGCGGGTCGTCGGCTGGGGCTGTGGGGGCGGCATTTGGGCGGGGGCGGCGATTCTCGGCGGGCCGACCCAGGCTGTAGCGCGCGGTAGCTGCAGTTTGGCCGTGGTTTGCGGCGCTGCCGTGGCGACTGGTTGGCGACTGTGGTGTGGCTGTGTGTAGCCCCATCCTCGGTGGTTTGAAAGGCGCGGGCGGTTGTGGCGCAGGTTTGGGGCTGCTCCGCACAGGCTGTCGGACGTTGGGCGGTAGCAAGCGCGGGAGGCGCGGCGCGGCGGCGCGCAGAGTGGCGGCCGCTCTCTCGGCCGTCCGCGCCCGCCCGCGACACTGGCTGGGCCTTGTGATTCTCTGCTCTGCTGCTGTGCTGTGCTTGCGTGCCTGCCGTCCCGCTCGCTCTCGCTGTGTGTTACGCGCGTCGTCGAAATGGCAGATCAGGCGGCTACGAACGAGACTGCTGCGGCACCCGCCGCCACCGGCACTACGAAGAAGGCCAAGTCTGCGTCGTCTGCGAAGAAGCCGCGCGCCAAGCCTGCGCACCCGCGCACCTCTGAGATGGTGACGGCCGCCATCAAGAGTCTGAAGGAGCGCGGCGGGTCGTCGCTGCAGGCGATCAAGAAGTACATAGCCGCGCACTACAAGCTGGACGCGGAGAAGCTGGCGCCGTTTATCAAGAAGTACCTCAAGTCGGCCGTCGTGGCGGGCGAGCTGGTGCAGACGAAGGGGAAGGGCGCGTCCGGCTCGTTCAAGCTTGCCGGCGCCGGCGGCGGGGGGGCGGCCGAGGGCGGCAAGGCTCGTGCTGGCGGTGCCAAGAAGAAGCGCGCCGCTCCGGCCAGCAAGGAGAAGAAGGGCGCCCGTGCGGCCGGCGCAAAGAAGGCTGGTGGCGTGAAGGCGGCGACCGGTCGGAAGGCGGGCGCCGCCAAGAAGGCGTCTGCGGCGTCGGCCGCTCCCGCGGGTGCGAAGAAGGCGGCTGCGGCCAAGCCGGCCAAGGCCAAGTCGCCGTCGAAGGCGAAGAAGGCCGCCAAGGTTCCGACGAAGAAGCCGAAGGCGCCGCGCCCGAAGAAGGCGACGACGCCGTCTAAGGCGAAGGCTTCGCCCAAGAAGAACAAGTAGAGTAGAGGAGAAAGAGATGGGAAAGGAAGGGTTTGGCGCTTGACTCCGTCGTCCCCACCCCCCGTCGTCGTCTAGTGGCGCGCAAGAGACGCGCGGCCCAAAACGGCCCTTCTCAGGGCCATCAAAGCACGTCGGGGAAGGTTTTGATTGTCGTGTTGCGTTTGGTGTGGGTGTCTGTCTGTATGCCCGTGGGGATGCTGTTTGCGTGCCGTGGTGGTTGGATTGCGGGGGTCGGTGGCGGGTGTGGGCGGCGGTAGCGGTAAGCGGTGTTGTTGTTGTCGTGGTTGATTGTCGCCGTGTTTGTGGCGGCGGCCGACGGTTGGTTTTCTGTCACGTTGTTTTGTTTGAATACGTTGGTTGGCTTGCCTGCGTTCGTTCTTCTCGGATGTCTGTCTTGTCTAGTCGTGTCTGGTCTTTGTTTTGTTCCTTTGTGTGTGTTATGTTTTGCAACGGGGGGCACGTTGAGATGTGGAAGGAGTCGGCGGGGATTTCGGTGGCGTGTAGAGCGAGCGAGCGCGCCTGCCTGGCCGTTGGCCGTCGGAGTGGAGTGCGGGTTTTTTTGTTTTCGAAACGAAAGCGGCGGGCGGGCGGCCGGCCAGCCAGCCACCCGTGCGGTGTGACGTCGGCCGTTGGGTATTGTGCGCTTTGAGCGCCGGGGAGGGATGATGTGTGATTGTTGCGCGCTGCTAGCAGGCAGGCAGAGTGAGCGGGTGTGGCGGACGGACGGGAAGTGGTGGTTTTTGTTTTTGGGTTGCGGGGCGAGAGGCAGGCGACCGACAAAGTTTGCTCGCGACGGAGAGATGTTAGTGGCCCTGAAAAGGGCCGTTTTTGTTTGTGCGGTGCGGTGCCGCGGCGCGGTTTAGGCGCGCTCGCCGCGGATGCGGCGCGCGAGCTGGATGTCCTTGGGCATGATGGTGACGCGCTTGGCGTGGATTGCGCACAGGTTGGTGTCTTCGAAGAGGCCGACGAGGTAGGCCTCGCTGGCCTCCTGCAGGGCCATGACTGCGGAGCTCTGGAAGCGCAGGTCGGTCTTGAAGTCCTGGGCGATCTCGCGCACTAGGCGCTGGAATGGCAGCTTGCGGATGAGCAGCTCTGTGCTCTTCTGGTAGCGCCTGATTTCTCGCAGGGTGACGGTGCCCGGCCTGTAGCGGTGGGGCTTCTTGACGCCTCCGGTGGCGGGCGCGCTCTTCCTCGCCGCCTTGGTGGCGAGCTGTTTGCGCGGCGCCTTTCCGCCGGTGGACTTGCGGGCCGTTTGCTTTGTGCGGGCCATGGCGGTAGCGGTAGCGGTAGCGGAGCGGCGTGCGTGGAGGTTAGGTGCGGCGCGGCGTCCGGTGCTGCCTTGACAACGGGCCCGCGCGCCTCCGTGCTGCGCTTATATGCCCTCGGTTGCGCGTGGTGGGGGGAGGGCGGGCCAGAGTCTATATAGGGGGGCGGCGGGCGCGCTGGGCGCAGACCGTAGCCGACTCGCCAGCCGCTGCAGCTGCTGTTTGTGCACGTTTTGCTTTGCCCGAGGAAGGAAGGATGACAGGCCGCGGCAAGGGAGGAAAGGGGCTCGGCAAGGGTGGCGCCAAGCGGCACCGCAAGGTGTTGCGCGACAACATCCAGGGCATCACGAAGCCCGCCATCCGCCGCCTGGCTCGCAGGGGCGGCGTGAAGCGCATCTCTGGTCTGATCTACGAGGAGACCCGCGGGGTGCTGAAGGTGTTCCTGGAGAACGTGATCCGCGACGCGGTGACGTACACTGAGCACGCCAAGCGCAAGACTGTGACGGCCATGGACGTGGTGTACGCCCTGAAGAGGCAGGGGCGCACCCTGTACGGTTTCGGCGGTTAGGCTGCGTCGCAGCGGGCGCTGGCCTTCCCGCGGCCGTGCTTGTGGGTGGGAGAGACTAGAAAACGGCCCTTTTCAGGGCCACCACACTGTTCGGAAGTTGAAAAGTGCGAAAGAGTCTGTGTTGTTGCTGCGTGTGTGCGCTGTGTTGTTTGTTTGTTTGTTTGTTTCTTTCTTTCTTTCCGTTTGAGCGACGTGATGTGACTGGGAGGGGAGAAGGAAAGGAAACGTGTCATGTGGCTGGCTGTGTGTGGAGCTGCTTCGTTTGTGTGTTTGTTATTGTGTGTCTTTGTATCGATCGCGACGGAGATGGCGGGCTGTGTGTTGTTGTGCGAGAGGCGGTGATTATTTGCTTGCGTGGTTTGGCTCTGTGTGTTTGTTTGCGGCGGCGTTGGGGTTTCCGAGGCAAGGCGTGTGGGCATAGGCGGCCGGATCAGCTGTTTCGTTCGTGTCGACGGCCGTTGCGCGCGGGAGTGGAGGGCGGTGTGTCGACACGCCTCCCTTTAACAATGGTCATTATTGCTGCCGTTGTCGGTTTGGAAGGCGACTGCGACCGTGCAAAATGTGTGTGTGTGTGTGTGTGTGTGTTGGGCCACACGGGCTGTGTGGACGACAAGATGGCGGACGTGCGCCGGCGGCGGCTGTGCTGTGACAGTGCAAAGTTAAAACAAAACAAGGTGCGGCGAGGACGACTGAAATTTTGCTTTGGACGTAGGTTTGTGTGGTGGCCCTGAAAAGGGCCGATTGTTGTGGGCCGAGCCGGCAAAGCGCGTTGCGTGCAGGGGAGCACGCGGCGCTGCGATTGCCTGGCCTCCTTTAGGCCTTCTTCTCGGTCTTCTTTGGCAGCAGGACGGCCTGGATGTTGGGCAGGACACCACCCTGTGCGATGGTGACGCCCGACAGGAGCTTGTTGAGCTCCTCGTCGTTGCGGATGGCAAGCTGCAGGTGGCGCGGGATGATGCGCGTCTTCTTGTTGTCGCGGGCCGCGTTTCCGGCCAGCTCGAGCACCTCAGCCGCGAGGTACTCCATGACGGCGGCGAGGTAGACGGGCGCCCCGGCGCCGACGCGCTCTGCGTAGTTTCCCTTGCGCAGGAGGCGGTGGATTCTGCCGACCGGGAACTGGAGCCCAGCCCTGCTTGAGCGGGACTTTGACTTGCCCTTGACTTTGCCTCCCTTTCCGCGTCCGGACATGGCGATGGGCTAGCGACGGTGCACACGAAACGGAAACGAAAACGACCGGTGCGAGCGGCAGCGAGTCGAGCAGCGGAGTGCGTGCCGGCGCACTCACTCACTCACTCACTTTTACTGACGAGCAATCCTTGCTCGTGAAGGGCAGGGTGAGCATCTAGTGCTATTCCTGCTGATATTGACTTGTTGGTACTGGAGGGTACTAGCTTAATTCGGGCTGGCCTATCGGATGCGTAGCATCCTTTGGATGTTGGAAACCTAGTTTGTCTACGAAATCTGGATTTCGCAGACAGAATTGGATGAGTGCCTCCTTGGTCATGCGCTCTCCTAGCTTGCTGATCTCCAGGAATTCCTGGTAAGCTGGGAGCTGTTGTATTTCCGGACGAACTTGCCCCGGCGACGCACCCATTTCTGCGACCACAAAGATGTGTTCCCAGTCCGTGGGCGTGAAGACCGGGTGCTCGTTGATGATTTTCAGGTCCTTCCGCGATACCAGTCCTCTGAGGGCCTTGTTGCTCCTGACTGGTCCGTAGGGCTGGTGAGGAAGGGCCGGTTTCGTCCTGTCGGGTGGTGTGAATGGATAGGGGTTATCCAGGTGCGGGTATGTCCCGTCACGAAGAGACGCGGCGACCTTCTGCAGCACTGGCTGCACGCTGTCCGGCAAGGGGAGCGGCAGACATCCAGCCTCCTCTGCAGCAAGTGGGGGTGTCTCGGTGTGCGCCTCGTCGTCTTGTGCCTGCGGCTCGACCTCCCCGTCAGGAGGGACAGCAGGCTGCTCCACTTCCATGTCCGTGGGTGCCTCTACGTCGCCTGTCACGTCAACTGGCGGCGCGGGTGGCTCCGTTTGGGTGGAGGCGTCAACCCCCACGGGCCGACTCGCAGTGGAGCTGGCGGTGGGGGTAGGCGTCTTCTTGAGGACCCGCAGCTCCTCACGCAGCTGTTGCAGCTGGCGGTGAACAGCCACGAGTTCCTCCCTCATGGCGGCCCTCTCGGCCGCAAGGGCGGTGCGGAAGTCGGCCAGTGCGTCGTCCGTGGCGGCTTCGCGACGGCACGGTCCACCACCCCCGCGGGAACGGGGGGGTGAGACGTCCGTCTCGACGCCAGGAACCTCTGCAGGGCGTGGTGCGGCCATCTTGCCTCTGTAGCCCCGCACGTAGGCGCAGCTGCGCGAGTTTGCGGCGTGGGCACCGCCGCAATTCACGCACTTGGCAGCCGCGTCGCGGGGCTTGGTGCAGTTGCGTGTGTCGTGTGCCCCAGCACACTTCAGACACGCCAAAGTGCCCCTGCACACTTTAGCGATGTGCCCCATCCTTTGGCACTTAAAGCATTGCTGCTCAGTGCGCTGTTTCTTCTTGTGGCGCCGACTGCGTCCGCGGTCCTTCCCGATCGCATCGACCAGGAGCTCCAACGCGGCCGCAATCTTGCTGCCCTTCCTGCGTCCAGCCATGTCCGTCAGCGAGTGGAGGTGCGTGCGCGCCGGCTTCTTCTGCTGCCTCGTGTGCAACGTGCCTAGCGCTCCGTCCGCGGTCTCCGAACGGTCCGACAACGGGCGTGCGTGCGTGCGTGCGTGCGTGCGTGACAACCGACAACGGGCGTAACGGGGCGTGCGTGCGTGCGTGCCGGCGCAGCCGGGGTGGGGGTGCTTTATGGGCTCGGGTGCGGCGGCCGGTTGCGCGCGCGCCCCATTGGTCGGCGGCCGCAACAGGGCGAGCTGGTAAAGGTGCGGCGGCGGCTGGCGGCGGGTGCCACTGTGTGGGGAGACGCTGACTAGAGCGGAGCGCTTGCTACTGGTGTTGCTGCTGCCGTACGTTGGTTCGAGATGCCGCCCAAGACTAGCGGGAAGGCCGCCAAGAAGGCTGGCAAGGCGCAGAAGAACATTTCGAAGGGCGACAAGAAGAAGAAGCGCAAGAGGAAGGAGAGCTATGCCATCTACATCTACAAGGTGCTGAAGCAGGTGCACCCTGACACGGGCATCTCGTCGAAGGCGATGAGCATCATGAACAGCTTCGTGAACGACATTTTCGAGCGCATTGCGGCCGAGGCTTCTCGCCTGGCGCACTACAACAAGCGCTCGACCATCACGTCCCGCGAGATCCAGACCGCTGTGCGGCTGTTGCTGCCTGGCGAGCTGGCCAAGCACGCCGTGAGCGAGGGCACGAAGGCGGTGACCAAGTACACGAGCTCCAAGTAAGGAGGTGGCTCTGGAATGGAAGGAAGGATGGAGAAGGCTCCTCCGTTGCGAGAGCGGCAAAACGGCCCTTTTCAGGGCCACCAACTTGCCTTTTGCGGGAAGGGCGGAATTGTTGTTGTTGTTGTTTGTGTGGACGGCTGTGATGTATGTGTGCATTTTGATTGTGGGTGGGGGGGGGCGCGTCAAAGCGTGTTGCGCGGGGTACGGCCACGAGGTTGGTCGCCGTGGCGTGGAATGGTGGCACGCCTCGTTGGCGTGGTTTTTGACCCATTGGTGTTGTTGGTGTGTGTGTGTGTGTGTGTGTGTGTGTGTTACCCGTCTGCGAGGGGGGACAGTGCGATCGGCGACTTTTGTGTCACCGTAACGACGGCCGTTTGCGGGTTTGTTTTGTTTGCACATCATACATGGCGAGGGTGAAATGTGAAATGTTTTTGTTTGGTTTGTTTTTTTTTTGCCGCCCACTATTCCCTTTGCTGTACGCCGAGTTTGACAATGGTGCGACGTAACTGCAGCGTGGAGGTGTGTGAGTGACGTTGAAATGAACGTGCCATTAAGACGCATTGTTGTTGTATTGTACTGTACGTGTACGGCGACACGCACGATGATGTACCATTCGACTCTGATGTTTGATAGCCGTGTCTGACTGATTGCGTACGACGCACGCACACCGATGTCGTCATTCAAGATGCACGCGTGTCCAGTGCAGTACAGTAAGCGCGACGACGGCGGCGGCGGTCGTTTGTTTGGCGAATGTCTGTACACGTGTTTGTCTGTGTCCATCCGGTATGTATTTGTTTGTTTGAAAGTGTTTTGTGTGTCGGTGACGTGGTCCGATCCGTCGCCCCCTGAGTAACTGTCGATCGGCGCGATAGACCGGCGTCACGCAACTGAACCGAAGTCGTGGGCACACCCGTCATACTGTTGTACACCGTCGCGCTGAGAACGGTAACGAAAGGTTGACTTTGATCGGTCGAATGTCTGGGCAGAACGTGAGGAATGAGGCAAGAGTGCAAGGAGGGGGGGCAAAAGAGAGAGGAAGGGAAAAAGGGGAGAAACGCATTCGTAGAGCAACGGAACGTTCCCGTGTCGGAGGCGTATTGGAGCCGCACTGAAATGCGTTTAACGGCGGCGCGGCTGCAAGTGTCTGCCGTGGTGAACGTTACCTTTGACGGCTGCATTGGGCTTTGCCTTTGCTTTTGCTTTCGCTTTCGCTTTCGCTTTCGCTTTCGCGTTCGCTTTCGCTTTCCCGGATGTACGTAACGTTTGTTGATATGGTTCTGAGGAAGAGTGTATGACAGTGCCGTGCCGTCCATGTTCGTGTGCCCTCCCATTGTGTGTATGCTATTGTCTGTGTACTTGAATGATGTATGTAGGTGTTAGTGGACATGTTTTACCAGTGGGGGGAAATGGATCGTCGATAGTTGCCGTCACTCTGTCACGGTCGAGATGACGCACCCTCCGTACAGAAAGGTGTCGAGAAAGTGAGTGTGTGTGTGTGTGTGTGTGTGTGTGTGTGTGTGTGTGTGTGCGTGCGTGCGTCCGTGAATTGGCAGTGTTTGGAGGTGGGCGTGCCCTGCATGTGGCCCGGAAGGCTGTTCGTTAGGCGGTAGTGTTGTGTGGACAGGGGAGGGGCATGCGTAACGCTGCTGGCATGGCATTTCGGGAGATGGGAGGGGGCAAACGAGGAGCGGCGGCCAAAGACGGGACGGGGAGGGGCGCGGTGTGGGTGGCTTGCGCCTGTGCTCGGCGTTGTGGTTTGTGCAAAAGAGGAGGAGAAAAACAATGTGAGTTGCCAGGGAGGGGAGCGGTGTTGTGTTGTGGTTGTCGTGGTGTAGCCGCAGACGCGGCTGTCAGTGAACGTGGCGAGACGGACGGATGCGCGGAGGGGCGGGGGCGGCGCATTTCGCCGGTGCCGTGCCGTGCCGTGCCGTGCCGTGCCATGCCTGAAAGCCGCGTGGTCGCTGTGTTGTTGGTGGCGTGGGGGCGAGGAGAGTACCGTACGGGTGTGCTTGTGCGCCGGAAATGGCACACTGCGCCCGCCCGTCTTGGAGGCTGATGGCTGTGGTGTGGAAATGGGGCGCGGTGATGTTGAAGCAGTTGAAGAACAGAAAAGAAACCAAGAAAACGGAAGGCGTGATGCGGCGGTGGTGGTGAGAGCGGGAAAAACAAAACAAAAAAAAAACAACAAAAAAAAAAGAAGGAAAAACAACAAGAAAACAAAACGTCTATCAATATTAAAATGTAAATGGAAATGGAAATGGACCCAGGTATAACCTCCCTGCACAAATAGCAGAGAGTCCGATGATAATAAAAATGTGCCAGAATGTTAACGTCCCTACAAAACAAACCCAACGATAATATTAATGAAAGAGTGAACCGTATGTAACATTGCAACAGACATAATGAAACCTGATAAATTGTATAAGGGCAGCAGCGTTGACCTTTGGCCCTGTATTCAGAATAAAAAGAGCCAAAGATCGTTACCCCAATGAAAAAGACACTGAAACACGTATGTAACATAGTAGCGATGGCGAGACATTGTAGCATCTGTGACCAGAGAGTTTGCGCTGGACTGCGCGAGTGTTGCGAGCGGTTCTCAGTCAGTCAGTCAGTCAGTCAGTCAGTCAGTCAGTCAGTAGTCGTTGCGAGTCCGTAGCTCTGTGTAGTTGAGGGCTGTACTCTGTCAGTAGTCGTCGCGTGCAGTACGCTAATAGTCGTCATGCAGAGCGGTCGGTCAGTAGTAGCAGCCGAGTGCGGTTGTGTGATGTAGGCGGTCGGCAACACTGGTCAAGATGGTGAATAAGGTATACTGTTAATTAATATAATCATTAGATAATGAAAAATTGTATTTATTGTAATTATTCTCCAACAAGTTCCCCAATAATAATGTTTATTTCAAAAGCATTTTTCAAACATTTAATTGTTTATTGAACTAAAGAGTTCGTTGCACTTCACATTTCATTCCACTTCTTTGAAGAAAAATGTCACTAAAATCACAAAAAAAGAGAATATTATTATTTGCAATGCAGTTCCTCCAAGCGCTGCGCAACAACCAGAGCAGAAATGTGACATCCATTTATTCGGAGGTAAGACTTTAATTCTGATTGTTTTGCACAGGGCCAAAGACCGATATTTCGGTTTAATTGAAGTTTCTTGTCACTGAACGGACGTTTTTAAATGTTGTGTGAAGACTTTATATTTGAGTCAGATTGCGAATTTCACATTTTTGTTGCCATTTTCAATACCTCTCATTGTGGGCGAGGTTACAATTAGCGCAATGTCCATTAGCATCCGTAAATAACATTGTCCGTTATTTTAAATTTTGCTGGGAGGTTACAACACACACACAAAAAAAAAACAAAAAAAACAAAAAATTGCATTTATATCTGCTCCTCAATTGTAGATACCCCTTACACAGCTGTGTGCAATGAATGAGTGCTGGCTGGTAATTAATTGCACTCCTTGGAGGGAAATGCCATAGGAAGTAGTCTTTAAAAAGTGAATGTTTTTCGTTAAGAGACAAAAGTTACTTTAGAAAAAAAGTAATAGTGGGGCTTTTGTTGTTGAACAAAATAAGTACAATGAACATACGTTATCAGATTTGCGCAATGCAGCGTCACACCACCTTTTGATTATAACACAATAGACTATACATCGTCCCGAACCGTGACCAGAGTCGCGAGACGAGCAGAGCACGCCGCCGACGCCCGCTCAGTACAACCGTCCACCCGCTACTACTGTCGACCGACTACTACCTCTCCCGACTCGCGCTACAATATATATATAACAACTGTTCCTGGCGACCCGGTGCGTGCCACTACTGTCGTCTGGCGCGGTCCAAGCGCCGACTAGCAGCGATAAAGAACTCTCTGG
This sequence comes from Schistocerca americana, assembly GCF_021461395.2. Classification (NCBI taxonomy): domain Eukaryota; kingdom Metazoa; phylum Arthropoda; class Insecta; order Orthoptera; family Acrididae; genus Schistocerca; species Schistocerca americana. The sequence goes on from NW_025725532.1 coordinate 125,853, forward strand.
TCAGACAGAGATGCTGTCATGCCTCGCCATCGCTCTGGTAATGAATACATACGTGTTGCAGCGTGCGTACCACCGGAACACGCAGTGGCGGAGCCAAAGACTGTGTTGTCGAGGTCGAGTGCGAGCGGGAAGAGAGGCAGCGTCGGCACGGAGATGCAAGCGAGCGCGAGACGCACGGGGGCTGCGGCGTGGCGCGTTTGCGGTCGGCGCCTTTGGTGGCAACGGCCGGGACAAGCAGCGGTGTATGGTGTGGTGCGGGGCGGACAGGGGCGGAGGCGGCGCGACGACGGCATGGGGGCGAAAACGGGACGGGGGACGGCGGATGTTGAGAGGCGTCACGCGCGGACAGGACACAGACACAGAGACACACAGATTGGAAAGGGAGGGTGCGCGGTAGTAGTTGGGAATGTGCGTACCGTGCGGGATGGGAGTGGGCGAGGAACACGGTCGTGGCCCCTGTTTTGGGTGCGTGTGATGACGTCGGTGTGTTGTGGGAAGGGAAGGTGCTGTGGCGGCGGCGCGTAATGGGCGTAGGCCGAAAAGAGAAAGGAACGTGGGCAGTGTGTTGGCAAGCGTCGGTTCGACTGCGACGTTGATGGGCAGGGCAGGGCAGGGCAGGGCAGGGCAGGGCAGGGCAAGGTTAATGGTGGTAGGAGTAGGCGTGTGGGCGCAAAAAATCTGCCGCTGCAGGCGGTGCCGTAACCGCCATGGCGGGAAGGAGAGAGGGCCAAAGAAAGAAAGAAAGAAAGAAAGAAAGAAAGAAAGAAAGAAGAAAACAAAAAAAAAAAAAAAGGAGGGGGGGGCGAAAGTGGAGAGGCGGTGGTGTGAGAAGGGCGGGGGCGGAAGGAAGGCAGGAAGGACAAGAGGCGAGGCGACGGCTTGCTTTGTGTATCGGTCGGTCTCTGGCTATGCTTCGTTTTCTGCAGCAGGGTCGGTGCGCGGCGTGGCTCGCGGCAGTGGGAACGCCTGGTGGCTGGACGGCCAGCAATGCGGTTGGATGGGCGGCCACAGCACCGCACCTGTGCCCGAGGAGGAGACGCTGGCGGCGGGCCCTGAGGTGAGGCCGGCTCGGCTGGGGCTGTGGATGTGTAGGTGTGCGCCGCTGCTGCAACAACGAGTAAAACGCGAGAAGAAGGGATGGCGGTAGAGAGAAAAAAAAAAAAAAGGTCGTGTTGTGTTGATGCGCAGGCAGACGCGTACAGAGGGACGAGCCCGGTCTGCAGCAGGGTGTGGCCGTGCCGAGTGCAGAGCAGCGGCGGCTCGGTTCGGTTCGGTTCGGCCCGGCCCGGCGGGCCGCGCTGTTGTCGCGGACGTGAGCGCCCCCTGGCGGGTGGCCGGAGGCGGCGCGGCGTGTTGGACGTGTGGCTGGTGGCAGTGCACAATTTGCGAGTTGCTGGCGGTGTGGTGTGGCGGTTGGCGCGTCGGGCGGCGGAGAGGTATGTGTTGCGGGCGCCCTTTGCTGCGCTGCGTCGTTGCGTGTGCCGTACAGGGCGGGCGCTTGTCGACTGTGTGGCGAATTGGCGTGAAACGGCTGCCGAGAGGTGTGTGGTAGCGAGCCGGTCGGTGGTGTCAGTGCGAAGGGGAATGTGCGTGCGTGTTTGGCGGTTTCGGTGTGCTTTTTGCGGCGTGAGAGTGGGAATTAGTGGGGCCGGCTGTTGTGTTGGTTCCTTGTGTCTTGTGTCGCGTAGCTTGATGGCAACGTGGAAGGACGCCGGTTTCGTTTTCGTTTCGAGCCTTGCGTGTGGTTGTCGACGTTGACTGGTTGGCGTGTGCCGATGCACGTGCATGTGTGGGTCGCGAGTGCGTTTTTGGCTGGCTGTGTGTGTGTGTGTGTGTGTGTGTGTGTTTTGGGGGGGAAGGGGGAGGCGGTGGTGAAAGTGCAGTCGTCGGGTGGGGCTGGGGCTGTGCGTCGTGGCGGAAAGGTGGTAGGTTGCGGGAAGCGAGCCCGTCGTTGACGGTGTCGCGTGAGTTGTGAATCGAGTGGGGCGCGGGGCGCGGGGCGCGTGGCGCGGGGCGCGGGGCGCGGGACAGGAGCAGCGTGCCGCTGCGTCGTGGTCGTCAGCAGAGGCTGTGCGTGTGCTTGTCCTTTTTGTGGGCGGTTCGTGCGAGGCGTTTTTGTTTTGTGTTGCCCTAGTTGTTAGTTTATTTTGTTTGTGTTTGTTATTTTGAGACGACGACTGGTTGGTGGCGTGCGCGCGAAGTGGCGGTGTGCGCTTCCCGTGTCGTTTGTGTTGTTTTGTTTTTTTGTTTTTGTGTGTTTTTTTTTGCACTGGGCCCCGGTGGGTGGGTGCGTGTGTGTCGATTGCCGGCTGGCGAAAGGTGCGCCATCGGCGGGGTGGGTCGCCGGCACAAGTAGAGGCGGCGGCGTTGTTGCTGTTGTTGTGTGGTGTTTGTTTTGTTCGGCTGTGTCGGCGAGCTGTGTTGCGGTGCGTGTGAATGGTGGTGCAAAAGTGCTGGCGTTGGGGCTGCGACTGCGACGGCGGCGAGCCGCGGGCGCGCCATTGATAGTGATGTTGTGAACAGCGGCTGTGTACGGTAGTGGTGTTGTTGTAGCACGACGTGCATCCGGGCCGGCGCGGAAAGCGCAGTTGCGGGCGGTTGCCCTTCGGTGCCAGCCATGTCGCGTGAGCGGCGGGTTGCTCTGGTGTCGACACGTGGTGCTCTGGGTTGTTGTGTGGTGCCCTTTGGCCGGTGGGGGTGGTTCGCGTGTGTCTCGTTCGCGCTCGGTGTCTGGTCGTGGTCGTGCTGCTCCCCCGTCTGTCGGCGGTTTCCGACGTCGTCCCGTCGCGACCTTTCAACCGAAAGTGTGGCGCCCGAAGGTGAACGAACGTAACCCTGACCTCGGCGCTTTACGCTGAGCCGAGCGAACCGAACCGAACCGAACCTAACCTGTGGTGTGGCGAGGTGAGCTCAGCCTGTGAGCCCCTAACGTCTACGTAAGGTAAGCTGTCCGGCTCACGCCTCACGTTTGAACGCTTTTTTAACCTACGTTTGACGCTTCTTAACCTAGCACTGACCCCTTAACCTAACCTAACGTGTAACCTAACCTAACCTAACCTAACCTAACCTAACCTAACCTCTGACGCCTGACGTGTTTGAATGCTTAACCTAAGTTTGACGCTTAACCTAACCCAAGTCCCCTTAACCTAACCCACGTCCACCTAACCTAACCTAACGTAGACGTGTAAACGTAATGTGTAACGCGTAACGTGTAAGGTCGGCTGTCGTGTGTGCTTGACGGCAGATTGGGTTGGTCTGTAGATTCGGATTGCGGTTTGCCTCGGTCGAGGGGTTGTGGGTCGGAAGCGGCGAGGGGCGGCGGCGCCTGTTGCGCAGGCGGCGTCCGTTTGCGGCGGGCAATTGTTGAGAAACGGCTGTGAATGTTGGCGGGCGAGAGGAGGAGGACGGCGCGCGATGTGGCCCGACGGCTGCGGGCCGATCGGGAAACGGCGGGAGGGCGACGGAAGGCGATGGGGCGGCGGAGGCGCGTTTGCACGGCCGTCATCGCCGCACGCCTCGGCTTGTGTGGCTGTGGCGCCGGCCGCGCTGGCCGGGCTGCCGCGGCGACGGTGTGGGAGTTTTGCCGAAGGTTTGGCCATTGTGGCGGGTCGTCGGCTGGGGCTGTGGGGGCGGCATTTGGGCGGGGGCGGCGATTCTCGGCGGGCCGACCCAGGCTGTAGCGCGCGGTAGCTGCAGTTTGGCCGTGGTTTGCGGCGCTGCCGTGGCGACTGGTTGGCGACTGTGGTGTGGCTGTGTGTAGCCCCATCCTCGGTGGTTTGAAAGGCGCGGGCGGTTGTGGCGCAGGTTTGGGGCTGCTCCGCACAGGCTGTCGGACGTTGGGCGGTAGCAAGCGCGGGAGGCGCGGCGCGGCGGCGCGCAGAGTGGCGGCCGCTCTCTCGGCCGTCCGCGCCCGCCCGCGACACTGGCTGGGCCTTGTGATTCTCTGCTCTGCTGCTGTGCTGTGCTTGCGTGCCTGCCGTCCCGCTCGCTCTCGCTGTGTGTTACGCGCGTCGTCGAAATGGCAGATCAGGCGGCTACGAACGAGACTGCTGCGGCACCCGCCGCCACCGGCACTACGAAGAAGGCCAAGTCTGCGTCGTCTGCGAAGAAGCCGCGCGCCAAGCCTGCGCACCCGCGCACCTCTGAGATGGTGACGGCCGCCATCAAGAGTCTGAAGGAGCGCGGCGGGTCGTCGCTGCAGGCGATCAAGAAGTACATAGCCGCGCACTACAAGCTGGACGCGGAGAAGCTGGCGCCGTTTATCAAGAAGTACCTCAAGTCGGCCGTCGTGGCGGGCGAGCTGGTGCAGACGAAGGGGAAGGGCGCGTCCGGCTCGTTCAAGCTTGCCGGCGCCGGCGGCGGGGGGGCGGCCGAGGGCGGCAAGGCTCGTGCTGGCGGTGCCAAGAAGAAGCGCGCCGCTCCGGCCAGCAAGGAGAAGAAGGGCGCCCGTGCGGCCGGCGCAAAGAAGGCTGGTGGCGTGAAGGCGGCGACCGGTCGGAAGGCGGGCGCCGCCAAGAAGGCGTCTGCGGCGTCGGCCGCTCCCGCGGGTGCGAAGAAGGCGGCTGCGGCCAAGCCGGCCAAGGCCAAGTCGCCGTCGAAGGCGAAGAAGGCCGCCAAGGTTCCGACGAAGAAGCCGAAGGCGCCGCGCCCGAAGAAGGCGACGACGCCGTCTAAGGCGAAGGCGCCGCGCCCGAAGAAGGCGACGACGCCGTCTAAGGCGAAGGCTTCGCCCAAGAAGAAGAAGTAGAGTAGAGGAGAAAGAGATGGGAAAGGAAGGGTTTGGCGCTTGACTCCGTCGTCCCCACCCCCCGTCGTCGTCTAGTGGCGCGCAAGAGACGCGCGGCCCAAAACGGCCCTTCTCAGGGCCATCAAAGCACGTCGGGGAAGGTTTTGATTGTCGTGTTGCGTTTGGTGTGGGTGTCTGTCTGTATGCCCGTGGGGATGCTGTTTGCGTGCCGTGGTGGTTGGATTGCGGGGGTCGGTGGCGGGTGTGGGCGGCGGTAGCGGTAAGCGGTGTTGTTGTTGTCGTGGTTGATTGTCGCCGTGTTTGTGGCGGCGGCCGACGGTTGGTTTTCTGTCACGTTGTTTTGTTTGAATACGTTGGTTGGCTTGCCTGCGTTCGTTCTTCTCGGATGTCTGTCTTGTCTAGTCGTGTCTGGTCTTTGTTTTGTTCCTTTGTGTGTGTTATGTTTTGCAACGGGGGGCACGTTGAGATGTGGAAGGAGTCGGCGGGGATTTCGGTGGCGTGTAGAGCGAGCGAGCGCGCCTGCCTGGCCGTTGGCCGTCGGAGTGGAGTGCGGGTTTTTTTGTTTTCGAAACGAAAGCGGCGGGCGGGCGGCCGGCCAGCCAGCCACCCGTGCGGTGTGACGTCGGCCGTTGGGTATTGTGCGCTTTGAGCGCCGGGGAGGGATGATGTGTGATTGTTGCGCGCTGCTAGCAGGCAGGCAGAGTGAGCGGGTGTGGCGGACGGACGGGAAGTGGTGGTTTTTGTTTTTGGGTTGCGGGGCGAGAGGCAGGCGACCGACAAAGTTTGCTCGCGACGGAGAGATGTTAGTGGCCCTGAAAAGGGCCGTTTTTGTTTGTGCGGTGCGGTGCCGCGGCGCGGTTTAGGCGCGCTCGCCGCGGATGCGGCGCGCGAGCTGGATGTCCTTGGGCATGATGGTGACGCGCTTGGCGTGGATTGCGCACAGGTTGGTGTCTTCGAAGAGGCCGACGAGGTAGGCCTCGCTGGCCTCCTGCAGGGCCATGACTGCGGAGCTCTGGAAGCGCAGGTCGGTCTTGAAGTCCTGGGCGATCTCGCGCACTAGGCGCTGGAATGGCAGCTTGCGGATGAGCAGCTCTGTGCTCTTCTGGTAGCGCCTGATTTCTCGCAGGGCGACGGTGCCCGGCCTGTAGCGGTGGGGCTTCTTGACGCCTCCGGTGGCGGGCGCGCTCTTCCTCGCCGCCTTGGTGGCGAGCTGTTTGCGCGGCGCCTTTCCGCCGGTGGACTTGCGGGCCGTTTGCTTTGTGCGGGCCATGGCGGTAGCGGTAGCGGTAGCGGAGCGGCGTGCGTGGAGGTTAGGTGCGGCGCGGCGTCCGGTGCTGCCTTGACAACGGGCCCGCGCGCAGACGCAGACGCACATGACTGAGGGCTGAACCCTCTGCTGGGGACGAAGTTCTAGCGCGTGCTGCGCTTCTCCTTCTTGCTTGGTGTGGTGAGGATGAGTGATGACGTGATGGTTGTGGCTGTGACTTGACATTTGTGCTGGATATTTTTTTTTTTTTTTTTTATTTTTTTTTTTTTTTTGTAAAGAAAGATGAAAGGATAGTTAGAGGGACAGTGAGAGAAAAGGAAAACGAACGGCCCAATTGACTGGCCGGTAATTACGATTAGTTACAGAAGAAAGGACAGAAGGAGGAATAGTGAGAGTGAGTGAAAGCGAACGGCCATTATCCTGGCCTCTTCTGCTTCGTAGCGGCGACGCGATGGCGGCGGCAGGCACTCTTGACATGGCGAATTGGGGGGAGGGGGAAAGAGAAAGAAGTCAGAGGGTGACAGTTGAAGAAGTGGAAAAAAGAAGGGCCTATCATGATTAGGCCAACATTGGGGGTAGTGGGGGGGGGAAGGGGGAGGCGTGTTGGGGGAGCGAATGACATGGCATGTGGGGGGGAATAATCTATGACGTGAGGGAGGTAGTCGGCATGAGATAAGGGGCCTGGTGCAGGCGAGGTCACGGGGGGCGAAATAAAAGGTCGGGCCATCGAGTGGTGGCTAGTCGGTGAACACGGGTGCCCAGGGAAAGGATTAAGGGATTAGGAGAGTGACGAGTTTTGTGGTAAAAGGAGTGGGCGGCGGAGAGGATGCGGGTACGAAGGAGCGGCACTTCAGCCAGGAGGTGGAGCTCGCGGGTTGGGAAGTCGAAGGGGAGGCGGAGGGCACGCCGGAGAGCCCGGTTCTGGACGGTTTGGAGTCGGCGGAGGTGGGTGGGGGCAGCATTGCCCCACACCACCACCGCGTATTCAAGGATGGGGCGAACAAGGGAGGTGTACAGTCTAACAGCAAGGTGCGTGGGGAGGGAAGAGGTTGGGTTGATGAGAGGGTAGAGCAGGCATAGCCGCCCCATTGCCTTACGACGCACCTCGTCGATGTGGGGGCGCCAGGTTAGGCGTTGGTCCAGGGTAACACCCAAGTACTTTGCAGTACGAGTCCAGGGGACTGGGGTACCAAGGACCGCCACCTGAGGGAGCCGAACGGGAATACGGCGTCGGCAGATGATAAGGGCTTGGGTCTTGGAGGGATTAAATGCCAGACGCCAGGTCCTAGCCCAGTCGGTTAGGGAATCTGTAGCCCCCTGGAGCCGCTGTTGAAGAACTGCCGCACTCCGAGAACGAGAGAAGAGTGCAGTGTCATCTGCGTAGAGAGCTAAATGTACCCTCGGCGCAGAGGGCAGATCAGCTGTGAAGAGGGAGTAGAGTAGCGGCCCAAGTACGCTGCCCTGTGGTACTCCTGCCCTGATGCGTCGTCGCGTGGATTTCCCGTCAGGGATCCTAACATGGAAGGTGCGACCTTCCAGGTATGTGGCTATTAGCCGTACATGGGACACTGGGAAGCCAAGGGAGAATAATTTGTAGAGCAGCCCTTCGTGCCAGACCGAGTCAAACGCCCTGGACACGTCGAGGAGTATGGCCCCGAAGTACTCCCTACGTTCAATGGCGTCCAGTGCCTCTTCTACTAGGCGCAGGAGTTGGTGAGTGGTGGCGTGGCCCTGCCTGAAGCCAAACTGCTCATCAGGGAGGACTCGTTCTCGGGCAATGTGGATGAGCAGTCGTTTAAGGTACAGCCTCTCGAACACCTTGGAGATGGCGGGCAAGAGGCTGATGGGGCGGTAGCTGGCAGGGGAACGAAGATCCTTCCCAGCCTTGGGTATGGCGACCACTTCAGCGTGTTTCCAGGCAGAGGGATATTGCCTGGTTGTGAGGATGTTGTTGAATGTGGCCGTCAGGATGGGAATAGAAGCTGGGGGTAATTGCTTGAGGAGGGCATTCGTCAGCTTATCGGGGCCGCCAGCTTTCTTGGATTTGAGGTACCGCAATTGCAGTGCAACCTCCTCTTCGTTAATGGGGGTGATTTCATCCTCAGGGTCCTGGACGGCAAGAAATTGAGGGAGGCGTGCCGTGACCAGGCGAATATGGTCGGGGTCAATGGGGTCATTGACCGGGGTGAAGTTGCGCGCGAAGACATCAGCCAAGGCGTTAGCCTTGGCGTCTGGTTCGGACACAAAGTCATTGCCGACCTGTAGGGGGGGGATCCGTTGCCCTCGTCTCAAAAGGCTTTTTGTGAGCCGCCAAGCAGACGGGTCACGCAGGTCAATGGCAGAGATTTTGTTCTCCCAAGCCTGATTGCGGTGGTCTTGCACCGCAGCCTTGATTTGGCGCTGTAATCTATTGATGAGGCGCTTGGTTGCCGGATTCCGAGTGAGCTGCCATTCACGGGTGGTCCGGTTTTTCTCTGTGATGAGAGCAAGGATGTGGGGGGGGAGCGGACGCAGATGATCCGGGGGCCGGTGCGGACGGGGAGGGGTCGCTGCTGCGGCAGCATCTAGCACAACGGTGGTGAGGTGGATGAGGGTACGATCTGCGTCCGTGTGATCGGCAGCAGGGAGTGTGGGTAGGGCTGCTTCGACCCGTCTCTGGTAGGACTGCCAGTCAATACCGCGGATGTCTAGGCCTTCCCTCGGCACGGTCGATGTTCCAGCGAGATCGATGGAACAGATGACCGGTCGGTGATCGGAGGCTAGAGCGATGCGGGTGGCTGCAGTGATGGGGTGGGGTAGACCTTTCACCACTGCGATGTCTAGGACATCTGGGGCACGTCCACCAGAAGGGTAAATGGTGGGGTCGTGCGGGCCGATGGTGCGGGCATGATGCCGCTCTGCGACCCGGAGGAGTCGACGACCGGATGTGTTGGTTAACCTACTGTTCCAGGCAGCATGTTTGGCATTGAAGTCACCGCCAACGAAGACGTCGTTGCCGAGCGACAGCAATGCTTCATAGTCCGGTGTTTCGAGAAGGCCTCGTGGTGGCCTGTAGAGAGCCACGAACGTAATGGGACCCCTCACCGTGTGGACGACAATGCCAGTGGCTTCCACAGTGTGAAGTGGGGGGAGGGGAATAGGGTGGTGGCGGAGGGAGTTACGCACGTACACCGCCGTGCCACCATAGGCGGTGGGCCTGTCTGTCCGGTAGCAGGAGTAGTTTGCGACACGGACAAAAACACCGGGTTTGAGGTGCGTCTCAGCAACAAGGCAAACATCAACCCTCTCATCCAGGAGGAACTGTCGGAACTCGCCCTGTTGTTTGTGGAGACCGTTGGCATTCCAGATCATGGTTGTCAATCCGTGATGTCTAACAGCCATGACTGGTTGGAATGGGAGCGGGAGGGGCGATGGGGGACATGGATTGGGAGAGGGCGGTGGCAAGTTGGTGTGGGAGGGATTGGAGGAGGGAGGTGAAGGTGGCGGAAATGGCTGAGGTCAGTGCCTCGACAACAGTGGCGATGAGGTCACCAAGGGGGGTGGGAACAGAGGAAGGGGTGAGGACAGGGTGCTGTTGAGAGTGTACCGGGGTGGGAGAGGGGGAGGCAGTGCTTAACGCCTGCTGGGGGGATGGGGAAGGAACAGCGGAGCGTGACACCCGCTGGGAGGAGGGGGAAGCAGTGCTTGACACCTGCTGGGTGGGGAGGGGAGGGAAGGCTGTTGGAGGGGGTACGATGGGGAGGGAGAGGAGCGGGGGTGGGTAGGAGCCCAGAGGGGCGGGATGGGAACGAGACGCAAGGTGGGGGTGGGCCCGCGACGCCGAGCCGACCAGCGCACCAGAGTAACTGGTGCCCGGGCGGGCCGCCGCCGATGTCCCTGCAAACCGTTTCTGGCTTGCCTTGAAAGACTTAATTTTGGGGCAGCCCATATAACTGCCAGTGTGATTCCCGCCACAGCGGGCGCAGGTGGGGGGGACGTCTCGGGGTTTAGAGCACTCCGAGGAGGCGTGACCTCCAGCACACTTTACGCAACGCACCTCGCGGGTGCAGTCACCCGCGAAGTGCGCCAATCCCTGGCAGCGGTAGCAGACCAGGGTCATCCTCCTGGAGCGCGGCTTCTCCATCGTCACGCTAACGTGATCGAGGAGCGAGAGGGTGAGGAGGGGGTGGTTCTCCGGCGTGTCAGGAGCGGAGACGAAAAAGAGAGGGGTGGGGCGTCGGGTTCGAGGGGAGATGATCCGGGATATAACTGTAGGGGTAATGTTCAAAGACGCAAGCGCCGTCCGCAGGTCATCATCAGAATACTCCATAGGGAGCCCCCTGACAACAACCCTGATGCGGCGGGCCCGTTTAGGAGGGGTGGAGAAACCGACGTTGAACTTGCTTAGGATAATAAGGGACTTAGCAAGGTCAGCGGGGGACTGTACAAACAGGCGATAGTCATCATTACCCATCCATTTTATACGGAAGGGGAAGTCAGTGTGAGTAGTGAGTAGATCTAAAAGTACCTTGAAGGGCCCCTTGTGTTGGATGGATATGGGTGGGGGGGCAGGAGGGGTGGCCGACGGTGGTGGGGGCGGGGGAGGGGGTGGGGCGTCCGCGGCACCATCAATAGCCGCGAACGCGTTGCTGACGGGCACGTCCGACAAGGACGTGGTGATCTGGCGACGAGGTGCCGTTTTGCGCGGCACCTGGAAGCCCTCCGCGTCAATAACGGCCTTCTTCTTCTTGGTGTGCCCGCGGTCAGCGGGCGGAGGGGCCTCAGAGTCCGATGAGGAGGCTAACTGCCGCTTCCGGCGCTCAGCGACCGGGCGCCGATGGTCGTCGTCGAACTCCATCCCGCCCCCGGTATCGCTGTCGGCGGCCGCGGCAGTCATGTTGGGGTAGAGGGCGGTCTGACGCCGGACAGGGTCGACCTGTTGGCCCTCTTCCTCTGCAGCGTCACGGAGAGCGGTGAGGTGTTCCTCCAGGCCCTCCGTGATGTCACTGTCATCCATGAAGCAGCCAAGGGAATCGCAGTCCGACTCCTCAGTGACATTGACCGCATCAGAAATGTCCGGCATGTCGAGGGCGGACGAGGGACGAAGGAAATCCTGACTTTGCCTCGGCGCGCGCGGGCTGGTCCCACGTGAAGGGGGCCCTGACGCGCCATGTGCCCTATCTAACCGCCTAAGGGCGGCGGTATCGATTTCTGAATCGATACCACATCGCCCTGAAGAATCTGCAGAAAAGGACGGCGTCGGCGGTAAGCCGCCCGCGGAGGAGACAGTACGTCCAGGCGGAGAATCCAAAGAATGAGCCATCTCAGGGTCCGGGTCAATTGGCCGGGTTGTCGTAGGTGGGGGGCCGGATGGGGCCGCCGACGAAGCTAGCTCCGCCAGGCGGCGATCCGCCACACCCTCAGCTCCAGAACACACAACATTCGCAAGAGACATCGCAGCTCGGAATGGGGCCCGCGCGCCTCCGTGCTGCGCTTATATGCCCTCGGTTGCGCGTGGTGGGGGGAGGGCGGGCCAGAGTCTATATAGGGGGGCGGCGGGCGCGCTGGGCGCAGACCGTAGCCGACTCGCCAGCCGCTGCAGCTGCTGTTTGTGCACGTTTTGCTTTGCCCGAGGAAGGAAGGATGACAGGCCGCGGCAAGGGAGGAAAGGGGCTCGGCAAGGGTGGCGCCAAGCGGCACCGCAAGGTGTTGCGCGACAACATCCAGGGCATCACGAAGCCCGCCATCCGCCGCCTGGCTCGCAGGGGCGGCGTGAAGCGCATCTCTGGTCTGATCTACGAGGAGACCCGCGGGGTGCTGAAGGTGTTCCTGGAGAACGTGATCCGCGACGCGGTGACGTACACTGAGCACGCCAAGCGCAAGACTGTGACGGCCATGGACGTGGTGTACGCCCTGAAGAGGCAGGGGCGCACCCTGTACGGTTTCGGCGGTTAGGCTGCGTCGCAGCGGGCGCTGGCCTTCCCGCGGCCGTGCTTGTGGGTGGGAGAGACTAGAAAACGGCCCTTTTCAGGGCCACCACACTGTTCGGAAGTTGAAAAGTGCGAAAGAGTCTGTGTTGTTGCTGCGTGTGTGCGCTGTGTTGTTTGTTTGTTTCTTTCTTTCTTTCTTTCTTTCCGTTTGAGCGACGTGATGTGACTGGGAGGGGAGAAGGAAAGGAAACGTGTCATGTGGCTGGCTGTGTGTGGAGCTGCTTCGTTTGTGTGTTTGTTATTGTGTGTCTTTGTATCGATCGCGACGGAGATGGCGGGCTGTGTGTTGTTGTGCGAGAGGCGGTGATTATTTGCTTGCGTGGTTTGGCTCTGTGTGTTTGTTTGCGGCGGCGTTGGGGTTTCCGAGGCAAGGCGTGTGGGCATAGGCGGCCGGATCAGCTGTTTCGTTCGTGTCGACGGCCGTTGCGCGCGGGAGTGGAGGGCGGTGTGTCGACACGCCTCCCTTTAACAATGGTCATTATTGCTGCCGTTGTCGGTTTGGAAGGCGACTGCGACCGTGCAAAATGTGTGTGTGTGTGTGTGTGTGTGTGTGTTGGGCCACACGGGCTGTGTGGACGACAAGATGGCGGACGTGCGCCGGCGGCGGCTGTGCTGTGACAGTGCAAAGTTAAAACAAAACAAGGTGCGGCGAGGACGACTGAAATTTTGCTTTGGACGTAGGTTTGTGTGGTGGCCCTGAAAAGGGCCGATTGTTGTGGGCCGAGCCGGCAAAGCGCGTTGCGTGCAGGGGAGCACGCGGCGCTGCGATTGCCTGGCCTCCTTTAGGCCTTCTTCTCGGTCTTCTTTGGCAGCAGGACGGCCTGGATGTTGGGCAGGACACCACCCTGTGCGATGGTGACGCCCGACAGGAGCTTGTTGAGCTCCTCGTCGTTGCGGATGGCAAGCTGCAGGTGGCGCGGGATGATGCGCGTCTTCTTGTTGTCGCGGGCCGCGTTTCCGGCCAGCTCGAGCACCTCAGCCGCGAGGTACTCCATGACGGCGGCGAGGTAGACGGGCGCCCCGGCGCCGACGCGCTCTGCGTAGTTTCCCTTGCGCAGGAGGCGGTGGATTCTGCCGACCGGGAACTGGAGCCCAGCCCTGCTTGAGCGGGACTTTGACTTGCCCTTGACTTTGCCTCCCTTTCCGCGTCCGGACATGGCGATGGGCTAGCGACGGTGCACACGAAACGGAAACGAAAACGACCGGTGCGAGCGGCAGCGAGTCGAGCAGCGGAGTGCGTGCCGGCGCAGCCGGGGTGGGGGTGCTTTATGGGCTCGGGTGCGGCGGCCGGTTGCGCGCGCGCCCCATTGGTCGGCGGCCGCAACAGGGCGAGCTGGTAAAGGTGCGGCGGCGGCTGGCGGCGGGTGCCACTGTGTGGGGAGACGCTGACTAGAGCGGAGCGCTTGCTACTGGTGTTGCTGCTGCCGTACGTTGGTTCGAGATGCCGCCCAAGACTAGCGGGAAGGCCGCCAAGAAGGCTGGCAAGGCGCAGAAGAACATTTCGAAGGGCGACAAGAAGAAGAAGCGCAAGGGGAAGGAGAGCTATGCCATCTACATCTACAAGGTGCTGAAGCAGGTGCACCCTGACACGGGCATCTCGTCGAAGGCGATGAGCATCATGAACAGCTTCGTGAACGACATTTTCGAGCGCATTGCGGCCGAGGCTTCTCGCCTGGCGCACTACAACAAGCGCTCGACCATCACGTCCCGCGAGATCCAGACCGCTGTGCGGCTGTTGCTGCCTGGCGAGCTGGCCAAGCACGCCGTGAGCGAGGGCACGAAGGCGGTGACCAAGTACACGAGCTCCAAGTAAGGAGGTGGCTCTAGAATGGAAGGAAGGATGGAGAAGGCTCCTCCGTTGCGAGAGCGGCAAAACGGCCCTTTTCAGGGCCACCAACTTGCCTTTTGCGGGAAGGGCGGAATTGTTGTTGTTGTTGTTTGTGTGGACGGCTGTGATGTATGTGTGCATTTTGATTGTGGGTGGGGGGGGGCGCGTCAAAGCGTGTTGCGCGGGGTACGGCCACGAGGTTGGTCGCCGTGGCGTGGAATGGTGGCACGCCTCGTTGGCGTGGTTTTTGACCCATTGGTGTTGTTGGTGTGTGTGTGTGTGTGTGTGTGTGTTACCCGTCTGCGAGGGGGGACAGTGCGATCGGCGACTTTTGTGTCACCGTAACGACGGCCGTTTGCGGGTTTGTTTTGTTTGCACATCATACATGGCGAGGGTGAAATGTGAAATGTTTTTGTTTGGTTTGTTTTTTTTTTTGCCGCCCACTATTCCCTTTGCTGTACGCCGAGTTTGACAATGGTGCGACGTAACTGCAGCGTGGAGGTGTGTGAGTGACGTTGAAATGAACGTGCCATTAAGACGCATTGTTGTTGTATTGTACTGTACGTGTACGGCGACACGCACGATGATGTACCATTCGACTCTGATGTTTGATAGCCGTGTCTGACTGATTGCGTACGACGCACGCACACCGATGTCGTCATTCAAGATGCACGCGTGTCCAGTGCAGTACAGTAAGCGCGACGACGGCGGCGGCGGTCGTTTGTTTGGCGAATGTCTGTACACGTGTTTGTCTGTGTCCATCCGGTATGTATTTGTTTGTTTGAAAGTGTTTTGTGTGTCGGTGACGTGGTCCGATCCGTCGCCCCCTGAGTAACTGTCGATCGGCGCGATAGACCGGCGTCACGCAACTGAACCGAAGTCGTGGGCACACCCGTCATACTGTTGTACACCGTCGCGCTGAGAACGGTAACGAAAGGTTGACTTTGATCGGTCGAATGTCTGGGCAGAACGTGAGGAATGAGGCAAGAGTGCAAGGAGGGGGGGCAAAAGAGAGAGGAAGGGAAAAAGGGGAGAAACGCATTCGTAGAGCAACGGAACGTTCCCGTGTCGGAGGCGTATTGGAGCCGCACTGAAATGCGTTTAACGGCGGCGCGGCTGCAAGTGTCTGCCGTGGTGAACGTTACCTTTGACGGCTGCATTGGGCTTTGCCTTTGCTTTTGCTTTCGCTTTCGCTTTCGCTTTCGCTTTCGCGTTCGCTTTCGCTTTCCCGGATGTACGTAACGTTTGTTGATATGGTTCTGAGGAAGAGTGTATGACAGTGCCGTGCCGTCCATGTTCGTGTGCCCTCCCATTGTGTGTATGCTATTGTCTGTGTACTTGAATGATGTATGTAGGTGTTAGTGGACATGTTTTACCAGTGGGGGGAAATGGATCGTCGATAGTTGCCGTCACTCTGTCACGGTCGAGATGACGCACCCTCCGTACAGAAAGGTGTCGAGAAAGTGAGTGTGTGTGTGTGTGTGTGTGTGTGTGTGTGTGTGTGTGTGTGTGTGTGTGTGCGTGCGTGCGTCCGTGAATTGGCAGTGTTTGGAGGTGGGCGTGCCCTGCATGTGGCCCGGAAGGCTGTTCGTTAGGCGGTAGTGTTGTGTGGACAGGGGAGGGGCATGCGTAACGCTGCTGGCATGGCATTTCGGGAGATGGGAGGGGGCAAACGAGGAGCGGCGGCCAAAGACGGGACGGGGAGGGGCGCGGTGTGGGTGGCTTGCGCCTGTGCTCGGCGTTGTGGTTTGTGCAAAAGAGGAGGAGAAAAACAATGTGAGTTGCCAGGGAGGGGAGCGGTGTTGTGTTGTGGTTGTCGTGGTGTAGCCGCAGACGCGGCTGTCAGTGAACGTGGCGAGACGGACGGATGCGCGGAGGGGCGGGGGCGGCGCATTTCGCCGGTGCCGTGCCGTGCCGTGCCGTGCCGTGCCATGCCTGAAAGCCGCGTGGTCGCTGTGTTGTTGGTGGCGTGGGGGCGAGGAGAGTACCGTACGGGTGTGCTTGTGCGCCGGAAATGGCACACTGCGCCCGCCCGTCTTGGAGGCTGATGGCTGTGGTGTGGAAATGGGGCGCGGTGATGTTGAAGCAGTTGAAGAACAGAAAAGAAACCAAGAAAACGGAAGGCGTGATGCGGCGGTGGTGGTGAGAGCGGGAAAAACAAAACAAAAAAAAAACAACAAAAAAAAAAGAAGGAAAAACAACAAGAAAACAAAACGTCTATCAATATTAAAATGTAAATGGAAATGGAAATGGACCCAGGTATAACCTCCCTGCACAAATAGCAGAGAGTCCGATGATAATAAAAATGTGCCAGAATGTTAACGTCCCTACAAAACAAACCCAACGATAATATTAATGAAAGAGTGAACCGTATGTAACATTGCAACAGACATAATGAAACCTGATAAATTGTATAAGGGCAGCAGCGTTGACCTTTGGCCCTGTATTCAGAATAAAAAGAGCCAAAGATCGTTACCCCAATGAAAAAGACACTGAAACACGTATGTAACATAGTAGCGATGGCGAGACATTGTAGCATCTGTGACCAGAGAGTTTGCGCTGGACTGCGCGAGTGTTGCGAGCGGTTCTCAGTCAGTCAGTCAGTCAGTCAGTCAGTCAGTCAGTCAGTAGTCGTTGCGAGTCCGTAGCTCTGTGTAGTTGAGGGCTGTACTCTGTCAGTAGTCGTCGCGTGCAGTACGCTAATAGTCGTCATGCAGAGCGGTCGGTCAGTAGTAGCAGCCGAGTGCGGTTGTGTGATGTAGGCGGTCGGCAACACTGGTCAAGATGGTGAATAAGGTATACTGTTAATTAATATAATCATTAGATAATGAAAAATTGTATTTATTGTAATTATTCTCCAACAAGTTCCCCAATAATAATGTTTATTTCAAAAGCATTTTTCAAACATTTAATTGTTTATTGAACTAAAGAGTTCGTTGCACTTCACATTTCATTCCACTTCTTTGAAGAAAAATGTCACTAAAATCACAAAAAAAGAGAATATTATTATTTGCAATGCAGTTCCTCCAAGCGCTGCGCAACAACCAGAGCAGAAATGTGACATCCATTTATTCGGAGGTAAGACTTTAATTCTGATTGTTTTGCACAGGGCCAAAGACCGATATTTCGGTTTAATTGAAGTTTCTTGTCACTGAACGGACGTTTTTAAATGTTGTGTGAAGACTTTATATTTGAGTCAGATTGCGAATTTCACATTTTTGTTGCCATTTTCAATACCTCTCATTGTGGGCGAGGTTACAATTAGCGCAATGTCCATTAGCATCCGTAAATAACATTGTCCGTTATTTTAAATTTTGCTGGGAGGTTACAACACACACACAAAAAAAAAAACAAAAAAAACAAAAAATTGCATTTATATCTGCTCCTCAATTGTAGATACCCCTTACACAGCTGTGTGCAATGAATGAGTGCTGGCTGGTAATTAATTGCACTCCTTGGAGGGAAATGCCATAGGAAGTAGTCTTTAAAAAGTGAATGTTTTTCGTTAAGAGACAAAAGTTACTTTAGAAAAAAAGTAATAGTGGGGCTTTTGTTGTTGAACAAAATAAGTACAATGAACATACGTTATCAGATTTGCGCAATGCAGCGTCACACCACCTTTTGATTATAACACAATAGACTATACATCGTCCCGAACCGTGACCAGAGTCGCGAGACGAGCAGAGCACGCCGCCGACGCCCGCTCAGTACAACCGTCCACCCGCTACTACTGTCGACCGACTACTACCTCTCCCGACTCGCGCTACAATATATATATAACAACTGTTCCTGGCGACCCGGTGCGTGCCACTACTGTCGTCTGGCGCGGTCCAAGCGCCGACTAGCAGCGATAAAGAACTCTCTGGTCAGACAGAGATGCTGTCATGCCTCGCCATCGCTCTGGTAATGAATACATACGTGTTGCAGCGTGCGTACCACCGGAACACGCAGTGGCGGAGCCAAAGACTGTGTTGTCGAGGTCGAGTGCGAGCGGGAAGAGAGGCAGCGTCGGCACGGAGATGCAAGCGAGCGCGAGACGCACGGGGGCTGCGGCGTGGCGCGTTTGCGGTCGGCGCCTTTGGTGGCAACGCCCGGGACAAGCAGCGGTGTATGGTGTGGTGCGGGGCGGACAGGGGCGGAGGCGGCGCGACGACGGCATGGGGGCGAAAACGGGACGGGGGACGGCGGATGTTGAGAGGCGTCACGCGCGGACAGGACACAGACACAGAGACACACAGATTGGAAAGGGAGGGTGCGCGGTAGTAGTTGGGAATGTGCGTACCGTGCGGGATGGGAGTGGGCGAGGAACACGGTCGTGGCCCCTGTTTTGGGTGCGTGTGATGACGTCGGTGTGTTGTGGGAAGGGAAGGTGCTGTGGCGGCGGCGCGTAATGGGCGTAGGCCGAAAAGAGAAAGGAACGTGGGCAGTGTGTTGGCAAGCGTCGGTTCGACTGCGACGTTGATGGGCAGGGCAGGGCAGGGCAGGGCAGGGCAGGGCAGGGCAAGGTTAATGGTGGTAGGAGTAGGCGTGTGGGCGCAAAAAATCTGCCGCTGCAGGCGGTGCCGTAACCGCCATGGCGGGAAGGAGAGAGGGCCAAAGAAAGAAAGAAAGAAAGAAAGAAAGAAAGAAAGAAAGAAGAAAACAAAAAAAAAAAAAAAAGGAGGGGGGGGCGAAAGTGGAGAGGCGGTGGTGTGAGAAGGGCGGGGGCGGAAGGAAGGCAGGAAGGACAAGAGGCGAGGCGACGGCTTGCTTTGTGTATCGGTCGGTCTCTGGCTATGCTTCGTTTTCTGCAGCAGGGTCGGTGCGCGGCGTGGCTCGCGGCAGTGGGAACGCCTGGTGGCTGGACGGCCAGCAATGCGGTTGGATGGGCGGCCACAGCACCGCACCTGTGCCCGAGGAGGAGACGCTGGCGGCGGGCCCTGAGGTGAGGCCGGCTCGGCTGGGGCTGTGGATGTGTAGGTGTGCGCCGCTGCTGCAACAACGAGTAAAACGCGAGAAGAAGGGATGGCGGTAGAGAGAAAAAAAAAAAAAAGGTCGTGTTGTGTTGATGCGCAGGCAGACGCGTACAGAGGGACGAGCCCGGTCTGCAGCAGGGTGTGGCCGTGCCGAGTGCAGAGCAGCGGCGGCTCGGTTCGGTTCGGTTCGGCCCGGCCCGGCGGGCCGCGCTGTTGTCGCGGACGTGAGCGCCCCCTGGCGGGTGGCCGGAGGCGGCGCGGCGTGTTGGACGTGTGGCTGGTGGCAGTGCACAATTTGCGAGTTGCTGGCGGTGTGGTGTGGCGGTTGGCGCGTCGGGCGGCGGAGAGGTATGTGTTGCGGGCGCCCTTTGCTGCGCTGCGTCGTTGCGTGTGCCGTACAGGGCGGGCGCTTGTCGACTGTGTGGCGAATTGGCGTGAAACGGCTGCCGAGAGGTGTGTGGTAGCGAGCCGGTCGGTGGTGTCAGTGCGAAGGGGAATGTGCGTGCGTGTTTGGCGGTTTCGGTGTGCTTTTTGCGGCGTGAGAGTGGGAATTAGTGGGGCCGGCTGTTGTGTTGGTTCCTTGTGTCTTGTGTCGCGTAGCTTGATGGCAACGTGGAAGGACGCCGGTTTCGTTTTCGTTTCGAGCCTTGCGTGTGGTTGTCGACGTTGACTGGTTGGCGTGTGCCGATGCACGTGCATGTGTGGGTCGCGAGTGCGTTTTTGGCTGGCTGTGTGTGTGTGTGTGTGTGTGTGTGTGTGTTTTGGGGGGGAAGGGGGAGGCGGTGGTGAAAGTGCAGTCGTCGGGTGGGGCTGGGGCTGTGCGTCGTGGCGGAAAGGTGGTAGGTTGCGGGAAGCGAGCCCGTCGTTGACGGTGTCGCGTGAGTTGTGAATCGAGTGGGGCGCGGGGCGCGGGGCGCGTGGCGCGGGGCGCGGGGCGCGGGACAGGAGCAGCGTGCCGCTGCGTCGTGGTCGTCAGCAGAGGCTGTGCGTGTGCTTGTCCTTTTTGTGGGCGGTTCGTGCGAGGCGTTTTTGTTTTGTGTTGCCCTAGTTGTTAGTTTATTTTGTTTGTGTTTGTTATTTTGAGACGACGACTGGTTGGTGGCGTGCGCGCGAAGTGGCGGTGTGCGCTTCCCGTGTCGTTTGTGTTGTTTTGTTTTTTTGTTTTTGTGTGTTTTTTTTTGCACTGGGCCCCGGTGGGTGGGTGCGTGTGTGTCGATTGCCGGCTGGCGAAAGGTGCGCCATCGGCGGGGTGGGTCGCCGGCACAAGTAGAGGCGGCGGCGTTGTTGCTGTTGTTGTGTGGTGTTTGTTTTGTTCGGCTGTGTCGGCGAGCTGTGTTGCGGTGCGTGTGAATGGTGGTGCAAAAGTGCTGGCGTTGGGGCTGCGACTGCGACGGCGGCGAGCCGCGGGCGCGCCATTGATAGTGATGTTGTGAACAGCGGCTGTGTACGGTAGTGGTGTTGTTGTAGCACGACGTGCATCCGGGCCGGCGCGGAAAGCGCAGTTGCGGGCGGTTGCCCTTCGGTGCCAGCCATGTCGCGTGAGCGGCGGGTTGCTCTGGTGTCGACACGTGGTGCTCTGGGTTGTTGTGTGGTGCCCTTTGGCCGGTGGGGGTGGTTCGCGTGTGTCTCGTTCGCGCTCGGTGTCTGGTCGTGGTCGTGCTGCTCCCCCGTCTGTCGGCGGTTTCCGACGTCGTCCCGTCGCGACCTTTCAACCGAAAGTGTGGCGCCCGAAGGTGAACGAACGTAACCCTGACCTCGGCGCTTTACGCTGAGCCGAGCGAACCGAACCGAACCGAACCTAACCTGTGGTGTGGCGAGGTGAGCTCAGCCTGTGAGCCCCTAACGTCTACGTAAGGTAAGCTGTCCGGCTCACGCCTCACGTTTGAACGCTTTTTTAACCTACGTTTGACGCTTCTTAACCTAGCACTGACCCCTTAACCTAACCTAACGTGTAACCTAACCTAACCTAACCTAACCTGACCTAACCTAACCTCTGACGCCTGACGTGTTTGAATGCTTAACCTAAGTTTGACGCTTAACCTAACCCAAGTCCCCTTAACCTAACCCACGTCCACCTAACCTAACCTAACGTAGACGTGTAAACGTAATGTGTAACGCGTAACGTGTAAGGTCGGCTGTCGTGTGTGCTTGACGGCAGATTGGGTTGGTCTGTAGATTCGGATTGCGGTTTGCCTCGGTCGAGGGGTTGTGGGTCGGAAGCGGCGAGGGGCGGCGGCGCCTGTTGCGCAGGCGGCGTCCGTTTGCGGCGGGCAATTGTTGAGAAACGGCTGTGAATGTTGGCGGGCGAGAGGAGGAGGACGGCGCGCGATGTGGCCCGACGGCTGCGGGCCGATCGGGAAACGGCGGGAGGGCGACGGAAGGCGATGGGGCGGCGGAGGCGCGTTTGCACGGCCGTCATCGCCGCACGCCTCGGCTTGTGTGGCTGTGGCGCCGGCCGCGCTGGCCGGGCTGCCGCGGCGACGGTGTGGGAGTTTTGCCGAAGGTTTGGCCATTGTGGCGGGTCGTCGGCTGGGGCTGTGGGGGCGGCATTTGGGCGGGGGCGGCGATTCTCGGCGGGCCGACCCAGGCTGTAGCGCGCGGTAGCTGCAGTTTGGCCGTGGTTTGCGGCGCTGCCGTGGCGACTGGTTGGCGACTGTGGTGTGGCTGTGTGTAGCCCCATCCTCGGTGGTTTGAAAGGCGCGGGCGGTTGTGGCGCAGGTTTGGGGCTGCTCCGCACAGGCTGTCGGACGTTGGGCGGTAGCAAGCGCGGGAGGCGCGGCGCGGCGGCGCGCAGAGTGGCGGCCGCTCTCTCGGCCGTCCGCGCCCGCCCGCGACACTGGCTGGGCCTTGTGATTCTCTGCTCTGCTGCTGTGCTGTGCTTGCGTGCCTGCCGTCCCGCTCGCTCTCGCTGTGTGTTACGCGCGTCGTCGAAATGGCAGATCAGGCGGCTACGAACGAGACTGCTGCGGCACCCGCCGCCACCGGCACTACGAAGAAGGCCAAGTCTGCGTCGTCTGCGAAGAAGCCGCGCGCCAAGCCTGCACACCCGCGCACCTCTGAGATGGTGACGGCCGCCATCAAGAGTCTGAAGGAGCGCGGCGGGTCGTCGCTGCAGGCGATCAAGAAGTACATAGCCGCGCACTACAAGCTGGACGCGGAGAAGCTGGCGCCGTTTATCAAGAAGTACCTCAAGTCGGCCGTCGTGGCGGGCGAGCTGGTGCAGACGAAGGGGAAGGGCGCGTCCGGCTCGTTCAAGCTTGCCGGCGCCGGCGGCGGGGGGGCGGCCGAGGGCGGCAAGGCTCGTGCTGGCGGTGCCAAGAAGAAGCGCGCCGCTCCGGCCAGCAAGGAGAAGAAGGGCGCCCGTGCGGCCGGCGCAAAGAAGGCTGGTGGCGTGAAGGCGGCGACCGGTCGGAAGGCGGGCGCCGCCAAGAAGGCGTCTGCGGCGTCGGCCGCTCCCGCGGGTGCGAAGAAGGCGGCTGCGGCCAAGCCGGCCAAGGCCAAGTCGCCGTCGAAGGCGAAGAAGGCCGCCAAGGTTCCGACGAAGAAGCCGAAGGCGCCGCGCCCGAAGAAGGCGACGACGCCGTCTAAGGCGAAGGCTTCGCCCAAGAAGAAGAAGTAGAGTAGAGGAGAAAGAGATGGGAAAGGAAGGGTTTGGCGCTTGACTCCGTCGTCCCCACCCCCCGTCGTCGTCTAGTGGCGCGCAAGAGACGCGCGGCCCAAAACGGCCCTTCTCAGGGCCATCAAAGCACGTCGGGGAAGGTTTTGATTGTCGTGTTGCGTTTGGTGTGGGTGTCTGTCTGTATGCCCGTGGGGATGCTGTTTGCGTGCCGTGGTGGTTGGATTGCGGGGGTCGGTGGCGGGTGTGGGCGGCGGTAGCGGTAAGCGGTGTTGTTGTTGTCGTGGTTGATTGTCGCCGTGTTTGTGGCGGCGGCCGACGGTTGGTTTTCTGTCACGTTGTTTTGTTTGAATACGTTGGTTGGCTTGCCTGCGTTCGTTCTTCTCGGATGTCTGTCTTGTCTAGTCGTGTCTGGTCTTTGTTTTGTTCCTTTGTGTGTGTTATGTTTTGCAACGGGGGGCACGTTGAGATGTGGAAGGAGTCGGCGGGGATTTCGGTGGCGTGTAGAGCGAGCGAGCGCGCCTGCCTGGCCGTTGGCCGTCGGAGTGGAGTGCGGGTTTTTTTGTTTTCGAAACGAAAGCGGCGGGCGGGCGGCCGGCCAGCCAGCCACCCGTGCGGTGTGACGTCGGCCGTTGGGTATTGTGCGCTTTGAGCGCCGGGGAGGGATGATGTGTGATTGTTGCGCGCTGCTAGCAGGCAGGCAGAGTGAGCGGGTGTGGCGGACGGACGGGAAGTGGTGGTTTTTGTTTTTGGGTTGCGGGGCGAGAGGCAGGCGACCGACAAAGTTTGCTCGCGACGGAGAGATGTTAGTGGCCCTGAAAAGGGCCGTTTTTGTTTGTGCGGTGCGGTGCCGCGGCGCGGTTTAGGCGCGCTCGCCGCGGATGCGGCGCGCGAGCTGGATGTCCTTGGGCATGATGGTGACGCGCTTGGCGTGGATTGCGCACAGGTTGGTGTCTTCGAAGAGGCCGACGAGGTAGGCCTCGCTGGCCTCCTGCAGGGCCATGACTGCGGAGCTCTGGATGCGCAGGTCGGTCTTGAAGTCCTGGGCGATCTCGCGCACTAGGCGCTGGAATGGCAGCTTGCGGATGAGCAGCTCTGTGCTCTTCTGGTAGCGCCTGATTTCTCGCAGGGCGACGGTGCCCGGCCTGTAGCGGTGGGGCTTCTTGACGCCTCCGGTGGCGGGCGCGCTCTTCCTCGCCGCCTTGGTGGCGAGCTGTTTGCGCGGCGCCTTTCCGCCGGTGGACTTGCGGGCCGTTTGCTTTGTGCGGGCCATGGCGGTAGCGGTAGCGGTAGCGGAGCGGCGTGCGTGGAGGTTAGGTGCGGCGCGGCGTCCGGTGCTGCCTTGACAACGGGCCCGCGCGCCTCCGTGCTGCGCTTATATGCCCTCGGTTGCGCGTGGTGGGGGGAGGGCGGGCCAGAGTCTATATAGGGGGGCGGCGGGCGCGCTGGGCGCAGACCGTAGCCGACTCGCCAGCCGCTGCAGCTGCTGTTTGTGCACGTTTTGCTTTGCCCGAGGAAGGAAGGATGACAGGCCGCGGCAAGGGAGGAAAGGGGCTCGGCAAGGGTGGCGCCAAGCGGCACCGCAAGGTGTTGCGCGACAACATCCAGGGCATCACGAAGCCCGCCATCCGCCGCCTGGCTCGCAGGGGCGGCGTGAAGCGCATCTCTGGTCTGATCTACGAGGAGACCCGCGGGGTGCTGAAGGTGTTCCTGGAGAACGTGATCCGCGACGCGGTGACGTACACTGAGCACGCCAAGCGCAAGACTGTGACGGCCATGGACGTGGTGTACGCCCTGAAGAGGCAGGGGCGCACCCTGTACGGTTTCGGCGGTTAGGCTGCGTCGCAGCGGGCGCTGGCCTTCCCGCGGCCGTGCTTGTGGGTGGGAGAGACTAGAAAACGGCCCTTTTCAGGGCCACCACACTGTTCGGAAGTTGAAAAGTGCGAAAGAGTCTGTGTTGTTGCTGCGTGTGTGCGCTGTGTTGTTTGTTTGTTTGTTTCTTTCTTTCTTTCTTTCCGTTTGAGCGACGTGATGTGACTGGGAGGGGAGAAGGAAAGGAAACGTGTCATGTGGCTGGCTGTGTGTGGAGCTGCTTCGTTTGTGTGTTTGTTATTGTGTGTCTTTGTATCGATCGCGACGGAGATGGCGGGCTGTGTGTTGTTGTGCGAGAGGCGGTGATTATTTGCTTGCGTGGTTTGGCTCTGTGTGTTTGTTTGCGGCGGCGTTGGGGTTTCCGAGGCAAGGCGTGTGGGCATAGGCGGCCGGATCAGCTGTTTCGTTCGTGTCGACGGCCGTTGCGCGCGGGAGTGGAGGGCGGTGTGTCGACACGCCTCCCTTTAACAATGGTCATTATTGCTGCCGTTGTCGGTTTGGAAGGCGACTGCGACCGTGCAAAATGTGTGTGTGTGTGTGTGTGTGTGTTGGGCCACACGGGCTGTGTGGACGACAAGATGGCGGACGTGCGCCGGCGGCGGCTGTGCTGTGACAGTGCAAAGTTAAAACAAAACAAGGTGCGGCGAGGACGACTGAAATTTTGCTTTGGACGTAGGTTTGTGTGGTGGCCCTGAAAAGGGCCGATTGTTGTGGGCCGAGCCGGCAAAGCGCGTTGCGTGCAGGGGAGCACGCGGCGCTGCGATTGCCTGGCCTCCTTTAGGCCTTCTTCTCGGTCTTCTTTGGCAGCAGGACGGCCTGGATGTTGGGCAGGACACCACCCTGTGCGATGGTGACGCCCGACAGGAGCTTGTTGAGCTCCTCGTCGTTGCGGATGGCAAGCTGCAGGTGGCGCGGGATGATGCGCGTCTTCTTGTTGTCGCGGGCCGCGTTTCCGGCCAGCTCGAGCACCTCAGCCGCGAGGTACTCCATGACGGCGGCGAGGTAGACGGGCGCCCCGGCGCCGACGCGCTCTGCGTAGTTTCCCTTGCGCAGGAGGCGGTGGATTCTGCCGACCGGGAACTGGAGCCCAGCCCTGCTTGAGCGGGACTTTGACTTGCCCTTGACTTTGCCTCCCTTTCCGCGTCCGGACATGGCGATGGGCTAGCGACGGTGCACACGAAACGGAAACGAAAACGACCGGTGCGAGCGGCAGCGAGTCGAGCAGCGGAGTGCGTGCCGGCGCAGCCGGGGTGGGGGTGCTTTATGGGCTCGGGTGCGGCGGCCGGTTGCGCGCGCGCCCCATTGGTCGGCGGCCGCAACAGGGCGAGCTGGTAAAGGTGCGGCGGCGGCTGGCGGCGGGTGCCACTGTGTGGGGAGACGCTGACTAGAGCGGAGCGCTTGCTACTGGTGTTGCTGCTGCCGTACGTTGGTTCGAGATGCCGCCCAAGACTAGCGGGAAGGCCGCCAAGAAGGCTGGCAAGGCGCAGAAGAACATTTCGAAGGGCGACAAGAAGAAGAAGCGCAAGAGGAAGGAGAGCTATGCCATCTACATCTACAAGGTGCTGAAGCAGGTGCACCCTGACACGGGCATCTCGTCGAAGGCGATGAGCATCATGAACAGCTTCGTGAACGACATTTTCGAGCGCATTGCGGCCGAGGCTTCTCGCCTGGCGCACTACAACAAGCGCTCGACCATCACGTCCCGCGAGATCCAGACCGCTGTGCGGCTGTTGCTGCCTGGCGAGCTGGCCAAGCACGCCGTGAGCGAGGGCACGAAGGCGGTGACCAAGTACACGAGCTCCAAGTAAGGAGGTGGCTCTGGAATGGAAGGAAGGATGGAGAAGGCTCCTCCGTTGCGAGAGCTGCAAAACGGCCCTTTTCAGGGCCACCAACTTGCCTTTTGCGGGAAGGGCGGAATTGTTGTTGTTGTTGTTTGTGTGGACGGCTGTGATGTATGTGTGCATTTTGATTGTGGGTGGGGGGGGGCGCGTCAAAGCGTGTTGCGCGGGGTACGGCCACGAGGTTGGTCGCCGTGGCGTGGAATGGTGGCACGCCTCGTTGGCGTGGTTTTTGACCCATTGGTGTTGTTGGTGTGTGTGTGTGTGTGTGTGTGTGTTACCCGTCTGCGAGGGGGGACAGTGCGATCGGCGACTTTTGTGTCACCGTAACGACGGCCGTTTGCGGGTTTGTTTTGTTTGCACATCATACATGGCGAGGGTGAAATGTGAAATGTTTTTGTTTGGTTTGTTTTTTTTTTGCCGCCCACTATTCCCTTTGCTGTACGCCGAGTTTGACAATGGTGCGACGTAACTGCAGCGTGGAGGTGTGTGAGTGACGTTGAAATGAACGTGCCATTAAGACGCATTGTTGTTGTATTGTACTGTACGTGTACGGCGACACGCACGATGATGTACCATTCGACTCTGATGTTTGATAGCCGTGTCTGACTGATTGCGTACGACGCACGCACACCGATGTCGTCATTCAAGATGCACGCGTGTCCAGTGCAGTACAGTAAGCGCGACGACGGCGGCGGCGGTCGTTTGTTTGGCGAATGTCTGTACACGTGTTTGTCTGTGTCCATCCGGTATGTATTTGTTTGTTTGAAAGTGTTTTGTGTGTCGGTGACGTGGTCCGATCCGTCGCCCCCTGAGTAACTGTCGATCGGCGCGATAGACCGGCGTCACGCAACTGAACCGAAGTCGTGGGCACACCCGTCATACTGTTGTACACCGTCGCG
The DNA here is from genome assembly GCF_021461395.2 of Schistocerca americana. Lineage (NCBI taxonomy): Eukaryota > Metazoa > Arthropoda > Insecta > Orthoptera > Acrididae > Schistocerca > Schistocerca americana. The sequence continues at coordinate 152,847 of NW_025725532.1, forward strand.
CTGAGAACGGTAACGAAAGGTTGACTTTGATCGGTCGAATGTCTGGGCAGAACGTGAGGAATGAGGCAAGAGTGCAAGGAGGGGGGGCAAAAGAGAGAGGAAGGGAAAAAGGGGAGAAACGCATTCGTAGAGCAACGGAACGTTCCCGTGTCGGAGGCGTATTGGAGCCGCACTGAAATGCGTTTAACGGCGGCGCGGCTGCAAGTGTCTGCCGTGGTGAACGTTACCTTTGACGGCTGCATTGGGCTTTGCCTTTGCTTTTGCTTTCGCTTTCGCTTTCGCTTTCGCTTTCGCTTTCGCGTTCGCTTTCGCTTTCCCGGATGTACGTAACGTTTGTTGATATGGTTCTGAGGAAGAGTGTATGACAGTGCCGTGCCGTCCATGTTCGTGTGCCCTCCCATTGTGTGTATGCTATTGTCTGTGTACTTGAATGATGTATGTAGGTGTTAGTGGACATGTTTTACCAGTGGGGGGAAATGGATCGTCGATAGTTGCCGTCACTCTGTCACGGTCGAGATGACGCACCCTCCGTACAGAAAGGTGTCGAGAAAGTGAGTGTGTGTGTGTGTGTGTGTGTGTGTGTGTGTGTGTGTGTGTGCGTGCGTGCGTCCGTGAATTGGCAGTGTTTGGAGGTGGGCGTGCCCTGCATGTGGCCCGGAAGGCTGTTCGTTAGGCGGTAGTGTTGTGTGGACAGGGGAGGGGCATGCGTAACGCTGCTGGCATGGCATTTCGGGAGATGGGAGGGGGCAAACGAGGAGCGGCGGCCAAAGACGGGACGGGGAGGGGCGCGGTGTGGGTGGCTTGCGCCTGTGCTCGGCGTTGTGGTTTGTGCAAAAGAGGAGGAGAAAAACAATGTGAGTTGCCAGGGAGGGGAGCGGTGTTGTGTTGTGGTTGTCGTGGTGTAGCCGCAGACGCGGCTGTCAGTGAACGTGGCGAGACGGACGGATGCGCGGAGGGGCGGGGGCGGCGCATTTCGCCGGTGCCGTGCCGTGCCGTGCCGTGCCGTGCCATGCCTGAAAGCCGCGTGGTCGCTGTGTTGTTGGTGGCGTGGGGGCGAGGAGAGTACCGTACGGGTGTGCTTGTGCGCCGGAAATGGCACACTGCGCCCGCCCGTCTTGGAGGCTGATGGCTGTGGTGTGGAAATGGGGCGCGGTGATGTTGAAGCAGTTGAAGAACAGAAAAGAAACCAAGAAAACGGAAGGCGTGATGCGGCGGTGGTGGTGAGAGCGGGAAAAACAAAACAAAAAAAAAACAACAAAAAAAAAAGAAGGAAAAACAACAAGAAAACAAAACGTCTATCAATATTAAAATGTAAATGGAAATGGAAATGGACCCAGGTATAACCTCCCTGCACAAATAGCAGAGAGTCCGATGATAATAAAAATGTGCCAGAATGTTAACGTCCCTACAAAACAAACCCAACGATAATATTAATGAAAGAGTGAACCGTATGTAACATTGCAACAGACATAATGAAACCTGATAAATTGTATAAGGGCAGCAGCGTTGACCTTTGGCCCTGTATTCAGAATAAAAAGAGCCAAAGATCGTTACCCCAATGAAAAAGACACTGAAACACGTATTTAACATAGTAGCGATGGCGAGACATTGTAGCATCTGTGACCAGAGAGTTTGCGCTGGACTGCGCGAGTGTTGCGAGCGGTTCTCAGTCAGTCAGTCAGTCAGTCAGTCAGTCAGTAGTCGTTGCGAGTCCGTAGCTCTGTGTAGTTGAGGGCTGTACTCTGTCAGTAGTCGTCGCGTGCAGTACGCTAATAGTCGTCATGCAGAGCGGTCGGTCAGTAGTAGCAGCCGAGTGCGGTTGTGTGATGTAGGCGGTCGGCAACACTGGTCAAGATGGTGAATAAGGTATACTGTTAATTAATATAATCATTAGATAATGAAAAATTGTATTTATTGTAATTATTCTCCAACAAGTTCCCCAATAATAATGTTTATTTCAAAAGCATTTTTCAAACATTTAATTGTTTATTGAACTAAAGAGTTCGTTGCACTTCACATTTCATTCCACTTCTTTGAAGAAAAATGTCACTAAAATCACAAAAAAAGAGAATATTATTATTTGCAATGCAGTTCCTCCAAGCGCTGCGCAACAACCAGAGCAGAAATGTGACATCCATTTATTCGGAGGTAAGACTTTAATTCTGATTGTTTTGCACAGGGCCAAAGACCGATATTTCGGTTTAATTGAAGTTTCTTGTCACTGAACGGACGTTTTTAAATGTTGTGTGAAGACTTTATATTTGAGTCAGATTGCGAATTTCACATTTTTGTTGCCATTTTCAATACCTCTCATTGTGGGCGAGGTTACAATTAGCGCAATGTCCATTAGCATCCGTAAATAACATTGTCCGTTATTTTAAATTTTGCTGGGAGGTTACAACACACACACAAAAAAAAAAAACAAAAAAAACAAAAAATTGCATTTATATCTGCTCCTCAATTGTAGATACCCCTTACACAGCTGTGTGCAATGAATGAGTGCTGGCTGGTAATTAATTGCACTCCTTGGAGGGAAATGCCATAGGAAGTAGTCTTTAAAAAGTGAATGTTTTTCGTTAAGAGACAAAAGTTACTTTAGAAAAAAAGTAATAGTGGGGCTTTTGTTGTTGAACAAAATAAGTACAATGAACATACGTTATCAGATTTGCGCAATGCAGCGTCACACCACCTTTTGATTATAACACAATAGACTATACATCGTCCCGAACCGTGACCAGAGTCGCGAGACGAGCAGAGCACGCCGCCGACGCCCGCTCAGTACAACCGTCCACCCGCTACTACTGTCGACCGACTACTACCTCTCCCGACTCGCGCTACAATATATATATAACAACTGTTCCTGGCGACCCGGTGCGTGCCACTACTGTCGTCTGGCGCGGTCCAAGCGCCGACTAGCAGCGATAAAGAACTCTCTGGTCAGACAGAGATGCTGTCATGCCTCGCCATCGCTCTGGTAATGAATACATACGTGTTGCAGCGTGCGTACCACCGGAACACGCAGTGGCGGAGCCAAAGACTGTGTTGTCGAGGTCGAGTGCGAGCGGGAAGAGAGGCAGCGTCGGCACGGAGATGCAAGCGAGCGCGAGACGCACGGGGGCTGCGGCGTGGCGCGTTTGCGGTCGGCGCCTTTGGTGGCAACGGCCGGGACAAGCAGCGGTGTATGGTGTGGTGCGGGGCGGACAGGGGAGGAGGCGGCGCGACGACGGCATGGGGGCGAAAACGGGACGGGGGACGGCGGATGTTGAGAGGCGTCACGCGCGGACAGGACACAGACACAGAGACACACAGATTGGAAAGGGAGGGTGCGCGGTAGTAGTTGGGAATGTGCGTACCGTGCGGGATGGGAGTGGGCGAGGAACACGGTCGTGGCCCCTGTTTTGGGTGCGTGTGATGACGTCGGTGTGTTGTGGGAAGGGAAGGTGCTGTGGCGGCGGCGCGTAATGGGCGTAGGCCGAAAAGAGAAAGGAACGTGGGCAGTGTGTTGGCAAGCGTCGGTTCGACTGCGACGTTGATGGGCAGGGCAGGGCAGGGCAGGGCAGGGCAGGGCAGGGCAAGGTTAATGGTGGTAGGAGTAGGCGTGTGGGCGCAAAAAATCTGCCGCTGCAGGCGGTGCCGTAACCGCCATGGCGGGAAGGAGAGAGGGCCAAAGAAAGAAAGAAAGAAAGAAAGAAAGAAAGAAAGAAAGAAGAAAACAAAAAAAAAAAAAAAAGGAGGGGGGGGCGAAAGTGGAGAGGCGGTGGTGTGAGAAGGGCGGGGGCGGAAGGAAGGCAGGAAGGACAAGAGGCGAGGCGACGGCTTGCTTTGTGTATCGGTCGGTCTCTGGCTATGCTTCGTTTTCTGCAGCAGGGTCGGTGCGCGGCGTGGCTCGCGGCAGTGGGAACGCCTGGTGGCTGGACGGCCAGCAATGCGGTTGGATGGGCGGCCACAGCACCGCACCTGTGCCCGAGGAGGAGACGCTGGCGGCGGGCCCTGAGGTGAGGCCGGCTCGGCTGGGGCTGTGGATGTGTAGGTGTGCGCCGCTGCTGCAACAACGAGTAAAACGCGAGAAGAAGGGATGGCGGTAGAGAGAAAAAAAAAAAAAAGGTCGTGTTGTGTTGATGCGCAGGCAGACGCGTACAGAGGGACGAGCCCGGTCTGCAGCAGGGTGTGGCCGTGCCGAGTGCAGAGCAGCGGCGGCTCGGTTCGGTTCGGTTCGGCCCGGCCCGGCGGGCCGCGCTGTTGTCGCGGACGTGAGCGCCCCCTGGCGGGTGGCCGGAGGCGGCGCGGCGTGTTGGACGTGTGGCTGGTGGCAGTGCACAATTTGCGAGTTGCTGGCGGTGTGGTGTGGCGGTTGGCGCGTCGGGCGGCGGAGAGGTATGTGTTGCGGGCGCCCTTTGCTGCGCTGCGTCGTTGCGTGTGCCGTACAGGGCGGGCGCTTGTCGACTGTGTGGCGAATTGGCGTGAAACGGCTGCCGAGAGGTGTGTGGTAGCGAGCCGGTCGGTGGTGTCAGTGCGAAGGGGAATGTGCGTGCGTGTTTGGCGGTTTCGGTGTGCTTTTTGCGGCGTGAGAGTGGGAATTAGTGGGGCCGGCTGTTGTGTTGGTTCCTTGTGTCTTGTGTCGCGTAGCTTGATGGCAACGTGGAAGGACGCCGGTTTCGTTTTCGTTTCGAGCCTTGCGTGTGGTTGTCGACGTTGACTGGTTGGCGTGTGCCGATGCACGTGCATGTGTGGGTCGCGAGTGCGTTTTTGGCTGGCTGTGTGTGTGTGTGTGTGTGTGTGTGTGTTTTGGGGGGGAAGGGGGAGGCGGTGGTGAAAGTGCAGTCGTCGGGTGGGGCTGGGGCTGTGCGTCGTGGCGGAAAGGTGGTAGGTTGCGGGAAGCGAGCCCGTCGTTGACGGTGTCGCGTGAGTTGTGAATCGAGTGGGGCGCGGGGCGCGGGGCGCGTGGCGCGGGGCGCGGGGCGCGGGACAGGAGCAGCGTGCCGCTGCGTCGTGGTCGTCAGCAGAGGCTGTGCGTGTGCTTGTCCTTTTTGTGGGCGGTTCGTGCGAGGCGTTTTTGTTTTGTGTTGCCCTAGTTGTTAGTTTATTTTGTTTGTGTTTGTTATTTTGAGACGACGACTGGTTGGTGGCGTGCGCGCGAAGTGGCGGTGTGCGCTTCCCGTGTCGTTTGTGTTGTTTTGTTTTTTTGTTTTTGTGTGTTTTTTTTTGCACTGGGCCCCGGTGGGTGGGTGCGTGTGTGTCGATTGCCGGCTGGCGAAAGGTGCGCCATCGGCGGGGTGGGTCGCCGGCACAAGTAGAGGCGGCGGCGTTGTTGCTGTTGTTGTGTGGTGTTTGTTTTGTTCGGCTGTGTCGGCGAGCTGTGTTGCGGTGCGTGTGAATGGTGGTGCAAAAGTGCTGGCGTTGGGGCTGCGACTGCGACGGCGGCGAGCCGCGGGCGCGCCATTGATAGTGATGTTGTGAACAGCGGCTGTGTACGGTAGTGGTGTTGTTGTAGCACGACGTGCATCCGGGCCGGCGCGGAAAGCGCAGTTGCGGGCGGTTGCCCTTCGGTGCCAGCCATGTCGCGTGAGCGGCGGGTTGCTCTGGTGTCGACACGTGGTGCTCTGGGTTGTTGTGTGGTGCCCTTTGGCCGGTGGGGGTGGTTCGCGTGTGTCTCGTTCGCGCTCGGTGTCTGGTCGTGGTCGTGCTGCTCTCCCGTCTGTCGGCGGTTTCCGACGTCGTCCCGTCGCGACCTTTCAACCGAAAGTGTGGCGCCCGAAGGTGAACGAACGTAACCCTGACCTCGGCGCTTTACGCTGAGCCGAGCGAACCGAACCGAACCGAACCTAACCTGTGGTGTGGCGAGGTGAGCTCAGCCTGTGAGCCCCTAACGTCTACGTAAGGTAAGCTGTCCGGCTCACGCCTCACGTTTGAACGCTTTTTTAACCTACGTTTGACGCTTCTTAACCTAGCACTGACCCCTTAACCTAACCTAACGTGTAACCTAACCTAACCTAACCTAACCTAACCTAACCTAACCTAACCTCTGACGCCTGACGTGTTTGAATGCTTAACCTAAGTTTGACGCTTAACCTAACCCAAGTCCCCTTAACCTAACCCACGTCCACCTAACCTAACCTAACGTAGACGTGTAAACGTAATGTGTAACGCGTAACGTGTAAGGTCGGCTGTCGTGTGTGCTTGACGGCAGATTGGGTTGGTCTGTAGATTCGGATTGCGGTTTGCCTCGGTCGAGGGGTTGTGGGTCGGAAGCGGCGAGGGGCGGCGGCGCCTGTTGCGCAGGCGGCGTCCGTTTGCGGCGGGCAATTGTTGAGAAACGGCTGTGAATGTTGGCGGGCGAGAGGAGGAGGACGGCGCGCGATGTGGCCCGACGGCTGCGGGCCGATCGGGAAACGGCGGGAGGGCGACGGAAGGCGATGGGGCGGCGGAGGCGCGTTTGCACGGCCGTCATCGCCGCACGCCTCGGCTTGTGTGGCTGTGGCGCCGGCCGCGCTGGCCGGGCTGCCGCGGCGACGGTGTGGGAGTTTTGCCGAAGGTTTGGCCATTGTGGCGGGTCGTCGGCTGGGGCTGTGGGGGCGGCATTTGGGCGGGGGCGGCGATTCTCGGCGGGCCGACCCAGGCTGTAGCGCGCGGTAGCTGCAGTTTGGCCGTGGTTTGCGGCGCTGCCGTGGCGACTGGTTGGCGACTGTGGTGTGGCTGTGTGTAGCCCCATCCTCGGTGGTTTGAAAGGCGCGGGCGGTTGTGGCGCAGGTTTGGGGCTGCTCCGCACAGGCTGTCGGACGTTGGGCGGTAGCAAGCGCGGGAGGCGCGGCGCGGCGGCGCGCAGAGTGGCGGCCGCTCTCTCGGCCGTCCGCGCCCGCCCGCGACACTGGCTGGGCCTTGTGATTCTCTGCTCTGCTGCTGTGCTGTGCTTGCGTGCCTGCCGTCCCGCTCGCTCTCGCTGTGTGTTACGCGCGTCGTCGAAATGGCAGATCAGGCGGCTACGAACGAGACTGCTGCGGCACCCGCCGCCACCGGCACTACGAAGAAGGCCAAGTCTGCGTCGTCTGCGAAGAAGCCGCGCGCCAAGCCTGCGCACCCGCGCACCTCTGAGATGGTGACGGCCGCCATCAAGAGTCTGAAGGAGCGCGGCGGGTCGTCGCTGCAGGCGATCAAGAAGTACATAGCCGCGCACTACAAGCTGGACGCGGAGAAGCTGGCGCCGTTTATCAAGAAGTACCTCAAGTCGGCCGTCGTGGCGGGCGAGCTGGTGCAGACGAAGGGGAAGGGCGCGTCCGGCTCGTTCAAGCTTGCCGGCGCCGGCGGCGGGGGGGCGGCCGAGGGCGGCAAGGCTCGTGCTGGCGGTGCCAAGAAGAAGCGCGCCGCTCCGGCCAGCAAGGAGAAGAAGGGCGCCCGTGCGGCCGGCGCAAAGAAGGCTGGTGGCGTGAAGGCGGCGACCGGTCGGAAGGCGGGCGCCGCCAAGAAGGCGTCTGCGGCGTCGGCCGCTCCCGCGGGTGCGAAGAAGGCGGCTGCGGCCAAGCCGGCCAAGGCCAAGTCGCCGTCGAAGGCGAAGAAGGCCGCCAAGGTTCCGACGAAGAAGCCGAAGGCGCCGCGCCCGAAGAAGGCGACGACGCCGTCTAAGGCGAAGGCTTCGCCCAAGAAGAAGAAGTAGAGTAGAGGAGAAAGAGATGGGAAAGGAAGGGTTTGGCGCTTGACTCCGTCGTCCCCACCCCCCGTCGTCGTCTAGTGGCGCGCAAGAGACGCGCGGCCCAAAACGGCCCTTCTCAGGGCCATCAAAGCACGTCGGGGAAGGTTTTGATTGTCGTGTTGCGTTTGGTGTGGGTGTCTGTCTGTATGCCCGTGGGGATGCTGTTTGCGTGCCGTGGTGGTTGGATTGCGGGGGTCGGTGGCGGGTGTGGGCGGCGGTAGCGGTAAGCGGTGTTGTTGTTGTCGTGGTTGATTGTCGCCGTGTTTGTGGCGGCGGCCGACGGTTGGTTTTCTGTCACGTTGTTTTGTTTGAATACGTTGGTTGGCTTGCCTGCGTTCGTTCTTCTCGGATGTCTGTCTTGTCTAGTCGTGTCTGGTCTTTGTTTTGTTCCTTTGTGTGTGTTATGTTTTGCAACGGGGGGCACGTTGAGATGTGGAAGGAGTCGGCGGGGATTTCGGTGGCGTGTAGAGCGAGCGAGCGCGCCTGCCTGGCCGTTGGCCGTCGGAGTGGAGTGCGGGTTTTTTTGTTTTCGAAACGAAAGCGGCGGGCGGGCGGCCGGCCAGCCAGCCACCCGTGCGGTGTGACGTCGGCCGTTGGGTATTGTGCGCTTTGAGCGCCGGGGAGGGATGATGTGTGATTGTTGCGCGCTGCTAGCAGGCAGGCAGAGTGAGCGGGTGTGGCGGACGGACGGGAAGTGGTGGTTTTTGTTTTTGGGTTGCGGGGCGAGAGGCAGGCGACCGACAAAGTTTGCTCGCGACGGAGAGATGTTAGTGGCCCTGAAAAGGGCCGTTTTTGTTTGTGCGGTGCGGTGCCGCGGCGCGGTTTAGGCGCGCTCGCCGCGGATGCGGCGCGCGAGCTGGATGTCCTTGGGCATGATGGTGACGCGCTTGGCGTGGATTGCGCACAGGTTGGTGTCTTCGAAGAGGCCGACGAGGTAGGCCTCGCTGGCCTCCTGCAGGGCCATGACTGCGGAGCTCTGGAAGCGCAGGTCGGTCTTGAAGTCCTGGGCGATCTCGCGCACTAGGCGCTGGAATGGCAGCTTGCGGATGAGCAGCTCTGTGCTCTTCTGGTAGCGCCTGATTTCTCGCAGGGCGACGGTGCCCGGCCTGTAGCGGTGGGGCTTCTTGACGCCTCCGGTGGCGGGCGCGCTCTTCCTCGCCGCCTTGGTGGCGAGCTGTTTGCGCGGCGCCTTTCCGCCGGTGGACTTGCGGGCCGTTTGCTTTGTGCGGGCCATGGCGGTAGCGGTAGCGGTAGCGGAGCGGCGTGCGTGGAGGTTAGGTGCGGCGCGGCGTCCGGTGCTGCCTTGACAACGGGCCCGCGCGCCTCCGTGCTGCGCTTATATGCCCTCGGTTGCGCGTGGTGGGGGGAGGGCGGGCCAGAGTCTATATAGGGGGGCGGCGGGCGCGCTGGGCGCAGAGACATCGTCGCGGTGATTCGCGTGAGAGATGTCGAAGCGAACGGAGCTACGTACTGCGAAGGGTGTGGCAGATCGCCGTCCGGCGGAGCTTTCTGCGTCGGCGGCCCCATCTGGCCCCCCACTTATGACGGACCACGCAACGAATGAGGACATGATGGATATCGCTAAGGATGCGCTTACAGTTCCGCTTCCGGAGTCGGAAGAAGACGAGCCGTCTGCCGTACCACCACCTCGTCGGCAATCCGGCAAAAGCAGAAGAGAAGACGATACGGCCCCTACCGGCGGGCGCAGCTCCCCGGCTGAGAAGCGATCGAAACGAACGCCTGCTGAAGATGCTGACGGCTTCACTCGCCCGAAGCGACGCCATACAGCGCGACGACGGGTGCTGTCCACCCACGAGCCGGCATTCACTGCTAACACTTTTGCTGCCCTTGAGGATGCCCCAGAGGAACCACCGCGCCCTTCCACGGCGCCAAGGAGGGATGCGCCACTTCCGCCGATCGTTCTGAAATACGAAGGGACCTTCCGGCAGCTGCAACAGCTTCTCAATAGCTGGACGACGGCAGTCTACAATGTGAAGGTCGCCGGACGAGACATGTACAAGATTACGCTGCGCTCAGCCGACGACTACCGACGCGTGACGCAGGAGGCGTCTGAAAGGGCAATCCCTTTCTTCACTCACGCCACCACACCGGACCGCGTCCTGAAGATTGTCATCCGGCATCTGCCCTTCAACATGGAGCCGGATCACATTAAAGAAGAACTCGAAGAGCTCGACTTCAGTGTCAGAACTGTGGTCAAGATGAAGCAGCCCAAATCACGTGACTACATGCCCCTGTTTCTCGTCATCGCATCCGATACAATCGAGAACAGGAAGCTCTACCAGCTCACCCGACTCGCCAACGTCTCGGTGACCACAGAAGACTTGCGCGCCAAGAGAGGCCCTGTTCAGTGCTACCGGTGCCAGGGCATCAACCATGTCGCCCGGCATTGCTCCATGCCTGAAAAATGTGTGAAGTGCGCCGGTGCACACCCAGCGAAGGACTGCCCCGTCCCTCGGAAGCAGCAGCCAACGTGCGCTCTCTGTGGGGGCGCTCACGTTGCCAGCTACCGCGGCTGTGAAGCTTGGAGACGCGCCAGTGCTCGTCAGCGAGGCCAGCCAGTCGCCGCGAAACAGAAGAAGTCTGCCAAGGCTGAACCTACAATCTCCCACGCCACGGTTGTCGCCAGAGGACTGGCGCTCCGCCGACCCAACAGCGATGACGCCGACCATGCAGGCCCACAGGCACGTCGCCGCAATGACGACTCCCACACCCGCGATGTTTTTGAAGACGCAGGGACACGACATCCACTACTAAACTGCGCCACTCCACCTGTGCAGACTTCGTCGGACCCGGAATCGGGCCCCTCCTCTGCTGCCCTACCCGTGACGTCTGGTGCACGCCCCCAACGCCGCGGCGGCCGGCGCAAGACGGAGGGTCGCACAACCAACGCCCCAGAAGAAGCCACATACAATGGCGAAGAGGTAGCTACTTCCATCGGCGCTAGAGAAGATACGGCTCCTGCCGCCTCCACCACGGACATCGCCAGTCTGATTACTCAACTCACCGCACTTGTGGCGAGCACAACAAAACTGCTTGATGTCCTCACGCAGCACCTGACCGCTGCACAGAAGATTGCCACTCCGGCAGCCACCAGACGCTCCTCCACTACTCATCATGGGAAGTGTTAGAGGACTCACGGTCGTCGCGTGGAACACCCTCTGTCTACGCACACAAGCTGGCGAATTTCGTCAATTTCTTCGTGATGAAGCCGTGGACATCTGTCTGCTCAGCGAAACCCGCCTTAAACCAGGCATTGCAGTCAAAGCGCCGAACTACTCCTGTTACCGTGCTGACAGGCCAACTGCCGGCGGAGGAATGGCCATCTACATACGGAATGGGATCCGTCACCACCAGATTCAACTGCCGCCGCTCGTGACTCTGGAGGCGATTGGAGTTGTCGCGCACACGTCAGCGGGAGCCATAACCTTCATTGCCATCTACAAACCACCGTCGCGTCCATGGGTAGATGCGGACTTAGAATCTCTTCTCTCCATCGGAGGCAAGCTGTTCATCGCTGGAGACTATAACTCCAAGCACGTCGCCTGGCGCTCACGACTCACCAACAGAGACGGACGCCGCGTCCTCCGAATCGTGGATCGCAATGACGCCGTGGTAGTGGGTCCCTATGATCCCACCATCTTCCCCGCTAATGGACAACCGGACATCGTCGACTTCGCGGTCGTGAAAGGCATTCCGCACCGCATCCTCGCCTCGACACGGAATGTTCTCTCCTCTGACCATGTGCCAGTTGTTTTTGACGTCGACCTCGACCCACTTCAGTTACCCAGGCGTGGGGTGTCACTCTCTGGAGTCAACTGGGATCTCTTTCGCCACACCCTGACCGAGTCCCTAGCTGGGATGCCACCTGTAGACGACGCGGAAGCTGAGGATTCCCTCCTCCACTTCACGGACGCCGCCCTCGCCGCAGTCAATGAAGCGGCTCCGCCCAGACGCGAGCGCCAGGACCAATCTCGACAGCTGCCCCCCGATCTCCTTGCACAAATTGCCGAGAAGAACAGAGTGTACCGCGAATGGCAGCGTACACGGAACCCCGCCACCAAACGGCAACTCAACCGTATGCGGCGCGAAATCACGGTGGCTGTGGACAATCACCGCAACCGGGAGTGGGCTAGCCGTGTGGCGACTCTTCAGCTTGACGACGGGTCTGCCTGGAGGACCGCGAAACACTTCCTACGGCGAACGCAGCGTATGCCGCCTCTCCGAACTGCAACCGGAACTGTCTGTGAACCAAACGCGAAGGCTGATGCCCTCGCCGATGTTTTTGAAGAAAACTTCAAGCCTGTCGAGGATCCACTGGACGCAGCACATGAAGAGATGGTCGCTGCCCGGCTCCCTCGCTATCTGGAAACGGAGGGCGATGATGACATAGAGGCCACAACTCCTGAAGAAGTCTCGGCGGCTCTGAAGGCCCTCAATCCAAAGAGAGCTGCAGGCCCTGACGACGTCTCCACTGCCATGCTGAAACAACTGCCTGAGGACGCCTCTACTCACCTGGCTGCAATCTTCAACAAGATCTTTCGCACCGGTCACTTTCCCCTGCAGTGGAAGCATGCTGAGATCGTGGCTATTCCTAAGATGGGAAAAGATCTCCGGCAGCCGAAGAGCTATCGCCCGATTAGTCTGCTGCCTGCCATCTCGAAAGTTTTCGAGCGCATCTACCTGAAGAGGCTACAGCAACACGTCACCGCCGAAGCTCTACTCCCAGATGCCCAGTTCGGCTTCCGTAAGGGCCACTCTACGGAGCACCAACTTCTCCGACTCGTGGAGGAAGCCTTCGATTCCCTGGAGAGGCGCGAATACTTCGGAGCAGTCTTCCTTGATGTCTCGCGCGCTTTTGACAGCGTCTGGCACGATGGGCTGCTCTTCAAACTTCTCGAAATGGGGGTCCCTGGATCCCACATCCGTCTGCTACGGTCCTTCCTCGATGGACGGACTTTTCACGTCCGTGCAGAAACTGGCCTGTCGACAGTCCGTCCCATCAGAGCGGGCGTGCCACAAGGGTCGGTCTTGGGGCCGATCCTGTACACGCTCTACACGGCTGATACGCCGACGGTCCCTCGTGTGCATCTAGCACTGTACGCCGACGACACTGCGCTATACTCACGAAGTATGCGCGCGGACACACTTCGCCAGAGGTTGCAGCACACTGTCGACACCCTAGCCGATTGGGCCGTCAAGTGGAAACTGCAGTTCAATGGCGCCAAGACGCAATTTTTCATTGCAACCCGTCGTGTCATCCCAGCCGCTCTGCCCCCACTCGTCGTTGGAGGCAATCCTGTCAACTGGCGACCGACAGCGCAGTATCTTGGGGTCACCATAGATCGCCGCCTCACTTGGGGCCCACACGTGAAGGGCGTCGTAAACAAAGCAAGGGGTCGACTTCTCCAGCTCTACCCCCTGCTCAACCCGACGTCGACTCTTCCTCCGCGACTGGGCGTCACGTTGTACAGGGCGCTAATCCGCCCTGTTTTCGATTACGCGGCTGTCGTCTGGGGGAATGCGGCAGCCGACCACCTGAAGAAACTACAATCTCTGCAGAACAGGGCTCTCCGCCTCGCGCTGCACCTGCCGCGGGACTTCCCATCTGGACCACTGCACGACCTCGCTGAGGTCCGCAAAGTCAAGGACCACGTCCGTATGGTTGCCCGCCGCTTCTACGAACAGGCGCGGCAATCCGAGAACCGGTACATACGCTCTCTGGGGCAGAAGATACGGCGCAATGCCAACACACGCTGGCCCCAGCTCCTTACGGCATAGGCTGTAACTGAAGAAGAAGACACAGTGGAAACAACCAGAAGCCAATCACCTCTAGAAGACGCACCACCAGAATAAATAGGAGGCAAAACATGTATATGTTGTGAACTCCGCTTTACTCGAAGACTGAAGTTTCTTCGCGAAGAAGCCACGCAGTGCTGGGCGCAGACCGTAGCCGACTCGCCAGCCGCTGCAGCTGCTGTTTGTGCACGTTTTGCTTTGCCCGAGGAAGGAAGGATGACAGGCCGCGGCAAGGGAGGAAAGGGGCTCGGCAAGGGTGGCGCCAAGCGGCACCGCAAGGTGTTGCGCGACAACATCCAGGGCATCACGAAGCCCGCCATCCGCCGCCTGGCTCGCAGGGGCGGCGTGAAGCGCATCTCTGGTCTGATCTACGAGGAGACCCGCGGGGTGCTGAAGGTGTTCCTGGAGAACGTGATCCGCGACGCGGTGACGTACACTGAGCACGCCAAGCGCAAGACTGTGACGGCCATGGACGTGGTGTACGCCCTGAAGAGGCAGGGGCGCACCCTGTACGGTTTCGGCGGTTAGGCTGCGTCGCAGCGGGCGCTTGCCTTCCCGCGGCCGTGCTTGTGGGTGGGAGAGACTAGAAAACGGCCCTTTTCAGGGCCACCACACTGTTCGGAAGTTGAAAAGTGCGAAAGAGTCTGTGTTGTTGCTGCGTGTGTGCGCTGTGTTGTTTGTTTGTTTGTTTGTTTCTTTCTTTCTTTCTTTCCGTTTGAGCGACGTGATGTGACTGGGAGGGGAGAAGGAAAGGAAACGTGTCATGTGGCTGGCTGTGTGTGGAGCTGCTTCGTTTGTGTGTTTGTTATTGTGTGTCTTTGTATCGATCGCGACGGAGATGGCGGGCTGTGTGTTGTTGTGCGAGAGGCGGTGATTATTTGCTTGCGTGGTTTGGCTCTGTGTGTTTGTTTGCGGCGGCGTTGGGGTTTCCGAGGCAAGGCGTGTGGGCATAGGCGGCCGGATCAGCTGTTTCGTTCGTGTCGACGGCCGTTGCGCGCGGGAGTGGAGGGCGGTGTGTCGACACGCCTCCCTTTAACAATGGTCATTATTGCTGCCGTTGTCGGTTTGGAAGGCGACTGCGACCGTGCAAAATGTGTGTGTGTGTGTGTGTGTGTGTTGGGCCACACGGGCTGTGTGGACGACAAGATGGCGGACGTGCGCCGGCGGCGGCTGTGCTGTGACAGTGCAAAGTTAAAACAAAACAAGGTGCGGCGAGGACGACTGAAATTTTGCTTTGGACGTAGGTTTGTGTGGTGGCCCTGAAAAGGGCCGATTGTTGTGGGCCGAGCCGGCAAAGCGCGTTGCGTGCAGGGGAGCACGCGGCGCTGCGATTGCCTGGCCTCCTTTAGGCCTTCTTCTCGGTCTTCTTTGGCAGCAGGACGGCCTGGATGTTGGGCAGGACACCACCCTGTGCGATGGTGACGCCCGACAGGAGCTTGTTGAGCTCCTCGTCGTTGCGGATGGCAAGCTGCAGGTGGCGCGGGATGATGCGCGTCTTCTTGTTGTCGCGGGCCGCGTTTCCGGCCAGCTCGAGCACCTCAGCCGCGAGGTACTCCATGACGGCGGCGAGGTAGACGGGCGCCCCGGCGCCGACGCGCTCTGCGTAGTTTCCCTTGCGCAGGAGGCGGTGGATTCTGCCGACCGGGAACTGGAGCCCAGCCCTGCTTGAGCGGGACTTTGACTTGCCCTTGACTTTGCCTCCCTTTCCGCGTCCGGACATGGCGATGGGCTAGCGACGGTGCACACGAAACGGAAACGAAAACGACCGGTGCGAGCGGCAGCGAGTCGAGCAGCGGAGTGCGTGCCGGCGCAGCCGGGGTGGGGGTGCTTTATGGGCTCGGGTGCGGCGGCCGGTTGCGCGCGCGCCCCATTGGTCGGCGGCCGCAACAGGGCGAGCTGGTAAAGGTGCGGCGGCGGCTGGCGGCGGGTGCCACTGTGTGGGGAGACGCTGACTAGAGCGGAGCGCTTGCTACTGGTGTTGCTGCTGCCGTACGTTGGTTCGAGATGCCGCCCAAGACTAGCGGGAAGGCCGCCAAGAAGGCTGGCAAGGCGCAGAAGAACATTTCGAAGGGCGACAAGAAGAAGAAGCGCAAGAGGAAGGAGAGCTATGCCATCTACATCTACAAGGTGCTGAAGCAGGTGCACCCTGACACGGGCATCTCGTCGAAGGCGATGAGCATCATGAACAGCTTCGTGAACGACATTTTCGAGCGCATTGCGGCCGAGGCTTCTCGCCTGGCGCACTACAACAAGCGCTCGACCATCACGTCCCGCGAGATCCAGACCGCTGTGCGGCTGTTGCTGCCTGGCGAGCTGGCCAAGCACGCCGTGAGCGAGGGCACGAAGGCGGTGACCAAGTACACGAGCTCCAAGTAAGGAGGTGGCTCTGGAATGGAAGGAAGGATGGAGAAGGCTCCTCCGTTGCGAGAGCGGCAAAACGGCCCTTTTCAGGGCCACCAACTTGCCTTTTGCGGGAAGGGCGGAATTGTTGTTGTTGTTGTTTGTGTGGACGGCTGTGATGTATGTGTGCATTTTGATTGTGGGTGGGGGGGGGCGCGTCAAAGCGTGTTGCGCGGGGTACGGCCACGAGGTTGGTCGCCGTGGCGTGGAATGGTGGCACGCCTCGTTGGCGTGGTTTTTGACCCATTGGTGTTGTTGGTGTGTGTGTGTGTGTGTGTGTGTGTTACCCGTCTGCGAGGGGGGACAGTGCGATCGGCGACTTTTGTGTCACCGTAACGACGGCCGTTTGCGGGTTTGTTTTGTTTGCACATCATACATGGCGAGGGTGAAATGTGAAATGTTTTTGTTTGGTTTGTTTTTTTTTTGCCGCCCACTATTCCCTTTGCTGTACGCCGAGTTTGACAATGGTGCGACGTAACTGCAGCGTGGAGGTGTGTGAGTGACGTTGAAATGAACGTGCCATTAAGACGCATTGTTGTTGTATTGTACTGTACGTGTACGGCGACACGCACGATGATGTACCATTCGACTCTGATGTTTGATAGCCGTGTCTGACTGATTGCGTACGACGCACGCACACCGATGTCGTCATTCAAGATGCACGCGTGTCCAGTGCAGTACAGTAAGCGCGACGACGGCGGCGGCGGTCGTTTGTTTGGCGAATGTCTGTACACGTGTTTGTCTGTGTCCATCCGGTATGTATTTGTTTGTTTGAAAGTGTTTTGTGTGTCGGTGACGTGGTCCGATCCGTCGCCCCCTGAGTAACTGTCGATCGGCGCGATAGACCGGCGTCACGCAACTGAACCGAAGTCGTGGGCACACCCGTCATACTGTTGTACACCGTCGCGCTGAGAACGGTAACGAAAGGTTGACTTTGATCGGTCGAATGTCTGGGCAGAACGTGAGGAATGAGGCAAGAGTGCAAGGAGGGGGGGCAAAAGAGAGAGGAAGGGAAAAAGGGGAGAAACGCATTCGTAGAGCAACGGAACGTTCCCGTGTCGGAGGCGTATTGGAGCCGCACTGAAATGCGTTTAACGGCGGCGCGGCTGCAAGTGTCTGCCGTGGTGAACGTTACCTTTGACGGCTGCATTGGGCTTTGCCTTTGCTTTTGCTTTCGCTTTCGCTTTCGCTTTCGCTTTCGCTTTCGCGTTCGCTTTCGCTTTCCCGGATGTACGTAACGTTTGTTGATATGGTTCTGAGGAAGAGTGTATGACAGTGCCGTGCCGTCCATGTTCGTGTGCCCTCCCATTGTGTGTATGCTATTGTCTGTGTACTTGAATGATGTATGTAGGTGTTAGTGGACATGTTTTACCAGTGGGGGGAAATGGATCGTCGATAGTTGCCGTCACTCTGTCACGGTCGAGATGACGCACCCTCCGTACAGAAAGGTGTCGAGAAAGTGAGTGTGTGTGTGTGTGTGTGTGTGTGTGTGTGTGTGTGTGTGTGCGTGCGTGCGTCCGTGAATTGGCAGTGTTTGGAGGTGGGCGTGCCCTGCATGTGGCCCGGAAGGCTGTTCGTTAGGCGGTAGTGTTGTGTGGACAGGGGAGGGGCATGCGTAACGCTGCTGGCATGGC
Organism: Schistocerca americana; assembly: GCF_021461395.2. Lineage (NCBI taxonomy): Eukaryota > Metazoa > Arthropoda > Insecta > Orthoptera > Acrididae > Schistocerca > Schistocerca americana. The sequence goes on from NW_025725532.1 coordinate 170,382, forward strand.
ATTTCGGGAGATGGGAGGGGGCAAACGAGGAGCGGCGGCCAAAGACGGGACGGGGAGGGGCGCGGTGTGGGTGGCTTGCGCCTGTGCTCGGCGTTGTGGTTTGTGCAAAAGAGGAGGAGAAAAACAATGTGAGTTGCCAGGGAGGGGAGCGGTGTTGTGTTGTGGTTGTCGTGGTGTAGCCGCAGACGCGGCTGTCAGTGAACGTGGCGAGACGGACGGATGCGCGGAGGGGCGGGGGCGGCGCATTTCGCCGGTGCCGTGCCGTGCCGTGCCGTGCCGTGCCATGCCTGAAAGCCGCGTGGTCGCTGTGTTGTTGGTGGCGTGGGGGCGAGGAGAGTACCGTACGGGTGTGCTTGTGCGCCGGAAATGGCACACTGCGCCCGCCCGTCTTGGAGGCTGATGGCTGTGGTGTGGAAATGGGGCGCGGTGATGTTGAAGCAGTTGAAGAACAGAAAAGAAACCAAGAAAACGGAAGGCGTGATGCGGCGGTGGTGGTGAGAGCGGGAAAAACAAAACAAAAAAAAAACAACAAAAAAAAAAAGAAGGAAAAACAACAAGAAAACAAAACGTCTATCAATATTAAAATGTAAATGGAAATGGAAATGGACCCAGGTATAACCTCCCTGCACAAATAGCAGAGAGTCCGATGATAATAAAAATGTGCCAGAATGTTAACGTCCCTACAAAACAAACCCAACGATAATATTAATGAAAGAGTGAACCGTATGTAACATTGCAACAGACATAATGAAACCTGATAAATTGTATAAGGGCAGCAGCGTTGACCTTTGGCCCTGTATTCAGAATAAAAAGAGCCAAAGATCGTTACCCCAATGAAAAAGACACTGAAACACGTATGTAACATAGTAGCGATGGCGAGACATTGTAGCATCTGTGACCAGAGAGTTTGCGCTGGACTGCGCGAGTGTTGCGAGCGGTTCTCAGTCAGTCAGTCAGTCAGTCAGTCAGTCAGTAGTCGTTGCGAGTCCGTAGCTCTGTGTAGTTGAGGGCTGTACTCTGTCAGTAGTCGTCGCGTGCAGTACGCTAATAGTCGTCATGCAGAGCGGTCGGTCAGTAGTAGCAGCCGAGTGCGGTTGTGTGATGTAGGCGGTCGGCAACACTGGTCAAGATGGTGAATAAGGTATACTGTTAATTAATATAATCATTAGATAATGAAAAATTGTATTTATTGTAATTATTCTCCAACAAGTTCCCCAATAATAATGTTTATTTCAAAAGCATTTTTCAAACATTTAATTGTTTATTGAACTAAAGAGTTCGTTGCACTTCACATTTCATTCCACTTCTTTGAAGAAAAATGTCACTAAAATCACAAAAAAAGAGAATATTATTATTTGCAATGCAGTTCCTCCAAGCGCTGCGCAACAACCAGAGCAGAAATGTGACATCCATTTATTCGGAGGTAAGACTTTAATTCTGATTGTTTTGCACAGGGCCAAAGACCGATATTTCGGTTTAATTGAAGTTTCTTGTCACTGAACGGACGTTTTTAAATGTTGTGTGAAGACTTTATATTTGAGTCAGATTGCGAATTTCACATTTTTGTTGCCATTTTCAATACCTCTCATTGTGGGCGAGGTTACAATTAGCGCAATGTCCATTAGCATCCGTAAATAACATTGTCCGTTATTTTAAATTTTGCTGGGAGGTTACAACACACACACAAAAAAAAAAACAAAAAAAACAAAAAATTGCATTTATATCTGCTCCTCAATTGTAGATACCCCTTACACAGCTGTGTGCAATGAATGAGTGCTGGCTGGTAATTAATTGCACTCCTTGGAGGGAAATGCCATAGGAAGTAGTCTTTAAAAAGTGAATGTTTTTCGTTAAGAGACAAAAGTTACTTTAGAAAAAAAGTAATAGTGGGGCTTTTGTTGTTGAACAAAATAAGTACAATGAACATACGTTATCAGATTTGCGCAATGCAGCGTCACACCACCTTTTGATTATAACACAATAGACTATACATCGTCCCGAACCGTGACCAGAGTCGCGAGACGAGCAGAGCACGCCGCCGACGCCCGCTCAGTACAACCGTCCACCCGCTACTACTGTCGACCGACTACTACCTCTCCCGACTCGCGCTACAATATATATATAACAACTGTTCCTGGCGACCCGGTGCGTGCCACTACTGTCGTCTGGCGCGGTCCAAGCGCCGACTAGCAGCGATAAAGAACTCTCTGGTCAGACAGAGATGCTGTCATGCCTCGCCATCGCTCTGGTAATGAATACATACGTGTTGCAGCGTGCGTACCACCGGAACACGCAGTGGCGGAGCCAAAGACTGTGTTGTCGAGGTCGAGTGCGAGCGGGAAGAGAGGCAGCGTCGGCACGGAGATGCAAGCGAGCGCGAGACGCACGGGGGCTGCGGCGTGGCGCGTTTGCGGTCGGCGCCTTTGGTGGCAACGGCCGGGACAAGCAGCGGTGTATGGTGTGGTGCGGGGCGGACAGGGGCGGAGGCGGCGCGACGACGGCATGGGGGCGAAAACGGGACGGGGGACGGCGGATGTTGAGAGGCGTCACGCGCGGACAGGACACAGACACAGAGACACACAGATTGGAAAGGGAGGGTGCGCGGTAGTAGTTGGGAATGTGCGTACCGTGCGGGATGGGAGTGGGCGAGGAACACGGTCGTGGCCCCTGTTTTGGGTGCGTGTGATGACGTCGGTGTGTTGTGGGAAGGGAAGGTGCTGTGGCGGCGGCGCGTAATGGGCGTAGGCCGAAAAGAGAAAGGAACGTGGGCAGTGTGTTGGCAAGCGTCGGTTCGACTGCGACGTTGATGGGCAGGGCAGGGCAGGGCAGGGCAGGGCAGGGCAGGGCAAGGTTAATGGTGGTAGGAGTAGGCGTGTGGGCGCAAAAAATCTGCCGCTGCAGGCGGTGCCGTAACCGCCATGGCGGGAAGGAGAGAGGGCCAAAGAAAGAAAGAAAGAAAGAAAGAAAGAAAGAAAGAAAGAAGAAAACAAAAAAAAAAAAAAAGGAGGGGGGGGCGAAAGTGGAGAGGCGGTGGTGTGAGAAGGGCGGGGGCGGAAGGAAGGCAGGAAGGACAAGAGGCGAGGCGACGGCTTGCTTTGTGTATCGGTCGGTCTCTGGCTATGCTTCGTTTTCTGCAGCAGGGTCGGTGCGCGGCGTGGCTCGCGGCAGTGGGAACGCCTGGTGGCTGGACGGCCAGCAATGCGGTTGGATGGGCGGCCACAGCACCGCACCTGTGCCCGAGGAGGAGACGCTGGCGGCGGGCCCTGAGGTGAGGCCGGCTCGGCTGGGGCTGTGGATGTGTAGGTGTGCGCCGCTGCTGCAACAACGAGTAAAACGCGAGAAGAAGGGATGGCGGTAGAGAGAAAAAAAAAAAAAAGGTCGTGTTGTGTTGATGCGCAGGCAGACGCGTACAGAGGGACGAGCCCGGTCTGCAGCAGGGTGTGGCCGTGCCGAGTGCAGAGCAGCGGCGGCTCGGTTCGGTTCGGTTCGGCCCGGCCCGGCGGGCCGCGCTGTTGTCGCGGACGTGAGCGCCCCCTGGCGGGTGGCCGGAGGCGGCGCGGCGTGTTGGACGTGTGGCTGGTGGCAGTGCACAATTTGCGAGTTGCTGGCGGTGTGGTGTGGCGGTTGGCGCGTCGGGCGGCGGAGAGGTATGTGTTGCGGGCGCCCTTTGCTGCGCTGCGTCGTTGCGTGTGCCGTACAGGGCGGGCGCTTGTCGACTGTGTGGCGAATTGGCGTGAAACGGCTGCCGAGAGGTGTGTGGTAGCGAGCCGGTCGGTGGTGTCAGTGCGAAGGGGAATGTGCGTGCGTGTTTGGCGGTTTCGGTGTGCTTTTTGCGGCGTGAGAGTGGGAATTAGTGGGGCCGGCTGTTGTGTTGGTTCCTTGTGTCTTGTGTCGCGTAGCTTGATGGCAACGTGGAAGGACGCCGGTTTCGTTTTCGTTTCGAGCCTTGCGTGTGGTTGTCGACGTTGACTGGTTGGCGTGTGCCGATGCACGTGCATGTGTGGGTCGCGAGTGCGTTTTTGGCTGGCTGTGTGTGTGTGTGTGTGTGTGTGTGTGTTTTGGGGGGGAAGGGGGAGGCGGTGGTGAAAGTGCAGTCGTCGGGTGGGGCTGGGGCTGTGCGTCGTGGCGGAAAGGTGGTAGGTTGCGGGAAGCGAGCCCGTCGTTGACGGTGTCGCGTGAGTTGTGAATCGAGTGGGGCGCGGGGCGCGGGGCGCGTGGCGTGGGGCGCGGGGCGCGGGACAGGAGCAGCGTGCCGCTGCGTCGTGGTCGTCAGCAGAGGCTGTGCGTGTGCTTGTCCTTTTTGTGGGCGGTTCGTGCGAGGCGTTTTTGTTTTGTGTTGCCCTAGTTGTTAGTTTATTTTGTTTGTGTTTGTTATTTTGAGACGACGACTGGTTGGTGGCGTGCGCGCGAAGTGGCGGTGTGCGCTTCCCGTGTCGTTTGTGTTGTTTTGTTTTTTTGTTTTTGTGTGTTTTTTTTTGCACTGGGCCCCGGTGGGTGGGTGCGTGTGTGTCGATTGCCGGCTGGCGAAAGGTGCGCCATCGGCGGGGTGGGTCGCCGGCACAAGTAGAGGCGGCGGCGTTGTTGCTGTTGTTGTGTGGTGTTTGTTTTGTTCGGCTGTGTCGGCGAGCTGTGTTGCGGTGCGTGTGAATGGTGGTGCAAAAGTGCTGGCGTTGGGGCTGCGACTGCGACGGCGGCGAGCCGCGGGCGCGCCATTGATAGTGATGTTGTGAACAGCGGCTGTGTACGGTAGTGGTGTTGTTGTAGCACGACGTGCATCCGGGCCGGCGCGGAAAGCGCAGTTGCGGGCGGTTGCCCTTCGGTGCCAGCCATGTCGCGTGAGCGGCGGGTTGCTCTGGTGTCGACACGTGGTGCTCTGGGTTGTTGTGTGGTGCCCTTTGGCCGGTGGGGGTGGTTCGCGTGTGTCTCGTTCGCGCTCGGTGTCTGGTCGTGGTCGTGCTGCTCCCCCGTCTGTCGGCGGTTTCCGACGTCGTCCCGTCGCGACCTTTCAACCGAAAGTGTGGCGCCCGAAGGTGAACGAACGTAACCCTGACCTCGGCGCTTTACGCTGAGCCGAGCGAACCGAACCGAACCGAACCTAACCTGTGGTGTGGCGAGGTGAGCTCAGCCTGTGAGCCCCTAACGTCTACGTAAGGTAAGCTGTCCGGCTCACGCCTCACGTTTGAACGCTTTTTTAACCTACGTTTGACGCTTCTTAACCTAGCACTGACCCCTTAACCTAACCTAACGTGTAACCTAACCTAACCTAACCTAACCTAACCTAACCTAACCTCTGACGCCTGACGTGTTTGAATGCTTAACCTAAGTTTTACGCTTAACCTAACCCAAGTCCCCTTAACCTAACCCACGTCCACCTAACCTAACCTAACGTAGACGTGTAAACGTAATGTGTAACGCGTAACGTGTAAGGTCGGCTGTCGTGTGTGCTTGACGGCAGATTGGGTTGGTCTGTAGATTCGGATTGCGGTTTGCCTCGGTCGAGGGGTTGTGGGTCGGAAGCGGCGAGGGGCGGCGGCGCCTGTTGCGCAGGCGGCGTCCGTTTGCGGCGGGCAATTGTTGAGAAACGGCTGTGAATGTTGGCGGGCGAGAGGAGGAGGACGGCGCGCGATGTGGCCCGACGGCTGCGGGCCGATCGGGAAACGGCGGGAGGGCGACGGAAGGCGATGGGGCGGCGGAGGCGCGTTTGCACGGCCGTCATCGCCGCACGCCTCGGCTTGTGTGGCTGTGGCGCCGGCCGCGCTGGCCGGGCTGCCGCGGCGACGGTGTGGGAGTTTTGCCGAAGGTTTGGCCATTGTGGCGGGTCGTCGGCTGGGGCTGTGGGGGCGGCATTTGGGCGGGGGCGGCGATTCTCGGCGGGCCGACCCAGGCTGTAGCGCGCGGTAGCTGCAGTTTGGCCGTGGTTTGCGGCGCTGCCGTGGCGACTGGTTGGCGACTGTGGTGTGGCTGTGTGTAGCCCCATCCTCGGTGGTTTGAAAGGCGCGGGCGGTTGTGGCGCAGGTTTGGGGCTGCTCCGCACAGGCTGTCGGACGTTGGGCGGTAGCAAGCGCGGGAGGCGCGGCGCGGCGGCGCGCAGAGTGGCGGCCGCTCTCTCGGCCGTCCGCGCCCGCCCGCGACACTGGCTGGGCCTTGTGATTCTCTGCTCTGCTGCTGTGCTGTGCTTGCGTGCCTGCCGTCCCGCTCGCTCTCGCTGTGTGTTACGCGCGTCGTCGAAATGGCAGATCAGGCGGCTACGAACGAGACTGCTGCGGCACCCGCCGCCACCGGCACTACGAAGAAGGCCAAGTCTGCGTCGTCTGCGAAGAAGCCGCGCGCCAAGCCTGCGCACCCGCGCACCTCTGAGATGGTGACGGCCGCCATCAAGAGTCTGAAGGAGCGCGGCGGGTCGTCGCTGCAGGCGATCAAGAAGTACATAGCCGCGCACTACAAGCTGGACGCGGAGAAGCTGGCGCCGTTTATCAAGAAGTACCTCAAGTCGGCCGTCGTGGCGGGCGAGCTGGTGCAGACGAAGGGGAAGGGCGCGTCCGGCTCGTTCAAGCTTGCCGGCGCCGGCGGCGGGGGGGCGGCCGAGGGCGGCAAGGCTCGTGCTGGCGGTGCCAAGAAGAAGCGCGCCGCTCCGGCCAGCAAGGAGAAGAAGGGCGCCCGTGCGGCCGGCGCAAAGAAGGCTGGTGGCGTGAAGGCGGCGACCGGTCGGAAGGCGGGCGCCGCCAAGAAGGCGTCTGCGGCGTCGGCCGCTCCCGCGGGTGCGAAGAAGGCGGCTGCGGCCAAGCCGGCCAAGGCCAAGTCGCCGTCGAAGGCGAAGAAGGCCGCCAAGGTTCCGACGAAGAAGCCGAAGGCGCCGCGCCCGAAGAAGGCGACGACGCCGTCTAAGGCGAAGGCTTCGCCCAAGAAGAAGAAGTAGAGTAGAGGAGAAAGAGATGGGAAAGGAAGGGTTTGGCGCTTGACTCCGTCGTCCCCACCCCCCGTCGTCGTCTAGTGGCGCGCAAGAGACGCGCGGCCCAAAACGGCCCTTCTCAGGGCCATCAAAGCACGTCGGGGAAGGTTTTGATTGTCGTGTTGCGTTTGGTGTGGGTGTCTGTCTGTATGCCCGTGGGGATGCTGTTTGCGTGCCGTGGTGGTTGGATTGCGGGGGTCGGTGGCGGGTGTGGGCGGCGGTAGCGGTAAGCGGTGTTGTTGTTGTCGTGGTTGATTGTCGCCGTGTTTGTGGCGGCGGCCGACGGTTGGTTTTCTGTCACGTTGTTTTGTTTGAATACGTTGGTTGGCTTGCCTGCGTTCGTTCTTCTCGGATGTCTGTCTTGTCTAGTCGTGTCTGGTCTTTGTTTTGTTCCTTTGTGTGTGTTATGTTTTGCAACGGGGGGCACGTTGAGATGTGGAAGGAGTCGGCGGGGATTTCGGTGGCGTGTAGAGCGAGCGAGCGCGCCTGCCTGGCCGTTGGCCGTCGGAGTGGAGTGCGGGTTTTTTTGTTTTCGAAACGAAAGCGGCGGGCGGGCGGCCGGCCAGCCAGCCACCCGTGCGGTGTGACGTCGGCCGTTGGGTATTGTGCGCTTTGAGCGCCGGGGAGGGATGATGTGTGATTGTTGCGCGCTGCTAGCAGGCAGGCAGAGTGAGCGGGTGTGGCGGACGGACGGGAAGTGGTGGTTTTTGTTTTTGGGTTGCGGGGCGAGAGGCAGGCGACCGACAAAGTTTGCTCGCGACGGAGAGATGTTAGTGGCCCTGAAAAGGGCCGTTTTTGTTTGTGCGGTGCGGTGCCGCGGCGCGGTTTAGGCGCGCTCGCCGCGGATGCGGCGCGCGAGCTGGATGTCCTTGGGCATGATGGTGACGCGCTTGGCGTGGATTGCGCACAGGTTGGTGTCTTCGAAGAGGCCGACGAGGTAGGCCTCGCTGGCCTCCTGCAGGGCCATGACTGCGGAGCTCTGGAAGCGCAGGTCGGTCTTGAAGTCCTGGGCGATCTCGCGCACTAGGCGCTGGAATGGCAGCTTGCGGATGAGCAGCTCTGTGCTCTTCTGGTAGCGCCTGATTTCTCGCAGGGCGACGGTGCCCGGCCTGTAGCGGTGGGGCTTCTTGACGCCTCCGGTGGCGGGCGCGCTCTTCCTCGCCGCCTTGGTGGCGAGCTGTTTGCGCGGCGCCTTTCCGCCGGTGGACTTGCGGGCCGTTTGCTTTGTGCGGGCCATGGCGGTAGCGGTAGCGGTAGCGGAGCGGCGTGCGTGGAGGTTAGGTGCGGCGCGGCGTCCGGTGCTGCCTTGACAACGGGCCCGCGCGCCTCCGTGCTGCGCTTATATGCCCTCGGTTGCGCGTGGTGGGGGGAGGGCGGGCCAGAGTCTATATAGGGGGGCGGCGGGCGCGCTGGGCGCAGACCGTAGCCGACTCGCCAGCCGCTGCAGCTGCTGTTTGTGCACGTTTTGCTTTGCCCGAGGAAGGAAGGATGACAGGCCGCGGCAAGGGAGGAAAGGGGCTCGGCAAGGGTGGCGCCAAGCGGCACCGCAAGGTGTTGCGCGACAACATCCAGGGCATCACGAAGCCCGCCATCCGCCGCCTGGCTCGCAGGGGCGGCGTGAAGCGCATCTCTGGTCTGATCTACGAGGAGACCCGCGGGGTGCTGAAGGTGTTCCTGGAGAACGTGATCCGCGACGCGGTGACGTACACTGAGCACGCCAAGCGCAAGACTGTGACGGCCATGGACGTGGTGTACGCCCTGAAGAGGCAGGGGCGCACCCTGTACGGTTTCGGCGGTTAGGCTGCGTCGCAGCGGGCGCTGGCCTTCCCGCGGCCGTGCTTGTGGGTGGGAGAGACTAGAAAACGGCCCTTTTCAGGGCCACCACACTGTTCGGAAGTTGAAAAGTGCGAAAGAGTCTGTGTTGTTGCTGCGTGTGTGCGCTGTGTTGTTTGTTTGTTTGTTTCTTTCTTTCCGTTTGAGCGACGTGATGTGACTGGGAGGGGAGAAGGAAAGGAAACGTGTCATGTGGCTGGCTGTGTGTGGAGCTGCTTCGTTTGTGTGTTTGTTATTGTGTGTCTTTGTATCGATCGCGACGGAGATGGCGGGCTGTGTGTTGTTGTGCGAGAGGCGGTGATTATTTGCTTGCGTGGTTTGGCTCTGTGTGTTTGTTTGCGGCGGCGTTGGGGTTTCCGAGGCAAGGCGTGTGGGCATAGGCGGCCGGATCAGCTGTTTCGTTCGTGTCGACGGCCGTTGCGCGCGGGAGTGGAGGGCGGTGTGTCGACACGCCTCCCTTTAACAATGGTCATTATTGCTGCCGTTGTCGGTTTGGAAGGCGACTGCGACCGTGCAAAATGTGTGTGTGTGTGTGTGTGTGTGTTGGGCCACACGGGCTGTGTGGACGACAAGATGGCGGACGTGCGCCGGCGGCGGCTGTGCTGTGACAGTGCAAAGTTAAAACAAAACAAGGTGCGGCGAGGACGACTGAAATTTTGCTTTGGACGTAGGTTTGTGTGGTGGCCCTGAAAAGGGCCGATTGTTGTGGGCCGAGCCGGCAAAGCGCGTTGCGTGCAGGGGAGCACGCGGCGCTGCGATTGCCTGGCCTCCTTTAGGCCTTCTTCTCGGTCTTCTTTGGCAGCAGGACGGCCTGGATGTTGGGCAGGACACCACCCTGTGCGATGGTGACGCCCGACAGGAGCTTGTTGAGCTCCTCGTCGTTGCGGATGGCAAGCTGCAGGTGGCGCGGGATGATGCGCGTCTTCTTGTTGTCGCGGGCCGCGTTTCCGGCCAGCTCGAGCACCTCAGCCGCGAGGTACTCCATGACGGCGGCGAGGTAGACGGGCGCCCCGGCGCCGACGCGCTCTGCGTAGTTTCCCTTGCGCAGGAGGCGGTGGATTCTGCCGACCGGGAACTGGAGCCCAGCCCTGCTTGAGCGGGACTTTGACTTGCCCTTGACTTTGCCTCCCTTTCCGCGTCCGGACATGGCGATGGGCTAGCGACGGTGCACACGAAACGGAAACGAAAACGACCGGTGCGAGCGGCAGCGAGTCGAGCAGCGGAGTGCGTGCCGGCGCAGCCGACTACTGCATTTGTGCTATCCTCTCTTTCGAGGAGAGCATGTGTGGTGGAGGGTGTTGTCCTCTGGGACATTTCCTCCTCTATGCTTTGTGTGTGGTTTGTCTTTGCTGTCATGTATGTCATGTTATGGTGCAGTGTTTTTGGTGTTGCTGTGCTGCCTTTTAGGCTGTGTTAGTTAGCATGCTTTTTGGTCGTCTGTGTCTGTCCAGTGTTGTGTCGTACTGTCCCAAGTATTTTATTAGTCTGTTGTCAGATCTGGCCGTGTTTTCGTAAAAACTTTCGGCCAGTTCTATGAAGCGCTCGTGGAGCGTTTGTATTCCAGCCGCTTCATGTAGGTCAGCAGTGGGGAAGCGGAAGGGAAGGTGTAGCGCCCTTTTGAGCGCGCGGTTTTGTACTGACTGAAGTTTGCGGAGGTGCCAGTGCGCCGCGTATCCCCAGACAGGGCAAGCGTACTCCATTAGTGGACGTATCAGTGAGCAGTAGGTTCTGACTCCTATGTCAGCCGCTAGGGTGCTTTGGGTGTTTAGGATAGGATACAACATTTGCATCCTACCACTAGCTTTGCGGCGCAAGTCCTCGATGTGAGCCCTCCAGGTGAGCCTGGTGTCGAGGGTGACTCCAAGGTACCTGGCGGTTCGTCGCCATGGGAGTTCTTGGCCGTTCAGCTTAAGCAGTAGCGGCTGACGGGCGGGAGCCCGCTTGCCCAGTTTCCGGGTGATCATAATGGCTTGGGTTTTTGTTTCATTGAGAGTGATGCGCCACTTTTTAGCCCAGCGGCCGGTCTCGTCCAGCGCTGTTTGCAATCTTCGCGTAACCCTGTCTCTGTTCGGGTTACGCGTGAAGAACGCTGTGTCGTCGGCGTATTGGGCAGTGTGCACCAGCGGTACGGTCGGGAGGTCGGCAGTGTACAGGTTGTACAGTACCGGGCCCAGTACCGACCCCTGGGGCACGCCCGCCCTGATGCGCCGTTTTGTTGAAAGCGACGACTCGATCCTAACGGAGAAAGTCCTTTGGGAGAGATAGCTCGCGAGTAGCTTCACTATCGGACCTGGGAAGCCTTGGGAGAATAGCTTGTAGAGAAGCCCGGTGTGCCAGACAGAGTCAAAGGCAGCGGCTACGTCAAGTAGCACTACCCCGCAGTAACTTTTGCGATTGAAGCTTTCAGTAGCTGCTTCAACGACCCTCATTAGTTGCTGGGGCGCGGAGTGTTCCTGCCTGAAACCGAACTGAAAGTCAGGCAGGATTTGTTGTATTCTGACGTGGTCGAGAATGGGAATAAGTAGCAGGCGTTCGTAGATTTTGCTAAGGGTTGGCAAAAGGCTGATAGGTCGGTGGTTCTGCGGGATAACCGGGTCTTTACCGGGTTTCGCGATCGCGACGACTTCTGCGTGTTTCCAGCACCTTGGAAACTTGCGGGAACGCGTGATCTCATTAAAGATATTTGCGATGTGGGCTACGGCAGGGGGTGGGAGGTGTTTCACTACTACGTTGTTGAGCTGGTCGTGGCCAGGGGCTCTTTTGTTGGGTAGGGACCTGATTACTCTGTTCACGTCGTCGGGTGTGAAGAGCGGTGTGTTTTCTTCGTCGTCATCGGCGTCGTCCGCCGCGAGGAATGTGGCGAGCTGACGTCGAACAACGGCTTCATGGTCCCTGTCCTGCGCCTCTGCGGGGCGGAACTGTTTTTCAAAGGCATCTGCCAGGGCATTTGCCTTATCTGCGGTGCTAAAGACAAGTCCGCGCTCGCCGTGCAGAGGTGGCAGTCTGGCGCGTCTTTTGGTGATCTGCTTGGTCGCCTGCCAGAGGCTATTGTCGTCCACGCGGAGGGCCGAAAGTCGCGCCGACCATTGCTGGTTGCGGTGCTCAGTGAGTGCGACCTTGAGCTCTCTTTGTAGGCGGTTCAGTAGCCTCCTAGTTACGGGGTTCTTTGTGAGCTTCCACTCTTTGGCGATCCTATTTTTGTTTCTAATTTGGGCAAGCAGGTGCGGCGGGAGTTGCTTAACTGGGGGAGGGCCGTCCGGAGGCCGTGGTGTGGCCTCCTTTGCTGCTTGCAGGATCGTGCTGGTGAGATCTTTAAGCGCCTGTTCTGCAGAATCTGCAGTTGGAGGCGGGGCCTGGGCAATTACTGAAGTTACGTCAACTTTGAATTGCTCCCAGTTAGTGCGCTTGTATGAGGTGTGTTGTTGCTGGAGAGGTACCCAGTCTCCTATGTCGACCTCGAGAATCACGGGATTGTGATCGGAAGACATTCGGTTAACCGATTGCGCGGTCACAAATCCCGTTATTCTTTTGGTGAGCGCTATGTCGAGGACGTCCGCCCTTCCCCCTTTTCTGGGGAAGTGGGTGGGCTCCTCTGGACCCCATATGTGAAAGTGGTGGGTGCGCGCGAGTCGTTGCAGTTGACGACCAGCTCTGTTTGAGTTTCGCGAGTGCCAGTCTGCGTGCTTGGCGTTCAGGTCGCCGCCAATGAAGAGTTTTCCTCTGATTTGTCCTAGGGCTGCCATGTCGTCCTCTTCCAGAGTGTAGGAGGGAGGGCGATATGCTGCAACGACAGTGAGGGGCCCTGTGACAGTGGCAATCTCTATTGCCGCTGTTTCTATTTGCCTAGTTGCTGGTGGGTGGACCTGATGATGGGGGATTCCTCGTTTGACGTATGTTGCTACCCCGCCTCCAGCGGTGGGCCGGTCGGTCCTATAGCAGTTGTAGTTGGGTACCGACACCCTTACACCCGGTTTTAGGTGTGTCTCGGCCACCATACATACGTCTATGTTTTCATCGCGTAGGAACTCGCGGAACTCGTTGTTTTGTCCGACGATACCGTTTGCGTTGAAGACGCACATTCTGAGTCCTTGGATGTGGGGTCGTCTATCCATCACTTGGGGGAGGATTTCTCTGCTGTAGTCGCATTGTTATGCGACCCTTGGAGCACCAAATTGATGGCGGTTAGAATTTGGGCGTTCTGTTGCCTGATTTCGTGGAGCAGTTGCGTTAGGAGGCCTAACGTTTGCTCCACAACTCCTGACGGCCGTAGGGCATTTGCACTCTCTTCAGAAGTGCTGGGCTGAGGGCCTTGTGACGAGCACTCAGCTGCCGCTACTGGCTGCAGACTGGACTTACGAGTTTGAGGGGAGGAGGCTTCCCTGGACGTTTCTCCGTTAGCGGGGATCGGCTGCTGGGCTAAGTGTATTGTGGGAGTCGTTTGTTGACTCCTGTCAGTACCTGCCACTGTCGCGTAGCTTGCGCTACCTCGCGGTCTCGAACGGGTAGTTGTTGGTCGCGTATGTGGATTGGCCGGCGCTCTCGAGTGCGTTGGTGGATTGGCCGGCGCTCTCGAGTTCGTAGGACCGCCGCCACGGTTGGTTTTCTGTGAGGCGGGGGGCTTGGTGCCTTGTGCGCGTAGGCGGTACTCTTTTTGTACACGGCAGCCTTGGTAGAAGGCGCCGTGTCCAGATTCGCCGCATAGGGCGCACTTGCTTTTCGGATCGCCTCTCTCTAAGGAGCACTCGGATGTGGGGTGCCCTTCTGCGCATTTCATGCACCGAGTTGGCATGTCGCAGTGCTTGGCAACGTGCCCTAATCCTTGGCAGTTGTAGCACTGCACGTTGCCACTTTTCCTGCGTAGTGGTTCGACTGTGACAGGCACTGACAGGACGTGTGTAATGTGTTTCTGCCTGTTTTGAGGGGTGTCAGGTAAATTGGTTTGATACAGTGGCCATTTGTTACCACTGTATACTTCCCTCATGTGGGTGACGCTATTAACTTCGAAGCCCTGCCTCTGCAGGTCCTTCTTAATAGCGTCAGTGCCAACTTTGCGGGGTAAGTCCCTTATTACCAGCTTCATCAGTCGCTGCTTGGCTGTGGGGAAGGTGTAGTGGGGGACTTTATGTTCAGAGAGCAGGGCCTTCACAGCAGTGTAATCGTCCAGCTCTCTGAACATGAGTTTGATTTTGTCCCCTCCGGCGGACTTAGCAGTAAACTGCTTCTCGCCTAAGCAGTTACTGACGAGGGAGTGAAGCTCCTCGTAGTTGTTGCTGAATTCGGCGATTATGGGGGGGAGTCTGTGTCTTTGTGTGTGTGTGGGTTGTGGCGCATCACCACTCGCGGTCGCGGGTACCGCTTCGTCCTCGTCAGACAGCGGCAGGAACTTATTGCTTGTGGAAGCAATGCCTCTCGCCTGCTGAGTGACGGGTAAGCGGGCGGTTTTCCGCGCTTTCTGAAAACCATCGCCATCGGTGCCTGATGTTTGGGGCTCGGTAGTGTCTGCGGAGGTGGTCGCGCGGGATTCGTCGATGACGAGGGGGCAGTCTGACTCGTCTCCGCTCCCTGAGGGGGAGGGAGTACGAGCCTTGGTGGTGGGCGGTGGAATTGAAGACGCTTTTTTGGTTTGTTTGCGCCTGACAGTGGTTTTGTGCTTTCTGGCACTTTTTACCACGTCTTTGATGCGCTTGGGTGGGGCAGATGGGTGTTGGGACGTGGTTTGATCAGGAGGAGAGGGTTTAGGAGCGGGAGCGGTCTTTTTGGGTAAGGCTATGGGGTTTGGTTTAGGGAGGATACTGACCGGTAGGTGTTTCCTTTGCGCAGGGGTGAGGTGCTGCGCCAGCGCTTGTGCCTGCCCTGTGCTGATCATCAGGGTGGCCATAGACATCCTACCGCTGGTGGGTGGAAGAGAAGAACTTCTTTTTGTTGTATATTCCCCGTTTGCATGTCGCACGCAAGTAACGGGGTGGGGGTGCTTTATGGGCTCGGGTGCGGCGGCCGGTTGCGCGCGCGCCCCATTGGTCGGCGGCCGCAACAGGGCGAGCTGGTAAAGGTGCGGCGGCGGCTGGCGGCGGGTGCCACTGTGTGGGGAGACGCTGACTAGAGCGGAGCGCTTGCTACTGGTGTTGCTGCTGCCGTACGTTGGTTCGAGATGCCGCCCAAGACTAGCGGGAAGGCCGCCAAGAAGGCTGGCAAGGCGCAGAAGAACATTTCGAAGGGCGACAAGAAGAAGAAGCGCAAGAGGAAGGAGAGCTATGCCATCTACATCTACAAGGTGCTGAAGCAGGTGCACCCTGACACGGGCATCTCGTCGAAGGCGATGAGCATCATGAACAGCTTCGTGAACGACATTTTCGAGCGCATTGCGGCCGAGGCTTCTCGCCTGGCGCACTACAACAAGCGCTCGACCATCACGTCCCGCGAGATCCAGACCGCTGTGCGGCTGTTGCTGCCTGGCGAGCTGGCCAAGCACGCCGTGAGCGAGGGCACGAAGGCGGTGACCAAGTACACGAGCTCCAAGTAAGGAGGTGGCTCTGGAATGGAAGGAAGGATGGAGAAGGCTCCTCCGTTGCGAGAGCGGCAAAACGGCCCTTTTCAGGGCCACCAACTTGCCTTTTGCGGGAAGGGCGGAATTGTTGTTGTTGTTGTTTGTGTGGACGGCTGTGATGTATGTGTGCATTTTGATTGTGGGTGGGGGGGGGCGCGTCAAAGCGTGTTGCGCGGGGTACGGCCACGAGGTTGGTCGCCGTGGCGTGGAATGGTGGCACGCCTCGTTGGCGTGGTTTTTGACCCATTGGTGTTGTTGGTGTGTGTGTGTGTGTGTGTGTGTGTTACCCGTCTGCGAGGGGGGACAGTGCGATCGGCGACTTTTGTGTCACCGTAACGACGGCCGTTTGCGGGTTTGTTTTGTTTGCACATCATACATGGCGAGGGTGAAATGTGAAATGTTTTTGTTTGGTTTGTTTTTTTTTTGCCGCCCACTATTCCCTTTGCTGTACGCCGAGTTTGACAATGGTGCGACGTAACTGCAGCGTGGAGGTGTGTGAGTGACGTTGAAATGAACGTGCCATTAAGACGCATTGTTGTTGTATTGTACTGTACGTGTACGGCGACACGCACGATGATGTACCATTCGACTCTGATGTTTGATAGCCGTGTCTGACTGATTGCGTACGACGCACGCACACCGATGTCGTCATTCAAGATGCACGCGTGTCCAGTGCAGTACAGTAAGCGCGACGACGGCGGCGGCGGTCGTTTGTTTGGCGAATGTCTGTACACGTGTTTGTCTGTGTCCATCCGGTATGTATTTGTTTGTTTGAAAGTGTTTTGTGTGTCGGTGACGTGGTCCGATCCGTCGCCCCCTGAGTAACTGTCGATCGGCGCGATAGACCGGCGTCACGCAACTGAACCGAAGTCGTGGGCACACCCGTCATACTGTTGTACACCGTCGCGCTGAGAACGGTAACGAAAGGTTGACTTTGATCGGTCGAATGTCTGGGCAGAACGTGAGGAATGAGGCAAGAGTGCAAGGAGGGGGGGCAAAAGAGAGAGGAAGGGAAAAAGGGGAGAAACGCATTCGTAGAGCAACGGAACGTTCCCGTGTCGGAGGCGTATTGGAGCCGCACTGAAATGCGTTTAACGGCGGCGCGGCTGCAAGTGTCTGCCGTGGTGAACGTTACCTTTGACGGCTGCATTGGGCTTTGCCTTTGCTTTTGCTTTCGCTTTCGCTTTCGCTTTCGCTTTCGCTTTCGCGTTCGCTTTCGCTTTCCCGGATGTACGTAACGTTTGTTGATATGGTTCTGAGGAAGAGTGTATGACAGTGCCGTGCCGTCCATGTTCGTGTGCCCTCCCATTGTGTGTATGCTATTGTCTGTGTACTTGAATGATGTATGTAGGTGTTAGTGGACATGTTTTACCAGTGGGGGGAAATGGATCGTCGATAGTTGCCGTCACTCTGTCACGGTCGAGATGACGCACCCTCCGTACAGAAAGGTGTCGAGAAAGTGAGTGTGTGTGTGTGTGTGTGTGTGTGTGTGTGTGTGTGTGTGTGCGTGCGTGCGTCCGTGAATTGGCAGTGTTTGGAGGTGGGCGTGCCCTGCATGTGGCCCGGAAGGCTGTTCGTTAGGCGGTAGTGTTGTGTGGACAGGGGAGGGGCATGCGTAACGCTGCTGGCATGGCATTTCGGGAGATGGGAGGGGGCAAACGAGGAGCGGCGGCCAAAGACGGGACGGGGAGGGGCGCGGTGTGGGTGGCTTGCGCCTGTGCTCGGCGTTGTGGTTTGTGCAAAAGAGGAGGAGAAAAACAATGTGAGTTGCCAGGGAGGGGAGCGGTGTTGTGTTGTGGTTGTCGTGGTGTAGCCGCAGACGCGGCTGTCAGTGAACGTGGCGAGACGGACGGATGCGCGGAGGGGCGGGGGCGGCGCATTTCGCCGGTGCCGTGCCGTGCCGTGCCGTGCCGTGCCATGCCTGAAAGCCGCGTGGTCGCTGTGTTGTTGGTGGCGTGGGGGCGAGGAGAGTACCGTACGGGTGTGCTTGTGCGCCGGAAATGGCACACTGCGCCCGCCCGTCTTGGAGGCTGATGGCTGTGGTGTGGAAATGGGGCGCGGTGATGTTGAAGCAGTTGAAGAACAGAAAAGAAACCAAGAAAACGGAAGGCGTGATGCGGCGGTGGTGGTGAGAGCGGGAAAAACAAAACAAAAAAAAAAACAACAAAAAAAAAAAGAAGGAAAAACAACAAGAAAACAAAACGTCTATCAATATTAAAATGTAAATGGAAATGGAAATGGACCCAGGTATAACCTCCCTGCACAAATAGCAGAGAGTCCGATGATAATAAAAATGTGCCAGAATGTTAACGTCCCTACAAAACAAACCCAACGATAATATTAATGAAAGAGTGAACCGTATGTAACATTGCAACAGACATAATGAAACCTGATAAATTGTATAAGGGCAGCAGCGTTGACCTTTGGCCCTGTATTCAGAATAAAAAGAGCCAAAGATCGTTACCCCAATGAAAAAGACACTGAAACACGTATGTAACATAGTAGCGATGGCGAGACATTGTAGCATCTGTGACCAGAGAGTTTGCGCTGGACTGCGCGAGTGTTGCGAGCGGTTCTCAGTCAGTCAGTCAGTCAGTCAGTCAGTAGTCGTTGCGAGTCCGTAGCTCTGTGTAGTTGAGGGCTGTACTCTGTCAGTAGTCGTCGCGTGCAGTACGCTAATAGTCGTCATGCAGAGCGGTCGGTCAGTAGTAGCAGCCGAGTGCGGTTGTGTGATGTAGGCGGTCGGCAACACTGGTCAAGATGGTGAATAAGGTATACTGTTAATTAATATAATCATTAGATAATGAAAAATTGTATTTATTGTAATTATTCTCCAACAAGTTCCCCAATAATAATGTTTATTTCAAAAGCATTTTTCAAACATTTAATTGTTTATTGAACTAAAGAGTTCGTTGCACTTCACATTTCATTCCACTTCTTTGAAGAAAAATGTCACTAAAATCACAAAAAAAGAGAATATTATTATTTGCAATGCAGTTCCTCCAAGCGCTGCGCAACAACCAGAGCAGAAATGTGACATCCATTTATTCGGAGGTAAGACTTTAATTCTGATTGTTTTGCACAGGGCCAAAGACCGATATTTCGGTTTAATTGAAGTTTCTTGTCACTGAACGGACGTTTTTAAATGTTGTGTGAAGACTTTATATTTGAGTCAGATTGCGAATTTCACATTTTTGTTGCCATTTTCAATACCTCTCATTGTGGGCGAGGTTACAATTAGCGCAATGTCCATTAGCATCCGTAAATAACATTGTCCGTTATTTTAAATTTTGCTGGGAGGTTACAACACACACACAAAAAAAAAAACAAAAAAAACAAAAAATTGCATTTATATCTGCTCCTCAATTGTAGATACCCCTTACACAGCTGTGTGCAATGAATGAGTGCTGGCTGGTAATTAATTGCACTCCTTGGAGGGAAATGCCATAGGAAGTAGTCTTTAAAAAGTGAATGTTTTTCGTTAAGAGACAAAAGTTACTTTAGAAAAAAAGTAATAGTGGGGCTTTTGTTGTTGAACAAAATAAGTACAATGAACATACGTTATCAGATTTGCGCAATGCAGCGTCACACCACCTTTTGATTATAACACAATAGACTATACATCGTCCCGAACCGTGACCAGAGTCGCGAGACGAGCAGAGCACGCCGCCGACGCCCGCTCAGTACAACCGTCCACCCGCTACTACTGTCGACCGACTACTACCTCTCCCGACTCGCGCTACAATATATATATAACAACTGTTCCTGGCGACCCGGTGCGTGCCACTACTGTCGTCTGGCGCGGTCCAAGCGCCGACTAGCAGCGATAAAGAACTCTCTGGTCAGACAGAGATGCTGTCATGCCTCGCCATCGCTCTGGTAATGAATACATACGTGTTGCAGCGTGCGTACCACCGGAACACGCAGTGGCGGAGCCAAAGACTGTGTTGTCGAGGTCGAGTGCGAGCGGGAAGAGAGGCAGCGTCGGCACGGAGATGCAAGCGAGCGCGAGACGCACGGGGGCTGCGGCGTGGCGCGTTTGCGGTCGGCGCCTTTGGTGGCAACGGCCGGGACAAGCAGCGGTGTATGGTGTGGTGCGGGGCGGACAGGGGCGGAGGCGGCGCGACGACGGCATGGGGGCGAAAACGGGACGGGGGACGGCGGATGTTGAGAGGCGTCACGCGCGGACAGGACACAGACACAGAGACACACAGATTGGAAAGGGAGGGTGCGCGGTAGTAGTTGGGAATGTGCGTACCGTGCGGGATGGGAGTGGGCGAGGAACACGGTCGTGGCCCCTGTTTTGGGTGCGTGTGATGACGTCGGTGTGTTGTGGGAAGGGAAGGTGCTGTGGCGGCGGCGCGTAATGGGCGTAGGCCGAAAAGAGAAAGGAACGTGGGCAGTGTGTTGGCAAGCGTCGGTTCGACTGCGACGTTGATGGGCAGGGCAGGGCAGGGCAGGGCAGGGCAGGGCAGGGCAAGGTTAATGGTGGTAGGAGTAGGCGTGTGGGCGCAAAAAATCTGCCGCTGCAGGCGGTGCCGTAACCGCCATGGCGGGAAGGAGAGAGGGCCAAAGAAAGAAAGAAAGAAAGAAAGAAAGAAGAAAACAAAAAAAAAAAAAGGAGGGGGGGGCGAAAGTGGAGAGGCGGTGGTGTGAGAAGGGCGGGGGCGGAAGGAAGGCAGGAAGGACAAGAGGCGAGGCGACGGCTTGCTTTGTGTATCGGTCGGTCTCTGGCTATGCTTCGTTTTCTGCAGCAGGGTCGGTGCGCGGCGTGGCTCGCGGCAGTGGGAACGCCTGGTGGCTGGACGGCCAGCAATGCGGTTGGATGGGCGGCCACAGCACCGCACCTGTGCCCGAGGAGGAGACGCTGGCGGCGGGCCCTGAGGTGAGGCCGGCTCGGCTGGGGCTGTGGATGTGTAGGTGTGCGCCGCTGCTGCAACAACGAGTAAAACGCGAGAAGAAGGGATGGCGGTAGAGAGAAAAAAAAAAAAAGGTCGTGTTGTGTTGATGCGCAGGCAGACGCGTACAGAGGGACGAGCCCGGTCTGCAGCAGGGTGTGGCCGTGCCGAGTGCAGAGCAGCGGCGGCTCGGTTCGGTTCGGTTCGGCCCGGCCCGGCGGGCCGCGCTGTTGTCGCGGACGTGAGCGCCCCCTGGCGGGTGGCCGGAGGCGGCGCGGCGTGTTGGACGTGTGGCTGGTGGCAGTGCACAATTTGCGAGTTGCTGGCGGTGTGGTGTGGCGGTTGGCGCGTCGGGCGGCGGAGAGGTATGTGTTGCGGGCGCCCTTTGCTGCGCTGCGTCGTTGCGTGTGCCGTACAGGGCGGGCGCTTGTCGACTGTGTGGCGAATTGGCGTGAAACGGCTGCCGAGAGGTGTGTGGTAGCGAGCCGGTCGGTGGTGTCAGTGCGAAGGGGAATGTGCGTGCGTGTTTGGCGGTTTCGGTGTGCTTTTTGCGGCGTGAGAGTGGGAATTAGTGGGGCCGGCTGTTGTGTTGGTTCCTTGTGTCTTGTGTCGCGTAGCTTGATGGCAACGTGGAAGGACGCCGGTTTCGTTTTCGTTTCGAGCCTTGCGTGTGGTTGTCGACGTTGACTGGTTGGCGTGTGCCGATGCACGTGCATGTGTGGGTCGCGAGTGCGTTTTTGGCTGGCTGTGTGTGTGTGTGTGTGTGTGTGTGTGTGTTTTGGGGGGGAAGGGGGAGGCGGTGGTGAAAGTGCAGTCGTCGGGTGGGGCTGGGGCTGTGCGTCGTGGCGGAAAGGTGGTAGGTTGCGGGAAGCGAGCCCGTCGTTGACGGTGTCGCGTGAGTTGTGAATCGAGTGGGGCGCGGGGCGCGGGGCGCGTGGCGCGGGGCGCGGGGCGCGGGACAGGAGCAGCGTGCCGCTGCGTCGTGGTCGTCAGCAGAGGCTGTGCGTGTGCTTGTCCTTTTTGTGGGCGGTTCGTGCGAGGCGTTTTTGTTTTGTGTTGCCCTAGTTGTTAGTTTATTTTGTTTGTGTTTGTTATTTTGAGACGACGACTGGTTGGTGGCGTGCGCGCGAAGTGGCGGTGTGCGCTTCCCGTGTCGTTTGTGTTGTTTTGTTTTTTTGTTTTTGTGTGTTTTTTTTTGCACTGGGCCCCGGTGGGTGGGTGCGTGTGTGTCGATTGCCGGCTGGCGAAAGGTGCGCCATCGGCGGGGTGGGTCGCCGGCACAAGTAGAGGCGGCGGCGTTGTTGCTGTTGTTGTGTGGTGTTTGTTTTGTTCGGCTGTGTCGGCGAGCTGTGTTGCGGTGCGTGTGAATGGTGGTGCAAAAGTGCTGGCGTTGGGGCTGCGACTGCGACGGCGGCGAGCCGCGGGCGCGCCATTGATAGTGATGTTGTGAACAGCGGCTGTGTACGGTAGTGGTGTTGTTGTAGCACGACGTGCATCCGGGCCGGCGCGGAAAGCGCAGTTGCGGGCGGTTGCCCTTCGGTGCCAGCCATGTCGCGTGAGCGGCGGGTTGCTCTGGTGTCGACACGTGGTGCTCTGGGTTGTTGTGTGGTGCCCTTTGGCCGGTGGGGGTGGTTCGCGTGTGTCTCGTTCGCGCTCGGTGTCTGGTCGTGGTCGTGCTGCTCCCCCGTCTGTCGGCGGTTTCCGACGTCGTCCCGTCGCGACCTTTCAACCGAAAGTGTGGCGCCCGAAGGTGAACGAACGTAACCCTGACCTCGGCGCTTTACGCTGAGCCGAGCGAACCGAACCGAACCGAACCTAACCTGTGGTGTGGCGAGGTGAGCTCAGCCTGTGAGCCCCTAACGTCTACGTAAGGTAAGCTGTCCGGCTCACGCCTCACGTTTGAACGCTTTTTTAACCTACGTTTGACGCTTCTTAACCTAGCACTGACCCCTTAACCTAACCTAACGTGTAACCTAACCTAACCTAACCTAACCTAACCTAACCTAACCTCTGACGCCTGACGTGTTTGAATGCTTAACCTAAGTTTGACGCTTAACCTAACCCAAGTCCCCTTAACCTAACCCACGTCCACCTAACCTAACCTAACGTAGACGTGTAAACGTAATGTGTAACGCGTAACGTGTAAGGTCGGCTGTCGTGTGTGCTTGACGGCAGATTGGGTTGGTCTGTAGATTCGGATTGCGGTTTGCCTCGGTCGAGGGGTTGTGGGTCGGAAGCGGCGAGGGGCGGCGGCGCCTGTTGCGCAGGCGGCGTCCGTTTGCGGCGGGCAATTGTTGAGAAACGGCTGTGAATGTTGGCGGGCGAGAGGAGGAGGACGGCGCGCGATGTGGCCCGACGGCTGCGGGCCGATCGGGAAACGGCGGGAGGGCGACGGAAGGCGATGGGGCGGCGGAGGCGCGTTTGCACGGCCGTCATCGCCGCACGCCTCGGCTTGTGTGGCTGTGGCGCCGGCCGCGCTGGCCGGGCTGCCGCGGCGACGGTGTGGGAGTTTTGCCGAAGGTTTGGCCATTGTGGCGGGTCGTCGGCTGGGGCTGTGGGGGCGGCATTTGGGCGGGGGCGGCGATTCTCGGCGGGCCGACCCAGGCTGTAGCGCGCGGTAGCTGCAGTTTGGCCGTGGTTTGCGGCGCTGCCGTGGCGACTGGTTGGCGACTGTGGTGTGGCTGTGTGTAGCCCCATCCTCGGTGGTTTGAAAGGCGCGGGCGGTTGTGGCGCAGGTTTGGGGCTGCTCCGCACAGGCTGTCGGACGTTGGGCGGTAGCAAGCGCGGGAGGCGCGGCGCGGCGGCGCGCAGAGTGGCGGCCGCTCTCTCGGCCGTCCGCGCCCGCCCGCGACACTGGCTGGGCCTTGTGATTCTCTGCTCTGCTGCTGTGCTGTGCTTGCGTGCCTGCCGTCCCGCTCGCTCTCGCTGTGTGTTACGCGCGTCGTCGAAATGGCAGATCAGGCGGCTACGAACGAGACTGCTGCGGCACCCGCCGCCACCGGCACTACGAAGAAGGCCAAGTCTGCGTCGTCTGCGAAGAAGCCGCGCGCCAAGCCTGCGCACCCGCGCACCTCTGAGATGGTGACGGCCGCCATCAAGAGTCTGAAGGAGCGCGGCGGGTCGTCGCTGCAGGCGATCAAGAAGTACATAGCCGCGCACTACAAGCTGGACGCGGAGAAGCTGGCGCCGTTTATCAAGAAGTACCTCAAGTCGGCCGTCGTGGCGGGCGAGCTGGTGCAGACGAAGGGGAAGGGCGCGTCCGGCTCGTTCAAGCTTGCCGGCGCCGGCGGCGGGGGGGCGGCCGAGGGCGGCAAGGCTCGTGCTGGCGGTGCCAAGAAGAAGCGCGCCGCTCCGGCCAGCAAGGAGAAGAAGGGCGCCCGTGCGGCCGGCGCAAAGAAGGCTGGTGGCGTGAAGGCGGCGACCGGTCGGAAGGCGGGCGCCGCCAAGAAGGCGTCTGCGGCGTCGGCCGCTCCCGCGGGTGCGAAGAAGGCGGCTGCGGCCAAGCCGGCCAAGGCCAAGTCGCCGTCGAAGGCGAAGAAGGCCGCCAAGGTTCCGACGAAGAAGCCGAAGGCGCCGCGCCCGAAGAAGGCGACGACGCCGTCTAAGGCGAAGGCTTCGCCCAAGAAGAAGAAGTAGAGTAGAGGAGAAAGAGATGGGAAAGGAAGGGTTTGGCGCTTGACTCCGTCGTCCCCACCCCCCGTCGTCGTCTAGTGGCGCGCAAGAGACGCGCGGCCCAAAACGGCCCTTCTCAGGGCCATCAAAGCACGTCGGGGAAGGTTTTGATTGTCGTGTTGCGTTTGGTGTGGGTGTCTGTCTGTATGCCCGTGGGGATGCTGTTTGCGTGCCGTGGTGGTTGGATTGCGGGGGTCGGTGGCGGGTGTGGGCGGCGGTAGCGGTAAGCGGTGTTGTTGTTGTCGTGGTTGATTGTCGCCGTGTTTGTGGCGGCGGCCGACGGTTGGTTTTCTGTCACGTTGTTTTGTTTGAATACGTTGGTTGGCTTGCCTGCGTTCGTTCTTCTCGGATGTCTGTCTTGTCTAGTCGTGTCTGGTCTTTGTTTTGTTCCTTTGTGTGTGTTATGTTTTGCAACGGGGGGCACGTTGAGATGTGGAAGGAGTCGGCGGGGATTTCGGTGGCGTGTAGAGCAAGCGAGCGCGCCTGCCTGGCCGTTGGCCGTCGGAGTGGAGTGCGGGTTTTTTTGTTTTCGAAACGAAAGCGGCGGGCGGGCGGCCGGCCAGCCAGCCACCCGTGCGGTGTGACGTCGGCCGTTGGGTATTGTGCGCTTTGAGCGCCGGGGAGGGATGATGTGTGATTGTTGCGCGCTGCTAGCAGGCAGGCAGAGTGAGCGGGTGTGGCGGACGGACGGGAAGTGGTGGTTTTTGTTTTTGGGTTGCGGGGCGAGAGGCAGGCGACCGACAAAGTTTGCTCGCGACGGAGAGATGTTAGTGGCCCTGAAAAGGGCCGTTTTTGTTTGTGCGGTGCGGTGCCGCGGCGCGGTTTAGGCGCGCTCGCCGCGGATGCGGCGCGCGAGCTGGATGTCCTTGGGCATGATGGTGACGCGCTTGGCGTGGATTGCGCACAGGTTGGTGTCTTCGAAGAGGCCGACGAGGTAGGCCTCGCTGGCCTCCTGCAGGGCCATGACTGCGGAGCTCTGGAAGCGCAGGTCGGTCTTGAAGTCCTGGGCGATCTCGCGCACTAGGCGCTGGAATGGCAGCTTGCGGATGAGCAGCTCTGTGCTCTTCTGGTAGCGCCTGATTTCTCGCAGGGCGACGGTGCCCGGCCTGTAGCGGTGGGGCTTCTTGACGCCTCCGGTGGCGGGCGCGCTCTTCCTCGCCGCCTTGGTGGCGAGCTGTTTGCGCGGCGCCTTTCCGCCGGTGGACTTGCGGGCCGTTTGCTTTGTGCGGGCCATGGCGGTAGCGGTAGCGGTAGCGGAGCGGCGTGCGTGGAGGTTAGGTGCGGCGCGGCGTCCGGTGCTGCCTTGACAACGGGCCCGCGCGCCTCCGTGCTGCGCTTATATGCCCTCGGTTGCGCGTGGTGGGGGGAGGGCGGGCCAGAGTCTATATAGGGGGGCGGCGGGCGCGCTGGGCGCAGACCGTAGCCGACTCGCCAGCCGCTGCAGCTGCTGTTTGTGCACGTTTTGCTTTGCCCGAGGAAGGAAGGATGACAGGCCGCGGCAAGGGAGGAAAGGGGCTCGGCAAGGGTGGCGCCAAGCGGCACCGCAAGGTGTTGCGCGACAACATCCAGGGCATCACGAAGCCCGCCATCCGCCGCCTGGCTCGCAGGGGCGGCGTGAAGCGCATCTCTGGTCTGATCTACGAGGAGACCCGCGGGGTGCTGAAGGTGTTCCTGGAGAACGTGATCCGCGACGCGGTGACGTACACTGAGCACGCCAAGCGCAAGACTGTGACGGCCATGGACGTGGTGTACGCCCTGAAGAGGCAGGGGCGCACCCTGTACGGTTTCGGCGGTTAGGCTGCGTCGCAGCGGGCGCTGGCCTTCCCGCGGCCGTGCTTGTGGGTGGGAGAGACTAGAAAACGGCCCTTTTCAGGGCCACCACACTGTTCGGAAGTTGAAAAGTGCGAAAGAGTCTGTGTTGTTGCTGCGTGTGTGCGCTGTGTTGTTTGTTTGTTTGTTTCTTTCTTTCTTTCTTTCCGTTTGAGCGACGTGATGTGACTGGGAGGGGAGAAGGAAAGGAAACGTGTCATGTGGCTGGCTGTGTGTGGAGCTGCTTCGTTTGTGTGTTTGTTATTGTGTGTCTTTGTATCGATCGCGACGGAGATGGCGGGCTGTGTGTTGTTGTGCGAGAGGCGGTGATTATTTGCTTGCGTGGTTTGGCTCTGTGTGTTTGTTTGCGGCGGCGTTGGGGTTTCCGAGGCAAGGCGTGTGGGCATAGGCGGCCGGATCAGCTGTTTCGTTCGTGTCGACGGCCGTTGCGCGCGGGAGTGGAGGGCGGTGTGTCGACACGCCTCCCTTTAACAATGGTCATTATTGCTGCCGTTGTCGGTTTGGAAGGCGACTGCGACCGTGCAAAATGTGTGTGTGTGTGTGTGTGTGTGTTGGGCCACACGGGCTGTGTGGACGACAAGATGGCGGACGTGCGCCGGCGGCGGCTGTGCTGTGACAGTGCAAAGTTAAAACAAAACAAGGTGCGGCGAGGACGACTGAAATTTTGCTTTGGACGTAGGTTTGTGTGGTGGCCCTGAAAAGGGCCGATTGTTGTGGGCCGAGCCGGCAAAGCGCGTTGCGTGCAGGGGAGCACGCGGCGCTGCGATTGCCTGGCCTCCTTTAGGCCTTCTTCTCGGTCTTCTTTGGCAGCAGGACGGCCTGGATGTTGGGCAGGACACCACCCTGTGCGATGGTGACGCCCGACAGGAGCTTGTTGAGCTCCTCGTCGTTGCGGATGGCAAGCTGCAGGTGGCGCGGGATGATGCGCGTCTTCTTGTTGTCGCGGGCCGCGTTTCCGGCCAGCTCGAGCACCTCAGCCGCGAGGTACTCCATGACGGCGGCGAGGTAGACGGGCGCCCCGGCGCCGACGCGCTCTGCGTAGTTTCCCTTGCGCAGGAGGCGGTGGATTCTGCCGACCGGGAACTGGAGCCCAGCCCTGCTTGAGCGGGACTTTGACTTGCCCTTGACTTTGCCTCCCTTTCCGCGTCCGGACATGGCGATGGGCTAGCGACGGTGCACACGAAACGGAAACGAAAACGACCGGTGCGAGCGGCAGCGAGTCGAGCAGCGGAGTGCGTGCCGGCGCAGCAGCAGCACACTCTAATTTCTTCCTCTGTCTTTAGAGAGAGGATGTTTACTGCGAAGGTTTTTGTCCTATTCGGACATTTCCTTCAATTTTTGGTTAGTTTTTGGATGTGCCTATCTTTTGTTAATTCTGTTCTTTAGAGTATTATGTGTTTCTCTTCTGTCACTCTAGTGGTGACGGCTTTTTTTGTTTTCTATTTATTTATTTATATATTTTTTTTTTTTTATTTTAAGCTACGAGTAATGCCTTTGGTCTTTTGTATCGGTCTGGTACGTTATTGTACCGACCAAGTGAGTTTATTAAATCGTTTGGCGACCTTTCCGCGTTGGCGTAGAACTGCTCCGCCAGGGTACGGAATCGCGTGTTTAATTTTACAATGTCGGCCGCTATGTGGAGGTCTTCCGTCGGGAAGCGCGGCGGTGTGTGTAGGGCTCTTCTGAGCGCTCTGTTTTGAATTTTTTGTAGCCGTTCTACCGTCGATCTAGCAGCGTAACCCCATACTGGGCACGCATACTCCAGTATCGGTCTAATTAGACTTCGATATACGGCTACTCCTGTGCTCGGGTCAAGGGAACTTGTACTGTTGAGTATTGGGTAAAGGATCTGCATCCTGCCTAGGGCCTTTTTGCGAACCTCCTCGATGTGGCACTTCCAAGTCAGACGCTTGTCTAGTGTCACACCGAGGTACCTCGCAGAGTTTCTCCAGGGGAGGTTTTGGCCCTGCAGGTGCAGCATTTGGTAGGGTCTTCTGGGGGGGCGGCGTTTACCGAGACGTCTAGTCATCAGCATGGCTTGTGTTTTCTCGGAGTTAAGTGAGATTCGCCATTGTTTGGCCCATTCGTCTGTCTTGTTCAGGGCGGTTTGAAGACGTCTCGTGACCAGGTTCCTGTTTGTTGAGCAGGAGAAGAATGCAGTGTCATCAGCATACTGTGCTGTTTGTACGTGTAGTGTGGTTGGTATGTCTGCAGTGTAGAGACTGTACAGGGTTGGTCCAAGAACCGAACCCTGTGGTACCCCTGCATGTATTCTTCTCCTGCTTGACAGTGATGTTTCTACTTTTACGGAGAATGTCCTACCGGAGAGATAGCTTTTTATAAGTTTCACAATCTTTCCGGGGAAGCCCTGGGTGTACATTTTGTGGAGTAGCCCGGTGTGCCAAACAGAATCAAAGGCTTTTGCCACGTCTAGTAAGACTATCCCGCAGTAGCCTTTGCGGTTGAAGCTTTCTGTGGCTGCTTCAACCACCCTCATTATTTGTTGGGGGGCCGAATGATGTGGGCGAAACCCAAACTGGAATTTGGGCAGGATTTGCTCTCTACTGATGTGATCCTGTATCGGTACTAAGAGGAGGCGCTCATATAGTTTACTGAGGGTAGGCAGTAGACTAATTGGTCTGTAGTGTTGCGGGAACACCGGGTCTTTTCCAGGTTTTGCGATCGAGACTACTTCAGCGTGTTTCCACTGTGTCGGGAATTTTAGCGATCGCGTAATTTCGTTAAGTATATCTGTTAAGTGTGTTATTGCCATGGGCGGGATATGTTTTAATAGTTCGTTGGTGAGCTGGTCGTGGCCTGGTGCCTTTTTTGTTGGCAGCGATTTGATGACACTCGCCACGTCTTCGGAACTGAAGATCGGCGTGTATTCCTCATCGTCGTCTGCCTCTAAAAAGGTGGCCAGTTGTCTGCGGACGATTGCGACGTGTTCTCTGTCTTGTACCTCTGCTGGCGTAAATTGTTTTTCGAACACGTCTGCTAGCGCATTTGCTTTGTCTTCAGTGCTGAATTGCAGTCCACGTTCACCATGCAGAGGGGGCATTTTTGCGCGTCTTCTCGTGAACTGCTTTGTGGCTTGCCACAAGCTGTGGTCATCTAGTTTGAGAGTTGATAGTCGTTCTGACCATTGCTGGTTGCGATACTCAGTGAGTGTAACTTTCAACTCTCTTTGTAGTCTGTTGAGCAGCCTCCTTGTGGTTTTGTTCCTAGTAAGTTTCCATTCTTTGGCGATCCTATTTTTGTGTCTTATTTGGGCAAGCAGGTGCTGTGGGAGCTGCCTGGAGCGGGGGGCTCCCGCTGGCGCAGGCGTTGCTTCCTCAGCTGCTTGCAGGATCGCTTTAGTGAAGTCGTCCAGCGCTTGTTCAGCAGTCTCTGCTGTTGGAGGCGGGGCTTGGGCAAGTTCAGCAGCTATTCCGTTGCTGAACTGTTCCCAGTTTGTTCGTTTGTAATTTGTGGTGCGCTGTGGGAGCGAGAGCCATTCTCCCATGTCGACCTCTAGGATAACTGGATTGTGGTCCGACGACATCCTGTTTATCGAACTGGCAGACACGAAACCCGTGACGTGTTTCGTGAGTGCGATGTCGAGGACGTCCGCCCTGTTTCCGTTGTTTGGGAAGTGGGTGGGCTCCTCGGGGCCCCATACCTGAAACTGGTGGGTGCGCGCGAGTCGTTGCAGTTGTCGACCAGCTCTGTTGCTTACTCGTGAGTGCCAGTCTGCGTGCTTGGCATTGAGGTCTCCTCCTATTAGGAGTTTGCCTCTTATTCTCCCTAGTGCAGCTATGTCCTCTTCTTCTAACGTTTGGGAAGGGGGGCGGTAGGCTGCAACGACTGTGAGGGGCCCTGTTACAGTGGCAATTTCTATTGCGACTGTTTCAATTTGGCGAGTTGCTGGTGGGTACACTTGATGGTGTCTAATACCTCGTTTGACATATACTGCAACCCCGCCTCCAGCGGTAGGCCGATCGCGTCTGTAGCAGTTGTAGTTAGCTACAGATGCTCTTACACCTGGCTTCAGGTGTGTTTCGGCCACTAAGCATATGTCAATGTCTTCCTCTTTTATGAATTCCCTGAATTCGAGGGCTTGCTGGAATAGACCGTTTGCGTTGAAGACGCACATTTTTAGACCTTGTATGTTAGGTCGTCTATCCATGTCGGGGGGTGGGGTTTCCTGAAGTCATCGCCGATGACGGCGCCTGCTTTGCTGCCGATAAGTGCTCGGCGGGGTGTTGGGTCATGGTGGCCAAGATGTTTGCCAGTTGGTTCACCTGAGCCTGAAGGGCCTTTATGGTCGCTGCTAGGTGTTCTACCGAGACGTTCTGTGTCGTGTCACGCAGACTGGGCTCTAGTGAGTAGGGGGGGGCTTCCCTAGGCGATTCTCCGTTGACAGGAACCTGGTTGTGTGGTGGAGGGCGAGTTGGGGCACTGACAGCTGACGAGTATGTTCTGGATTGAAATACCCTTGTCGCTGTGGATCTTGGATATCGGCTTGGTGGCGGTGGTGGAGGTGCGGTGCGATGCTTTGCCCCTGCTGTCTGTGGTTGCTTTCCCCTTAGGCGGTCCCTAGCTTTGCGGAATTCCGGGCACCCCAGGTAGCTGGCAGGATGCGCGCCTGCACAATTGCAGCACTTCTCCTTGCCCTCCCCCTGCGGTACCGGGCATTCCTCATACTTGTGCTTTTCACCGCACCTGACACACCTCATAGGCATGTCGCAGTCCCTAGCCATGTGCCCTACTTTTTGGCAATTGAAACATCGCCCTGGGCCCGATCTTTTCTTCAGTTTCTCCGGCGTGACTGTTACTCGCATGATCATTGTCACTTCCCATATCTTTCGATTCTGGGCGGAGTCTGGTAGGGTGACTGTGTGTAGCGGCCACGGTCGTCTAGGGTTTGTCTTGACGACCGAGCTCACTTCGAAACCTTCCCTTTCCAAGTAATGTTTTATTTCCTCTGTGTCCGTCTTGTGCGGCATGCCCCTGAACACTATTTTTATTGGCTTTTTGGCCGCTATGGGGAAGGTATAGAAGTGAGTTTGCTTTTCTTTTAGCATGGCCTTCACCGCTTTGTAATCGTCGACTGTCTTTAGTGTGATCTTGAGTTGGTCCTCCCCGGTTGTTTTTGCAGTGAATTTGTTTTCGCCGAGAGTTTCATTGATGTCGTTATACAACTCCGAGTACGATTTATTGTAATGGATTATAAGAGGAGGGATCCTATATCGTCTCTCCTCCGTGTCTCCGTCTGTGTCGGTTGGCTGGATGGTGTTGTCCTGTGTGTGAGGGGGGTCTTCTATGGGGGAGAACCTGTTACTTGTTGCTACCGGGGAGGTTGTGTGCAGCACAGGGGAGCGGCCGGCGGTTCTTTTGGGCCTCTGGAAACCGTCATCGTCGTGTGGTGTGGTAGCTTCGGCGTCAGCCACGTCCGCGCACTGCTGCCCGCCCGCCGTTGCATTCTCATGCCGCGGCGTGCCCGCAGCAGCGCGCTGCACGGCGGCCGCCGGTGCTGGCGAGGTACCTGCGTCGCGGCTTTGTTCCCGCGACGGGCCGGGTGACGCGGCCGGGCCATTGTGCTCGCCTCGCGCCTCGGCGCATTGTACCTGCGCGGGGCCGCCCGCTCCGTTACCTGGGCGCGTGGTGGCCTTTGTCTGCTCGGGCGCGTCCTGCGCTGACTCGGTCGGCTGTGCCTCGTTCGGGCTAGCCGGTCTTTCCGCGCGCTGAGTTTTCCTCGTCTTTGACGAAGTTTTCCTCAGCGGCGACTTTCGCTTTTTCATGGGGGTCTTTTTCTTGTTTGACTTGGGGCTCGCTTTTAGTGGGCGTGGACGAGTTGGTGTAGTTTCGCTCTCTGGGCGTGGTTTGAGTGCCCTCTCGAGACGTCGCTCGTACTTTTTTCTATCCTTCCCCGTTAATCCCACTATCGCGTTCGCTAGTAAGAGGCGAGATTTGGGGCTTATTTCACCTTGGCTGTCCGTCTGGTCAGTCCTGTGGACCTCGTAACTGCCAGGGGAATTTTCTTGCCTCGTTATTGTTAGTAAGACCGGTGGTAGTGCCATGTCCGAAACGGTGAGAGTGGCTGCCAAGGGAGTGTCGGTCGCTGCCTTGGTTGGCACCGTTAGGTCTCAAGCAGGCGAGTCCGACCCTAGTCGGCCTATCACGCGCGGGTAACTGGCCAGCGACCAGGCCCTGGCGTGCAGATTTCCCTAAGCTAGGGGGGGCAGAGCTAGCCTCTGCGGCAGCAGGAGTTCTTGTGACGACTGAGGTGCTCGACGTAGCCGGAAAAGCGGCCAGCGGCAGCAAGAGGACGCGCACCAACGCGCGCCAACCCACAGCCCGCAACCCGCAACGACAATTATGCTCACAAGCAGCTGTCAAATCAGCCGCCCGCGCCGTAATCTTCACGCTACTCCGCTCCAAATTTGAAAAAATCAGGAGCTCGGAAGCCTTAGTGCCGAACCGTCCAGCAAAAGCGCTAGGACAATCAGCGACTAAACCCGCAAGCAGGTTCCTATGGCTGAGTAGCAACGAAGAGGGAAAGTGCTAGCGCAGCCCTGCACACGCGTCCGCACTCTCCAGAAGCTACTCAGCGAGTGTGCCGGCGCAGCCGGGGTGGGGGTGCTTTATGGGCTCGGGTGCGGCGGCCGGTTGCGCGCGCGCCCCATTGGTCGGCGGCCGCAACAGGGCGAGCTGGTAAAGGTGCGGCGGCGGCTGGCGGCGGGTGCCACTGTGTGGGGAGACGCTGACTAGAGCGGAGCGCTTGCTACTGGTGTTGCTGCTGCCGTACGTTGGTTCGAGATGCCGCCCAAGACTAGCGGGAAGGCCGCCAAGAAGGCTGGCAAGGCGCAGAAGAACATTTCGAAGGGCGACAAGAAGAAGAAGCGCAAGAGGAAGGAGAGCTATGCCATCTACATCTACAAGGTGCTGAAGCAGGTGCACCCTGACACGGGCATCTCGTCGAAGGCGATGAGCATCATGAACAGCTTCGTGAACGACATTTTCGAGCGCATTGCGGCCGAGGCTTCTCGCCTGGCGCACTACAACAAGCGCTCGACCATCACGTCCCGCGAGATCCAGACCGCTGTGCGGCTGTTGCTGCCTGGCGAGCTGGCCAAGCACGCCGTGAGCGAGGGCACGAAGGCGGTGACCAAGTACACGAGCTCCAAGTAAGGAGGTGGCTCTGGAATGGAAGGAAGGATGGAGAAGGCTCCTCCGTTGCGAGAGCGGCAAAACGGCCCTTTTCAGGGCCACCAACTTGCCTTTTGCGGGAAGGGCGGAATTGTTGTTGTTGTTGTTTGTGTGGACGGCTGTGATGTATGTGTGCATTTTGATTGTGGGTGGGGGGGGGCGCGTCAAAGCGTGTTGCGCGGGGTACGGCCACGAGGTTGGTCGCCGTGGCGTGGAATGGTGGCACGCCTCGTTGGCGTGGTTTTTGACCCATTGGTGTTGTTGGTGTGTGTGTGTGTGTGTGTGTGTGTTACCCGTCTGCGAGGGGGGACAGTGCGATCGGCGACTTTTGTGTCACCGTAACGACGGCCGTTTGCGGGTTTGTTTTGTTTGCACATCATACATGGCGAGGGTGAAATGTGAAATGTTTTTGTTTGGTTTGTTTTTTTTTTGCCGCCCACTATTCCCTTTGCTGTACGCCGAGTTTGACAATGGTGCGACGTAACTGCAGCGTGGAGGTGTGTGAGTGACGTTGAAATGAACGTGCCATTAAGACGCATTGTTGTTGTATTGTACTGTACGTGTACGGCGACACGCACGATGATGTACCATTCGACTCTGATGTTTGATAGCCGTGTCTGACTGATTGCGTACGACGCACGCACACCGATGTCGTCATTCAAGATGCACGCGTGTCCAGTGCAGTACAGTAAGCGCGACGACGGCGGCGGCGGTCGTTTGCTTGGCGAATGTCTGTACACGTGTTTGTCTGTGTCCATCCGGTATGTATTTGTTTGTTTGAAAGTGTTTTGTGTGTCGGTGACGTGGTCCGATCCGTCGCCCCCTGA
Organism: Schistocerca americana; assembly: GCF_021461395.2. Lineage (NCBI taxonomy): Eukaryota > Metazoa > Arthropoda > Insecta > Orthoptera > Acrididae > Schistocerca > Schistocerca americana. Next base: position 204,126 of record NW_025725532.1, read on the forward strand.
GTAACTGTCGATCGGCGCGATAGACCGGCGTCACGCAACTGAACCGAAGTCGTGGGCACACCCGTCATACTGTTGTACACCGTCGCGCTGAGAACGGTAACGAAAGGTTGACTTTGATCGGTCGAATGTCTGGGCAGAACGTGAGGAATGAGGCAAGAGTGCAAGGAGGGGGGGCAAAAGAGAGAGGAAGGGAAAAAGGGGAGAAACGCATTCGTAGAGCAACGGAACGTTCCCGTGTCGGAGGCGTATTGGAGCCGCACTGAAATGCGTTTAACGGCGGCGCGGCTGCAAGTGTCTGCCGTGGTGAACGTTACCTTTGACGGCTGCATTGGGCTTTGCCTTTGCTTTTGCTTTCGCTTTCGCTTTCGCTTTCGCTTTCGCTTTCGCGTTCGCTTTCGCTTTCCCGGATGTACGTAACGTTTGTTGATATGGTTCTGAGGAAGAGTGTATGACAGTGCCGTGCCGTCCATGTTCGTGTGCCCTCCCATTGTGTGTATGCTATTGTCTGTGTACTTGAATGATGTATGTAGGTGTTAGTGGACATGTTTTACCAGTGGGGGGAAATGGATCGTCGATAGTTGCCGTCACTCTGTCACGGTCGAGATGACGCACCCTCCGTACAGAAAGGTGTCGAGAAAGTGAGTGTGTGTGTGTGTGTGTGTGTGTGTGTGTGTGTGTGTGTGTGTGTGTGCGTGCGTGCGTCCGTGAATTGGCAGTGTTTGGAGGTGGGCGTGCCCTGCATGTGGCCCGGAAGGCTGTTCGTTAGGCGGTAGTGTTGTGTGGACAGGGGAGGGGCATGCGTAACGCTGCTGGCATGGCATTTCGGGAGATGGGAGGGGGCAAACGAGGAGCGGCGGCCAAAGACGGGACGGGGAGGGGCGCGGTGTGGGTGGCTTGCGCCTGTGCTCGGCGTTGTGGTTTGTGCAAAAGAGGAGGAGAAAAACAATGTGAGTTGCCAGGGAGGGGAGCGGTGTTGTGTTGTGGTTGTCGTGGTGTAGCCGCAGACGCGGCTGTCAGTGAACGTGGCGAGACGGACGGATGCGCGGAGGGGCGGGGGCGGCGCATTTCGCCGGTGCCGTGCCGTGCCGTGCCGTGCCGTGCCATGCCTGAAAGCCGCGTGGTCGCTGTGTTGTTGGTGGCGTGGGGGCGAGGAGAGTACCGTACGGGTGTGCTTGTGCGCCGGAAATGGCACACTGCGCCCGCCCGTCTTGGAGGCTGATGGCTGTGGTGTGGAAATGGGGCGCGGTGATGTTGAAGCAGTTGAAGAACAGAAAAGAAACCAAGAAAACGGAAGGCGTGATGCGGCGGTGGTGGTGAGAGCGGGAAAAACAAAACAAAAAAAAAACAACAAAAAAAAAAGAAGGAAAAACAACAAGAAAACAAAACGTCTATCAATATTAAAATGTAAATGGAAATGGAAATGGACCCAGGTATAACCTCCCTGCACAAATAGCAGAGAGTCCGATGATAATAAAAATGTGCCAGAATGTTAACGTCCCTACAAAACAAACCCAACGATAATATTAATGAAAGAGTGAACCGTATGTAACATTGCAACAGACATAATGAAACCTGATAAATTGTATAAGGGCAGCAGCGTTGACCTTTGGCCCTGTATTCAGAATAAAAAGAGCCAAAGATCGTTACCCCAATGAAAAAGACACTGAAACACGTATGTAACATAGTAGCGATGGCGAGACATTGTAGCATCTGTGACCAGAGAGTTTGCGCTGGACTGCGCGAGTGTTGCGAGCGGTTCTCAGTCAGTCAGTCAGTCAGTCAGTCAGTCAGTCAGTCAGTAGTCGTTGCGAGTCCGTAGCTCTGTGTAGTTGAGGGCTGTACTCTGTCAGTAGTCGTCGCGTGCAGTACGCTAATAGTCGTCATGCAGAGCGGTCGGTCAGTAGTAGCAGCCGAGTGCGGTTGTGTGATGTAGGCGGTCGGCAACACTGGTCAAGATGGTGAATAAGGTATACTGTTAATTAATATAATCATTAGATAATGAAAAATTGTATTTATTGTAATTATTCTCCAACAAGTTCCCCAATAATAATGTTTATTTCAAAAGCATTTTTCAAACATTTAATTGTTTATTGAACTAAAGAGTTCGTTGCACTTCACATTTCATTCCACTTCTTTGAAGAAAAATGTCACTAAAATCACAAAAAAAGAGAATATTATTATTTGCAATGCAGTTCCTCCAAGCGCTGCGCAACAACCAGAGCAGAAATGTGACATCCATTTATTCGGAGGTAAGACTTTAATTCTGATTGTTTTGCACAGGGCCAAAGACCGATATTTCGGTTTAATTGAAGTTTCTTGTCACTGAACGGACGTTTTTAAATGTTGTGTGAAGACTTTATATTTGAGTCAGATTGCGAATTTCACATTTTTGTTGCCATTTTCAATACCTCTCATTGTGGGCGAGGTTACAATTAGCGCAATGTCCATTAGCATCCGTAAATAACATTGTCCGTTATTTTAAATTTTGCTGGGAGGTTACAACACACACACAAAAAAAAAAAACAAAAAAAACAAAAAATTGCATTTATATCTGCTCCTCAATTGTAGATACCCCTTACACAGCTGTGTGCAATGAATGAGTGCTGGCTGGTAATTAATTGCACTCCTTGGAGGGAAATGCCATAGGAAGTAGTCTTTAAAAAGTGAATGTTTTTCGTTAAGAGACAAAAGTTACTTTAGAAAAAAAGTAATAGTGGGGCTTTTGTTGTTGAACAAAATAAGTACAATGAACATACGTTATCAGATTTGCGCAATGCAGCGTCACACCACCTTTTGATTATAACACAATAGACTATACATCGTCCCGAACCGTGACCAGAGTCGCGAGACGAGCAGAGCACGCCGCCGACGCCCGCTCAGTACAACCGTCCACCCGCTACTACTGTCGACCGACTACTACCTCTCCCGACTCGCGCTACAATATATATATAACAACTGTTCCTGGCGACCCGGTGCGTGCCACTACTGTCGTCTGGCGCGGTCCAAGCGCCGACTAGCAGCGATAAAGAACTCTCTGGTCAGACAGAGATGCTGTCATGCCTCGCCATCGCTCTGGTAATGAATACATACGTGTTGCAGCGTGCGTACCACCGGAACACGCAGTGGCGGAGCCAAAGACTGTGTTGTCGAGGTCGAGTGCGAGCGGGAAGAGAGGCAGCGTCGGCACGGAGATGCAAGCGAGCGCGAGACGCACGGGGGCTGCGGCGTGGCGCGTTTGCGGTCGGCGCCTTTGGTGGCAACGGCCGGGACAAGCAGCGGTGTATGGTGTGGTGCGGGGCGGACAGGGGCGGAGGCGGCGCGACGACGGCATGGGGGCGAAAACGGGACGGGGGACGGCGGATGTTGAGAGGCGTCACGCGCGGACAGGACACAGACACAGAGACACACAGATTGGAAAGGGAGGGTGCGCGGTAGTAGTTGGGAATGTGCGTACCGTGCGGGATGGGAGTGGGCGAGGAACACGGTCGTGGCCCCTGTTTTGGGTGCGTGTGATGACGTCGGTGTGTTGTGGGAAGGGAAGGTGCTGTGGCGGCGGCGCGTAATGGGCGTAGGCCGAAAAGAGAAAGGAACGTGGGCAGTGTGTTGGCAAGCGTCGGTTCGACTGCGACGTTGATGGGCAGGGCAGGGCAGGGCAGGGCAGGGCAGGGCAGGGCAAGGTTAATGGTGGTAGGAGTAGGCGTGTGGGCGCAAAAAATCTGCCGCTGCAGGCGGTGCCGTAACCGCCATGGCGGGAAGGAGAGAGGGCCAAAGAAAGAAAGAAAGAAAGAAAGAAAGAAAGAAAGAAAGAAGAAAACAAAAAAAAAAAAAAAGGAGGGGGGGGCGAAAGTGGAGAGGCGGTGGTGTGAGAAGGGCGGGGGCGGAAGGAAGGCAGGAAGGACAAGAGGCGAGGCGACGGCTTGCTTTGTGTATCGGTCGGTCTCTGGCTATGCTTCGTTTTCTGCAGCAGGGTCGGTGCGCGGCGTGGCTCGCGGCAGTGGGAACGCCTGGTGGCTGGACGGCCAGCAATGCGGTTGGATGGGCGGCCACAGCACCGCACCTGTGCCCGAGGAGGAGACGCTGGCGGCGGGCCCTGAGGTGAGGCCGGCTCGGCTGGGGCTGTGGATGTGTAGGTGTGCGCCGCTGCTGCAACAACGAGTAAAACGCGAGAAGAAGGGATGGCGGTAGAGAGAAAAAAAAAAAAAAGGTCGTGTTGTGTTGATGCGCAGGCAGACGCGTACAGAGGGACGAGCCCGGTCTGCAGCAGGGTGTGGCCGTGCCGAGTGCAGAGCAGCGGCGGCTCGGTTCGGTTCGGTTCGGCCCGGCCCGGCGGGCCGCGCTGTTGTCGCGGACGTGAGCGCCCCCTGGCGGGTGGCCGGAGGCGGCGCGGCGTGTTGGACGTGTGGCTGGTGGCAGTGCACAATTTGCGAGTTGCTGGCGGTGTGGTGTGGCGGTTGGCGCGTCGGGCGGCGGAGAGGTATGTGTTGCGGGCGCCCTTTGCTGCGCTGCGTCGTTGCGTGTGCCGTACAGGGCGGGCGCTTGTCGACTGTGTGGCGAATTGGCGTGAAACGGCTGCCGAGAGGTGTGTGGTAGCGAGCCGGTCGGTGGTGTCAGTGCGAAGGGGAATGTGCGTGCGTGTTTGGCGGTTTCGGTGTGCTTTTTGCGGCGTGAGAGTGAGAATTAGTGGGGCCGGCTGTTGTGTTGGTTCCTTGTGTCTTGTGTCGCGTAGCTTGATGGCAACGTGGAAGGACGCCGGTTTCGTTTTCGTTTCGAGCCTTGCGTGTGGTTGTCGACGTTGACTGGTTGGCGTGTGCCGATGCACGTGCATGTGTGGGTCGCGAGTGCGTTTTTGGCTGGCTGTGTGTGTGTGTGTGTGTGTGTGTGTGTTTTGGGGGGGAAGGGGGAGGCGGTGGTGAAAGTGCAGTCGTCGGGTGGGGCTGGGGCTGTGCGTCGTGGCGGAAAGGTGGTAGGTTGCGGGAAGCGAGCCCGTCGTTGACGGTGTCGCGTGAGTTGTGAATCGAGTGGGGCGCGGGGCGCGGGGCGCGTGGCGCGGGGCGCGGGGCGCGGGACAGGAGCAGCGTGCCGCTGCGTCGTGGTCGTCAGCAGAGGCTGTGCGTGTGCTTGTCCTTTTTGTGGGCGGTTCGTGCGAGGCGTTTTTGTTTTGTGTTGCCCTAGTTGTTAGTTTATTTTGTTTGTGTTTGTTATTTTGAGACGACGACTGGTTGGTGGCGTGCGCGCGAAGTGGCGGTGTGCGCTTCCCGTGTCGTTTGTGTTGTTTTGTTTTTTTGTTTTTGTGTGTTTTTTTTTGCACTGGGCCCCGGTGGGTGGGTGCGTGTGTGTCGATTGCCGGCTGGCGAAAGGTGCGCCATCGGCGGGGTGGGTCGCCGGCACAAGTAGAGGCGGCGGCGTTGTTGCTGTTGTTGTGTGGTGTTTGTTTTGTTCGGCTGTGTCGGCGAGCTGTGTTGCGGTGCGTGTGAATGGTGGTGCAAAAGTGCTGGCGTTGGGGCTGCGACTGCGACGGCGGCGAGCCGCGGGCGCGCCATTGATAGTGATGTTGTGAACAGCGGCTGTGTACGGTAGTGGTGTTGTTGTAGCACGACGTGCATCCGGGCCGGCGCGGAAAGCGCAGTTGCGGGCGGTTGCCCTTCGGTGCCAGCCATGTCGCGTGAGCGGCGGGTTGCTCTGGTGTCGACACGTGGTGCTCTGGGTTGTTGTGTGGTGCCCTTTGGCCGGTGGGGGTGGTTCGCGTGTGTCTCGTTCGCGCTCGGTGTCTGGTCGTGGTCGTGCTGCTCCCCCGTCTGTCGGCGGTTTCCGACGTCGTCCCGTCGCGACCTTTCAACCGAAAGTGTGGCGCCCGAAGGTGAACGAACGTAACCCTGACCTCGGCGCTTTACGCTGAGCCGAGCGAACCGAACCGAACCGAACCTAACCTGTGGTGTGGCGAGGTGAGCTCAGCCTGTGAGCCCCTAACGTCTACGTAAGGTAAGCTGTCCGGCTCACGCCTCACGTTTGAACGCTTTTTTAACCTACGTTTGACGCTTCTTAACCTAGCACTGACCCCTTAACCTAACCTAACGTGTAACCTAACCTAACCTAACCTAACCTAACCTAACCTAACCTCTGACGCCTGACGTGTTTGAATGCTTAACCTAAGTTTGACGCTTAACCTAACCCAAGTCCCCTTAACCTAACCCACGTCCACCTAACCTAACCTAACGTAGACGTGTAAACGTAATGTGTAACGCGTAACGTGTAAGGTCGGCTGTCGTGTGTGCTTGACGGCAGATTGGGTTGGTCTGTAGATTCGGATTGCGGTTTGCCTCGGTCGAGGGGTTGTGGGTCGGAAGCGGCGAGGGGCGGCGGCGCCTGTTGCGCAGGCGGCGTCCGTTTGCGGCGGGCAATTGTTGAGAAACGGCTGTGAATGTTGGCGGGCGAGAGGAGGAGGACGGCGCGCGATGTGGCCCGACGGCTGCGGGCCGATCGGGAAACGGCGGGAGGGCGACGGAAGGCGATGGGGCGGCGGAGGCGCGTTTGCACGGCCGTCATCGCCGCACGCCTCGGCTTGTGTGGCTGTGGCGCCGGCCGCGCTGGCCGGGCTGCCGCGGCGACGGTGTGGGAGTTTTGCCGAAGGTTTGGCCATTGTGGCGGGTCGTCGGCTGGGGCTGTGGGGGCGGCATTTGGGCGGGGGCGGCGATTCTCGGCGGGCCGACCCAGGCTGTAGCGCGCGGTAGCTGCAGTTTGGCCGTGGTTTGCGGCGCTGCCGTGGCGACTGGTTGGCGACTGTGGTGTGGCTGTGTGTAGCCCCATCCTCGGTGGTTTGAAAGGCGCGGGCGGTTGTGGCGCAGGTTTGGGGCTGCTCCGCACAGGCTGTCGGACGTTGGGCGGTAGCAAGCGCTCCAGCCCACATTCTGCTGGCTCTTCGAGGCAGCTATGTAATGAAGGGTTTACTACTTAGCATTTCCTTCTTCATAGGGTCAACTAGGACGGTAGGTTCTGGGCTTCTGGATGTTGGTGTTGAGCAGATGTGTTTGTGGGACAGTAGATGGTAACTTCTAGGGGCCAAAGATGAATGGAAGGGGGCGAGGCCCCGGTGACCTAAAGGTCAAGCAGTGCCAGGGGACGCCTATGCGGCCCGCGCTGTTGGTGTGGTTCCCCCAGTCGCCGGATGAGGGGGTTTAAGGAAGACTCCAGTTTATCAGAAAATCGACGGGCGATGACGCGATGGCGCTGCACGACCTCCAGCTCATCGGCGGCGTCATGGAGGTAACGATGCGGGAAACGCGCCGGAACATGATAAACTCTACGCAGGATCTTGTTCTGTAGCGTCTGTAGCCGATGAAGATAGGAGGGGGCCGCACCGCCCCAGACTTCACAGGCGTAATCGAAGATCGGGCGAAGGTAAAGCCGGAAAATAAGGAGACCATTCGCGACAGATAAAGCAGAATGCTCGTTCAACACAGGGTAGAGAGCACCCAGGCGGCAGTTGATTTTAGCGCGGACGTCTTCGATATGGAGCCTCCAAGTCAGCTTCTGGTCCAGGAGGACGCCAAGGTATTTCACCGTCGTTCGCCAAGGGAGGTCTGTAGCATAAAGTCGCAGCTGGCGGCGGGGCATCGACCTCTTCCAGGTGAAAACGATGGCGTGCGTCTTGGCAGGGTTGAATCCAATACGCCATTTGGCAGCCCAGTCTTCCAGCGCGGTGCAGGCACTCTGTAGTCGGGGGACTAAGACCTCGGCCCATCGGCTGCGAGAGTAGATGACCGTGTCGTCCGCATAAACGGCCTTCTCCACACGAGGCACCGTTGGAATGTCAGACGTGAAGATGGTATACAACACAGGCCCAAGGACAGAGCCCTGGGGAACCCCCGCAGCAATGGGGCGTACCGTGGAGAGCGCGTCACCCACCTTAACAGAAAAGGTGCGGTCCTGGAGATAGGAGGCGAGAAGCTTCACCAGGTGGACCGGGAAGCCGAAGTGGCGAAGTTTCCAGAGCAGGCCCTCATGCCAAACGCTGTCGAATGCCTTCTGTACATCAAGGAAGACAGCCCCACAGAACTCCCGCCGGTTGAAGGCTGTGGTAATGTAGTCGACGACACGAAGGACCTGCTGAGCGGTAGAGTGCCCAGGCCGAAAGCCAAATTGCTCAGGCGGCAAGATGGCGTGATGTTGGATGATGTGCCGGAGCCGTCGGAGGAGGAGGCGCTCGAACAATTTGCTGACATGCGGCAGCAGACTGATAGGGCGATAACTGGAGGGCGACGTCCTGTTTTTCCCCGGTTTAGGCACCGCGACCACAATGGAGTGCTTCCAGGCCCGGGGATAGACGGCAGATGTAAGCACCCAGTTGAAGAAGGCCGCCAGGTAGACGACCGCCGACCAGGGGAGGTGCTTCAGGACCCGGCCCGTGACGTCATCCTGGCCAGGAGCTTTCGATGCCGGGAGTTGCCGGACGCCTTCTAGGACTTCCTCCGGTGTGATGCGGGGGAGTTGGTCGTCATCGTCGACATCGGCGGAGCGAAGGAGGGCAGCGACATCGCCTTGGATGGTGTCGACACGCTGCTGGTCCACCCGATCGTCCAGGGGACGAAAATTCCGCTCGAACCCGTCCGCTATCAGGTTTGCTTTGTCGGCGGGGCTGTACGCCGTCCGGCCATCGACCGATAGGGGCGGCAGGCGGGAACGCCGGTTCGTCAGCTGCCGGAGGGACTGCCAGCCGAAAGGATCTGGCGTAAATGACCGAAGTTTGCTCGCCCAGAGCATGTTACGATGATCAGTAATCCCCGCCTTGATATCCCGACGTAGCTGATTGATCCTCCTCTTCAAGGCAACATCCCGAGTGATCCGCCATTCCCGGTTCAACCTGTTGCGAGTGCGGATCATAGCAAGGAGGTGGGGCGGCAGATCAGGCGTCCGAAGAGTGGGAGGCCTCGGCGGTGGGGTGGAGGCATGCAGCGCATCATGGATGGCATCCGGAAGGTGGTCAATGGAGTCTTCAGCGACGTTCCCGTCGGCGACCATGGCGGTGACGGCGTAGTCCACGTGGTCACGGAAGCGATTCCAATTAGTCCGGCGCAAGTTCAGGCGGCCCGGGGTATGTACCGGGGCGACGCTCAGACGAAAGAGGACGGGCAGATGATTGGAGTTGAGCTCGTGGATCACCTCAGCGTCGAGGAAGTGCGGGAGGCCCTTGGTAATGGCGATGTCAAGCACATCCGGCCTGCCAGACGACGGGTAGCAGGTAGGCTCCTCAGGGCCGCAGGCATAGGCGTTAGCTTCCTCGAGAGCCTGTAGGAGTCGGCGGCCGCTGTTGTTAGAGTGCAGTGAATTCCAGGCGGCATGCTTGGAATTGAGATCGCCGGCAATGAACAGCTTCCCAGGATGGCGGAGGAGAGCTTGAGCATCTGCCAGGTCCAAGATTCGGCGCGGACTCCGGTACACGGCGATAAACGTGATCGGACCGGCGTGGGTTTCTACGAGGACCGCCGTCGCTTCGATGAACTGTGTGGCAGGCGGTCGGACAGCGTGGTGCCGGATGCAGCTTTTGACAAAGAGAGCAGTGCCGCCACCCCAAGTCGGCCTGTCCGTGCGATAACAGCAATAATTCGGAATATTGCTGCGGATGTCGGGTTTGAAGAACGTTTCACTGACCATGCAAATGTCGACGTTATGGGCAGTAAGGAAGTGCTGGAGCTCCCTCAGATCATGGGTCAGATTGTCCGCATTATAAGCGACGATGCGGAGTTCATCCAGGCGAGGCACCCTAGCCATGACGCGGCGCAACAGAAGAATCCTGAGTAGCCTGGACGGCCTTGCAGATCGCCGAGTCGATGGTGGAGGCGATGAGCGCTGGCAGCTGCGCGAGCTGTTTGGTGACCTCCGTCAGCATAGACGTAACTTGCGTGAGAAGCCCAAGCAGCGTCTGGAGTTCAGATGGCCCTGGAGGTTGTGCAGCCACAGCCGGCGGCGGGGGGGAAGAAGATGGCGCAGGTCCATGGGCGGCCGCAGGCAGGGATGCAGCTGAAGCAGGAAGGCAGTGCACGGCATCCGCCATGCTGATTCCCTCCCGAAGGTGAGCTGTGCGTCGTTCCATCAGAGATGGCCAAGTCCTCTTGTCCATCCGTGGCGGGGGCTGACGGCGGCGACGCCGCTCTGCAGCCGGAGTAGGCTTCAGGGTGGGAGGAAGACCACGCTGGCGTCGACTTTCCTGTTTATGCTTCGCGCAGGAGCGGTAATTCGCCGGGTGGGCCCCGCCGCACAGGCCACAGATCGGCGGGTCTTCGAGCTTGCGGGGGCACTCCTTGCTGGCGTGGCCGCCGCCACACCGCACGCACATGGGAGGCATGGTGCACAGCCGGGAAACGTGGCCAAATCCCTGGCAGCGGAAGCACTGGACAGGGCCACGTGATTTCTGCAGCTTCTCAACCGTCACACACAGGTTGTAAAACCGAGTGACCTGAAAAATCTCGCGGTGGGTGGGCGTGTCAGGCAGGATGACCACCCTATGGCCGGTAAGTTGGTTGGTACCCGGCATCCGGTGGAAGTCCACGCGCGTGGCGACGAATCCCATGGACTCGAGCTCTTCTTTGATGTCGTCATTGGGCAGAGACTTCGGTATCTTCTTCATCAGGGCCTTGAGAGTCGGAGGCCGGACAGCCGGGAACGTGTAATTGGGGACGCCGTCACGTCCCAGCTTCTCCATGACGACGACGTAGTCAGCGGTCGCCGAGAGGTGGAGTTTCAGCAGGTCCTCGCCGATTTGCTTGACATGGAAGGGCTGGGTGCAATGCTGCCGCAGCCAGTCACGAAATCTCTTGTAGTCGTCTGTGAAACGCATCACAATGGGCGGCACCTTCGTCGGAGCCGGTGGCGGCTGTTGTGCGGCATCGTCCATGTCAGCGTCAGGGGCGGCACGCTGCTGTGGCGCCTCTGCAGACTCGCGGCGGCGGTCATCACGTTGCCGTTGTTGGTCGGCGAGGGAAGCAGCAGCGTCGGCCAGAGTTGCCCCAGTGCCTTGCAGTGGCTCAAATGCATTCGAGACAGGTAGCTCCCGAGCGACGATAAGTCGTTGCCGCCGCGCCTGGCGCTTCTTCGGCGGCTGCCGAAATCCGTCATCCTGTGCGTCCCCCCTGGAGGAACGGCTAGCTGGGGAGCGATCGCGGATGGCACCCCTCGCCCCCTCTTCCCGCTGGTGGTGGCGCTCACGCGCATCCACGAGGCTACTTGCGTCAGAGTCAGAAGAAAAGTCCACATCGGCGTCCTCGTGCGTCTCTGCACCTAGGGTACTAATACTTCCCCTCGGTGCAGGTCGGTCCGTCATAGGCGCACCGGCTGATGGCGGGGCGGCCGACGGGGCAAGCCCCATCGGACCGCGGCCGGCCGGTGCGGGCGCAGCCGTCGCCGAAGCGGCGGCCGCGCGAGCGCTGAGTAGCACGTCCTCACTGCTCGACATCGCTAACTCGACCGGTAGCAAGCGCGGGAGGCGCGGCGCGGCGGCGCGCAGAGTGGCGGCCGCTCTCTCGGCCGTCCGCGCCCGCCCGCGACACTGGCTGGGCCTTGTGATTCTCTGCATTCGAGGGGGTGGATCGGCCGTGAGCGGACGCTATACTGCCGCGCGCTGCTGGGAGATCCCTTGGGAGCGCTACGCTAGCCGTAGCACAGCAAAATTTGTCGTGTGCGTTGTGCGTGCACAACGCAAGCAAAAATTGTCGTGTGTGGGTGCGCACGCTTAGCGATTGCGCCGCAAATTTGTCGTGGTAGGACGCTTACGTGGTCCCTTTGTCGTGCAGCGGCTGCCGGTCTACTGGCAGCGCGGTGGCGGCGAGGGCCGTGGCTTTCTAGTTCACCGGTCGTCTGATCTGCCTCAGACGTGAATCATCCAGATACTGCCGCAGGGCATCCTCCCTGCTCCTCCAAGAGTAGGGAAATTCCTGCGCCAGGGTCCGTGGTACTACCCGGTAACCCGCGTGCAGTCAATGGTAGGGCTGGCGCTGTTCGGGGATACCTAACGGTGCCAACGAACGAACAACCAGTGCCCCTGGGCAGTAAATGTCAGACTTCAAGTTCCGCTGACACAGTCATCTTGGGTAAGCCCAAAGCCCCAGTCCGCTGCGGCACCCAGTCACTGGGTACCCGCGGCCAACCAACTTCAGCCATTAGCAAAGCAAAAACACGCGTACAAGACTCGGACGTAATGCCAGCGCCTAAGCGTCCGGCCCCAAGCCGGCTCGCTGAGGAAACAGAGCAACCTGGGAGTGATGACATGGAAGTAGGGGGTGAAGCTGTTATCGCAAATATACCAACATCAAATAGTTTCGCTCCGATTGACACCGACGGAGCGGAAATGACCGAAACAATGCCTACCCGTCCCTCGACCTCGGGCGCGCAAACGCAATCGAGGCCGAAACGGGAAAAGGTGCCCCCAATTCTTGCCACAATCGTAAACGGTACGATGAAAATCATAAAGGAGGTCGCCCCTCAACTAAAAGGAGGACTAAATACCTCATGCAGGGGGTCCTCCGTAAAATTTCAACCGTCAACCCTGCCCGACTACAGATTTCTTACTGCCTATTTCACGCAGAAGAAAATACCCTACCACACTTACCCGGTCACTGAGAAAAACGCGTACAAGGCGGTGATCAAAGGTCTCCCCAGTGACACTGATCCCGCGGAGATAAAGGAGCTTCTCCTTGCGCGTCACTTCAGGGTTATCGAGGTCAAACAGGAGACCAAGGCATCTGACCCGAGCAACCCGGGAGAGGGGCGCAGGAAGAGAGCTTCCTTCAAAGTAATATTACACCCAGACGAGAGAAATAGAGAACTCCTAAAAATCGAGCTGTTCATGAACTGCAAGGTTACGGTAGAGAGGTATCGCCAACCTGAAGGTCCTGTCCAGTGCCACCAATGCCAGCAGTTGTTCCACTCTGCAGAGCAGTGTCACCATCCTCCAAAGTGTGTCAAGTGTGCCGGCCCACACTTGACAAACACATGTAAGAAGAGCCGTGCAACCCCGGCAAAATGCGCCCTATGTGGGGGCGATCACCCGGCGAACTACAGCCGATGCCCCACACGAATACAGTTGATGTCCACCCGCCCCCCTCGGTCGGTAAACGGTGCTGCCCTGTCTCGAGGCGCTTCCGCCCCCACGACGCCGCCGCTAACATCTGCGGCCAACGCGCAGGCAGCTAGCTCTGCCTCCGCCAGCAGCCGCAGAGCGACTGTGCCGGGGCGAGATGCCTTTCCCTCGCTTCCCCCACCACGCGCCCCGACGGCAGCTGCCGCCTGGCCTCCCCCTCCACGTCACCAGCGCACTGAGGCGCCCGCAGCTGCCGCGCCGCCTCAGTCGGCTGCTGGCCAGCAGCCAGGGACGCCGCTCGGCGTCTTTGACGAGCTGCGCCAACTGTTTGCGGGCTTCAGCCTGACAAACATCATGTTTACAATTAGGGACACCATGGCGCGCGTGCGGGCGGCGCCTGATGGCCTAAGTAAATTCATGGCCCTCGCAGAGGGAGCAATTTCATTATTCGACGCTTTTAATGGATCCCCCTAGATCCAGGAAGTTCACCATTTTAAATTTTAACGCCAATGGCGTAAAAACACAAAAACATATCCTAGAGGAGTTTCTAGACCGGTATGCGATCGACGTTGTGTGCCTGACGGAAACCCACCTTAAGCCCAAGGACCGCTTTTCTGTGAGAAATTACTCCATCCATAGAGTAGACCGCGTAGGCCGCGAGCGCGGCGGAGTAGCGGTCCTTGTAAAAGGCAGAAGGTGTTTCCGCACAGTGGACCTACCGCAGACACCCAGCATCGAGGCAGCCGGTATAGAAATAAAAATTCAAAACATACCATACACCATCATCTCCACCTATCACCCCCCGGGCACCACCATACTGACACAGGACCTTCAGGCTCTGCTGGGTACTGGCGCTCGTGTGATTATGGGAGGGGACCTAAACTCGAAACATGCGGCCTTTGGCTGCCGCGCCGAGAACAGAAGTGGTGTGAGATTGCATGGACTCGTCGAGAGGCGTGTCGCCCTCAGCGTCATCGCACCCGACGAGCCTACGCATATCCCTGCGGACCCGACAAAAAACCCGGATATCCTGGATATTTTTGTCGTTAAAAACTTTGCTCTCGACGCGACAGTCACTGTGCACTACGAGCTGAACTCTGACCACAACCCGGTCGTTCTGGACATAGCCAGTGTCGAAGACGAAGCCGGGAGGATGGCAAAAACAGAAGTAATAACAAATTGGGACCGATACAAATACCTGGTGGGTGAGCACGTGGAGGAAATCCCACAGATGGAAACAAAAGAAGAGATAGACGAAGCAATCACCAACTTCACAGACGCCCTCCACGCCTGTGCTCGCGCTACAAGCGTCAGGCTCACCACAGAGCCTGGCGCCAGGGACCTGCCCCCTGACATCTGGGACCTCATAGTCGCCAAACGCAGGTTGCGTAAGCTGTGGCAGCGTCACCGCGACCCAGCTGACCGCCGCCGGCTGCGGCGACTGGAGGATCATATGAAACTCCGACTGCAGGAGCACAGGAGCCGCTGCTGGGAAGAGATATTACAAACCGCCGAAACAGAGAGCAGCAAACGCAAGATCTGGCGAATAGCCCGGCAGCGGAGAACCCCCACCAGAGAGAACAGGCCACTCCACGGCGTGAACGGTCTAGTGTACGAAGATCACGATAAGGCGGAAATAATGGCACAATCACTAGAGTCACAATTCCGAACTCACGTCATCGACGATGACGAGAGTGAAAGGCAGGAAAGATTAGTCGTCGGACGAGTGACTCAGATTAGAAATACGCGCCCAAATACAGAATTCGTGCCCGTAAACGAGCCGACAATATGCGCACTTATCAAGCGTCAGGGAAACCACAAAGCTCCTGGCCCTGACCGCATCCGCAGCCCACTCCTAAAGCACCTTCCACCTCCTGCCATAACATTTCTGGCAAGCGTCTTCAACGCTTGCCTAAAGCTCACCTACTTCCCCTCAGTGTGGAAAACTGCGAAAGTAATCACCCTCCCCAAACCTAATAAAAACCTGCTCCTTCCAGAAAGCTATAGACCTATCTCCCTACTAAATGGCATGAGTAAAATACTCGAGCTGCTCATCCTCTCACCCCTTCAACACTTCCTTACTGCACACAACATCCTGATGCCCGAGCAGTTTGGATTCCGCTCTGAACACTCCACAACCCAACAATGCCTGCGCTTGGTAGAGCACATTTGCCTGGCCAGGGCAAAGAGAGAATCTACAGGAGCAGTGTTCCTGGATATAGAGAAGGCATTTGACCGCGTCTGGCACGATGGCCTAATATATAAACTAGACCAAATAGGGTGCCCAGGACATCTAATACAGATCATTGATTCATTTCTTGCGGAGCGTCAATTCTTCGTAAGAAGTGGATCGAGATCGAGCCAGACACGACCGATTGCGGCCGGAGTACCGCAGGGTTCGGTCTTGGGTCCCGTTCTATACTCAGTCTACACTAACGACATACCCAAGCAGGTCGGCGGAGGGATTGCTCTCTACGCCGACGATACAGCAATCTTCAGGAGCTGTCGTAACCTTGCATTCATACGACGCAAGCTACAAGAACACCTCGACGTCATCACTCAGTGGTGCAACATTTGGAAAATCAAGGTTAACCCCGAGAAATCCCAAGCAATATACTTTACGACCAGGCTGAAACTCCCAGACCAACAACTCACCATTGGTGGTCGGGACCTAGCCTGGCGTAACCGTATTACATACTTAGGGCTCGAAATAGACAGGCGTCTTACGTGGCAACAACACGTCCACAAAACTGCCAACAAAGGCTGCGCCCTCCTGTCGCAGCTATACCCCCTCCTAAAGGGTGACGGCCTCACCCTAAGCTGCAAAATGCTTCTCTGGCGCCAGCTCATGCTACCGGCCATCTTGTATGGATCGGAAGTATGGTCGATGGCGTCAGACACCACGCTGGCACGATTACAGCGACTCCAGAACAAAACCTTCCGAGTCATCACAGGCGCTGACAGATACGTCCGAAACACACAAATTAGAGAATTTTTAGGCCACCCAACCATATACTCCCTCATAAAGGAGAAGTCCACCAAACTATATGAGAAAGCACAAACATCGCCCCACAACCTCATACAAAATTTAGGTCGCGAACACCCCGATTTTCAACATAAGCGCCCAAAACTAACACTCACCCGTCAATTTAGAGACATTTAGAGAACACTTACCCACACACAGAACAAACATTTACATAAAAACACGCACATAGCACAATACCTCACTTTCATAAATCCCCAAGCGCATAACTTGAAGTCAGACGGGCACAGCCCAGTGGAACTTCGGTACACTATAACAACCTGAGCATCTCATTCTCTGCTCTGCTGCTGTGCTGTGCTTGCGTGCCTGCCGTCCCGCTCGCTCTCGCTGTGTGTTACGCGCGTCGTCGAAATGGCAGATCAGGCGGCTACGAACGAGACTGCTGCGGCACCCGCCGCCACCGGCACTACGAAGAAGGCCAAGTCTGCGTCGTCTGCGAAGAAGCCGCGCGCCAAGCCTGCGCACCCGCGCACCTCTGAGATGGTGACGGCCGCCATCAAGAGTCTGAAGGAGCGCGGCGGGTCGTCGCTGCAGGCGATCAAGAAGTACATAGCCGCGCACTACAAGCTGGACGCGGAGAAGCTGGCGCCGTTTATCAAGAAGTACCTCAAGTCGGCCGTCGTGGCGGGCGAGCTGGTGCAGACGAAGGGGAAGGGCGCGTCCGGCTCGTTCAAGCTTGCCGGCGCCGGCGGCGGGGGGGCGGCCGAGGGCGGCAAGGCTCGTGCTGGCGGTGCCAAGAAGAAGCGCGCCGCTCCGGCCAGCAAGGAGAAGAAGGGCGCCCGTGCGGCCGGCGCAAAGAAGGCTGGTGGCGTGAAGGCGGCGACCGGTCGGAAGGCGGGCGCCGCCAAGAAGGCGTCTGCGGCGTCGGCCGCTCCCGCGGGTGCGAAGAAGGCGGCTGCGGCCAAGCCGGCCAAGGCCAAGTCGCCGTCGAAGGCGAAGAAGGCCGCCAAGGTTCCGACGAAGAAGCCGAAGGCGCCGCGCCCGAAGAAGGCGACGACGCCGTCTAAGGCGAAGGCTTCGCCCAAGAAGAAGAAGTAGAGTAGAGGAGAAAGAGATGGGAAAGGAAGGGTTTGGCGCTTGACTCCGTCGTCCCCACCCCCCGTCGTCGTCTAGTGGCGCGCAAGAGACGCGCGGCCCAAAACGGCCCTTCTCAGGGCCATCAAAGCACGTCGGGGAAGGTTTTGATTGTCGTGTTGCGTTTGGTGTGGGTGTCTGTCTGTATGCCCGTGGGGATGCTGTTTGCGTGCCGTGGTGGTTGGATTGCGGGGGTCGGTGGCGGGTGTGGGCGGCGGTAGCGGTAAGCGGTGTTGTTGTTGTCGTGGTTGATTGTCGCCGTGTTTGTGGCGGCGGCCGACGGTTGGTTTTCTGTCACGTTGTTTTGTTTGAATACGTTGGTTGGCTTGCCTGCGTTCGTTCTTCTCGGATGTCTGTCTTGTCTAGTCGTGTCTGGTCTTTGTTTTGTTCCTTTGTGTGTGTTATGTTTTGCAACGGGGGGCACGTTGAGATGTGGAAGGAGTCGGCGGGGATTTCGGTGGCGTGTAGAGCGAGCGAGCGCGCCTGCCTGGCCGTTGGCCGTCGGAGTGGAGTGCGGGTTTTTTTGTTTTCGAAACGAAAGCGGCGGGCGGGCGGCCGGCCAGCCAGCCACCCGTGCGGTGTGACGTCGGCCGTTGGGTATTGTGCGCTTTGAGCGCCGGGGAGGGATGATGTGTGATTGTTGCGCGCTGCTAGCAGGCAGGCAGAGTGAGCGGGTGTGGCGGACGGACGGGAAGTGGTGGTTTTTGTTTTTGGGTTGCGGGGCGAGAGGCAGGCGACCGACAAAGTTTGCTCGCGACGGAGAGATGTTAGTGGCCCTGAAAAGGGCCGTTTTTGTTTGTGCGGTGCGGTGCCGCGGCGCGGTTTAGGCGCGCTCGCCGCGGATGCGGCGCGCGAGCTGGATGTCCTTGGGCATGATGGTGACGCGCTTGGCGTGGATTGCGCACAGGTTGGTGTCTTCGAAGAGGCCGACGAGGTAGGCCTCGCTGGCCTCCTGCAGGGCCATGACTGCGGAGCTCTGGAAGCGCAGGTCGGTCTTCAAGTCCTGGGCGATCTCGCGCACTAGGCGCTGGAATGGCAGCTTGCGGATGAGCAGCTCTGTGCTCTTCTGGTAGCGCCTGATTTCTCGCAGGGCGACGGTGCCCGGCCTGTAGCGGTGGGGCTTCTTGACGCCTCCGGTGGCGGGCGCGCTCTTCCTCGCCGCCTTGGTGGCGAGCTGTTTGCGCGGCGCCTTTCCGCCGGTGGACTTGCGGGCCGTTTGCTTTGTGCGGGCCATGGCGGTAGCGGTAGCGGTAGCGGAGCGGCGTGCGTGGAGGTTAGGTGCGGCGCGGCGTCCGGTGCTGCCTTGACAACGGGCCCGCGCGACGACGACGACGACGCACATGATGGAGGGTTGAACCCTCAGCCGGGAACGAAGTTCTAGCGCGTTTAATGCGCTTCTCCTTCTTCATTGATGAGGTGAAAATGTGGTTGTGACATGACGCGTGGTATTGTCCTTGACTGTTGTGCTGTTTTTTTTTTTTTCCTTTTTTTTTTTTTTTTTTTTTTTTTTTTTTTTGTTATATATAAAAGAAAGATGAAAGGATAGTAAGAGAGACAGTGAGAGAAATGGAAAACGAAGGGCCGAAGTGACTGGCCGGTGGTTTAAGCTGATGGCTCCGCTACTGCTGTAATGTCCGCACGTGGTGTCCATTACTGAACCTGGCGATGTTTACTGTCAATGTCCATGGCTTCCATAGCTTCCATAGCTTCGCTGTCCATCTTCCGCCGACCAGACCGGTACTCTTCCTTCAGGAATACATCGATAACGTCGACTAAGGCATCCCATTGAGAGGGGGTGAAGATGGGGTGCGAATTGAGCAGGGCTATTTCCTTCTTCGTGAGCACTTCCATAAACGCGTCACGGTATCGGTAGGTGCGCATGTGGAGCGGCCGATGGGGAAGGGAAGGGATGGGCTGGTCTGGCGGAGTGAAGGGATATGGTTGGTCGGCATAGGGGTAGGACCCATTCTTCAGTGCCGCGGCAATGTCCTTCAGGACGACCTGCACGTTGATCACGTCAGGAAAAGGTAGGCGAATCCTCCTCTTCTTCGTTGGCTTCTCGGCTTGCGAGGAGACAGGAGGCGCCTTAGCGCCCTTGCTGGCGACTGCCACCGCGGAGGGGGGCAGCCCAGGCGGCACTTCATCCGTGTCCATGGGCGCCACCTCCTGCATTGCTGCGGGAGGGGGAGCGGCTGCCGTTTGCGTGGCCACGTCGACCACCACTGGACGACTCACAGCGGCGGGTGTTTGCGTGGCCACGGCGACCCCCACCGGACGATTCACAGCGGGGGCGGCGGCGGGAACTGGCGGCTTCTTCTTGAGAACCCGCAGCTCATCGCGCAGCTGTTGGAGCTGGCGATGGACAGCTGCGAGCTCCTCCTTCAGTGCGGCCCGTTCGGCCGTAAAGGCGGCCTGGAAGCCGGCCAGAGCGTCATCGGTGGCGGCCTCACGGCGGCGTGGCAAGCACCCCTCGCCGGAGCGGGGGGGCGGGGCGGCCGTCGTGGCGCTCGACGCCGCCGCAGGACTGGGTGCGGCGGACAGACGGCGGAAGTCCCGAAGGTAGGCGCAGCTACGCGAGTTTGCGGCGTGGGACCCGCCACAGTTCGCGCATCTGCTGGCCATACCACGAGGCTTTGTACAACTGCGGGTGTCGTGAGCCGCCGCGCACTTCAAGCACGCGACGGCGTTCGTGCACTCCCGCGCGGCATGCCCCAGCTGCTGGCAATTGTAGCACTGGAGGCCCTTCCGGCGCTGCTGCGTTTGCCTGCGCTTTGGCGGACGTGGACGGCGGCCGGTAAACCCCATCGCGTGGATGAGAGCTTCGAGTGCGGCGGCAAACTGCTTCACAGCCATAGCGATACGTGCGCGGTGACAAGAGCAAATGTGTCGCAGCGAGTCGAGCAGCGAATACTAACTCGGAATTGGGCCCGCGCGCCTCCGTGCTGCGCTTATATGCCCTCGGTTGCGCGTGGTGGGGGGAGGGCGGGCCAGAGTCTATATAGGGGGGCGGCGGGCGCGCTGGGCGCAGACCGTAGCCGACTCGCCAGCCGCTGCAGCTGCTGTTTGTGCACGTTTTGCTTTGCCCGAGGAAGGAAGGATGACAGGCCGCGGCAAGGGAGGAAAGGGGCTCGGCAAGGGTGGCGCCAAGCGGCACCGCAAGGTGTTGCGCGACAACATCCAGGGCATCACGAAGCCCGCCATCCGCCGCCTGGCTCGCAGGGGCGGCGTGAAGCGCATCTCTGGTCTGATCTACGAGGAGACCCGCGGGGTGCTGAAGGTGTTCCTGGAGAACGTGATCCGCGACGCGGTGACGTACACTGAGCACGCCAAGCGCAAGACTGTGACGGCCATGGACGTGGTGTACGCCCTGAAGAGGCAGGGGCGCACCCTGTACGGTTTCGGCGGTTAGGCTGCGTCGCAGCGGGCGCTGGCCTTCCCGCGGCCGTGCTTGTGGGTGGGAGAGACTAGAAAACGGCCCTTTTCAGGGCCACCACACTGTTCGGAAGTTGAAAAGTGCGAAAGAGTCTGTGTTGTTGCTGCGTGTGTGCGCTGTGTTGTTTGTTTGTTTGTTTCTTTCTTTCTTTCTTTCCGTTTGAGCGACGTGATGTGACTGGGAGGGGAGAAGGAAAGGAAACGTGTCATGTGGCTGGCTGTGTGTGGAGCTGCTTCGTTTGTGTGTTTGTTATTGTGTGTCTTTGTATCGATCGCGACGGAGATGGCGGGCTGTGTGTTGTTGTGCGAGAGGCGGTGATTATTTGCTTGCGTGGTTTGGCTCTGTGTGTTTGTTTGCGGCGGCGTTGGGGTTTCCGAGGCAAGGCGTGTGGGCATAGGCGGCCGGATCAGCTGTTTCGTTCGTGTCGACGGCCGTTGCGCGCGGGAGTGGAGGGCGGTGTGTCGACACGCCTCCCTTTAACAATGGTCATTATTGCTGCCGTTGTCGGTTTGGAAGGCGACTGCGACCGTGCAAAATGTGTGTGTGTGTGTGTGTGTGTGTTGGGCCACACGGGCTGTGTGGACGACAAGATGGCGGACGTGCGCCGGCGGCGGCTGTGCTGTGACAGTGCAAAGTTAAAACAAAACAAGGTGCGGCGAGGACGACTGAAATTTTGCTTTGGACGTAGGTTTGTGTGGTGGCCCTGAAAAGGGCCGATTGTTGTGGGCCGAGCCGGCAAAGCGCGTTGCGTGCAGGGGAGCACGCGGCGCTGCGATTGCCTGGCCTCCTTTAGGCCTTCTTCTCGGTCTTCTTTGGCAGCAGGACGGCCTGGATGTTGGGCAGGACACCACCCTGTGCGATGGTGACGCCCGACAGGAGCTTGTTGAGCTCCTCGTCGTTGCGGATGGCAAGCTGCAGGTGGCGCGGGATGATGCGCGTCTTCTTGTTGTCGCGGGCCGCGTTTCCGGCCAGCTCGAGCACCTCAGCCGCGAGGTACTCCATGACGGCGGCGAGGTAGACGGGCGCCCCGGCGCCGACGCGCTCTGCGTAGTTTCCCTTGCGCAGGAGGCGGTGGATTCTGCCGACCGGGAACTGGAGCCCAGCCCTGCTTGAGCGGGACTTTGACTTGCCCTTGACTTTGCCTCCCTTTCCGCGTCCGGACATGGCGATGGGCTAGCGACGGTGCACACGAAACGGAAACGAAAACGACCGGTGCGAGCGGCAGCGAGTCGAGCAGCGGAGTGCGTGCCGGCGCAGCCGGGGTGGGGGTGCTTTATGGGCTCGGGTGCGGCGGCCGGTTGCGCGCGCGCCCCATTGGTCGGCGGCCGCAACAGGGCGAGCTGGTAAAGGTGCGGCGGCGGCTGGCGGCGGGTGCCACTGTGTGGGGAGACGCTGACTAGAGCGGAGCGCTTGCTACTGGTGTTGCTGCTGCCGTACGTTGGTTCGAGATGCCGCCCAAGACTAGCGGGAAGGCCGCCAAGAAGGCTGGCAAGGCGCAGAAGAACATTTCGAAGGGCGACAAGAAGAAGAAGCGCAAGAGGAAGGAGAGCTATGCCATCTACATCTACAAGGTGCTGAAGCAGGTGCACCCTGACACGGGCATCTCGTCGAAGGCGATGAGCATCATGAACAGCTTCGTGAACGACATTTTCGAGCGCATTGCGGCCGAGGCTTCTCGCCTGGCGCACTACAACAAGCGCTCGACCATCACGTCCCGCGAGATCCAGACCGCTGTGCGGCTGTTGCTGCCTGGCGAGCTGGCCAAGCACGCCGTGAGCGAGGGCACGAAGGCGGTGACCAAGTACACGAGCTCCAAGTAAGGAGGTGGCTCTGGAATGGAAGGAAGGATGGAGAAGGCTCCTCCGTTGCGAGAGCGGCAAAACGGCCCTTTTCAGGGCCACCAACTTGCCTTTTGCGGGAAGGGCGGAATTGTTGTTGTTGTTGTTTGTGTGGACGGCTGTGATGTATGTGTGCATTTTGATTGTGGGTGGGGGGGGGGCGCGTCAAAGCGTGTTGCGCGGGGTACGGCCACGAGGTTGGTCGCCGTGGCGTGGAATGGTGGCACGCCTCGTTGGCGTGGTTTTTGACCCATTGGTGTTGTTGGTGTGTGTGTGTGTGTGTGTGTGTGTGTTACCCGTCTGCGAGGGGGGACAGTGCGATCGGCGACTTTTGTGTCACCGTAACGACGGCCGTTTGCGGGTTTGTTTTGTTTGCACATCATACATGGCGAGGGTGAAATGTGAAATGTTTTTGTTTGGTTTGTTTTTTTTTTGCCGCCCACTATTCCCTTTGCTGTACGCCGAGTTTGACAATGGTGCGACGTAACTGCAGCGTGGAGGTGTGTGAGTGACGTTGAAATGAACGTGCCATTAAGACGCATTGTTGTTGTATTGTACTGTACGTGTACGGCGACACGCACGATGATGTACCATTCGACTCTGATGTTTGATAGCCGTGTCTGACTGATTGCGTACGACGCACGCACACCGATGTCGTCATTCAAGATGCACGCGTGTCCAGTGCAGTACAGTAAGCGCGACGACGGCGGCGGCGGTCGTTTGTTTGGCGAATGTCTGTACACGTGTTTGTCTGTGTCCATCCGGTATGTATTTGTTTGTTTGAAAGTGTTTTGTGTGTCGGTGACGTGGTCCGATCCGTCGCCCCCTGAGTAACTGTCGATCGGCGCGATAGACCGGCGTCACGCAACTGAACCGAAGTCGTGGGCACACCCGTCATACTGTTGTACACCGTCGCGCTGAGAACGGTAACGAAAGGTTGACTTTGATCGGTCGAATGTCTGGGCAGAACGTGAGGAATGAGGCAAGAGTGCAAGGAGGGGGGGCAAAAGAGAGAGGAAGGGAAAAAGGGGAGAAACGCATTCGTAGAGCAACGGAACGTTCCCGTGTCGGAGGCGTATTGGAGCCGCACTGAAATGCGTTTAACGGCGGCGCGGCTGCAAGTGTCTGCCGTGGTGAACGTTACCTTTGACGGCTGCATTGGGCTTTGCCTTTGCTTTTGCTTTCGCTTTCGCTTTCGCTTTCGCTTTCGCGTTCGCTTTCGCTTTCCCGGATGTACGTAACGTTTGTTGATATGGTTCTGAGGAAGAGTGTATGACAGTGCCGTGCCGTCCATGTTCGTGTGCCCTCCCATTGTGTGTATGCTATTGTCTGTGTACTTGAATGATGTATGTAGGTGTTAGTGGACATGTTTTACCAGTGGGGGGAAATGGATCGTCGATAGTTGCCGTCACTCTGTCACGGTCGAGATGACGCACCCTCCGTACAGAAAGGTGTCGAGAAAGTGAGTGTGTGTGTGTGTGTGTGTGTGTGTGTGTGTGTGTGTGTGTGCGTGCGTGCGTCCGTGAATTGGCAGTGTTTGGAGGTGGGCGTGCCCTGCATGTGGCCCGGAAGGCTGTTCGTTAGGCGGTAGTGTTGTGTGGACAGGGGAGGGGCATGCGTAACGCTGCTGGCATGGCATTTCGGGAGATGGGAGGGGGCAAACGAGGAGCGGCGGCCAAAGACGGGACGGGGAGGGGCGCGGTGTGGGTGGCTTGCGCCTGTGCTCGGCGTTGTGGTTTGTGCAAAAGAGGAGGAGAAAAACAATGTGAGTTGCCAGGGAGGGGAGCGGTGTTGTGTTGTGGTTGTCGTGGTGTAGCCGCAGACGCGGCTGTCAGTGAACGTGGCGAGACGGACGGATGCGCGGAGGGGCGGGGGCGGCGCATTTCGCCGGTGCCGTGCCGTGCCGTGCCGTGCCGTGCCATGCCTGAAAGCCGCGTGGTCGCTGTGTTGTTGGTGGCGTGGGGGCGAGGAGAGTACCGTACGGGTGTGCTTGTGCGCCGGAAATGGCACACTGCGCCCGCCCGTCTTGGAGGCTGATGGCTGTGGTGTGGAAATGGGGCGCGGTGATGTTGAAGCAGTTGAAGAACAGAAAAGAAACCAAGAAAACGGAAGGCGTGATGCGGCGGTGGTGGTGAGAGCGGGAAAAACAAAACAAAAAAAAAACAACAAAAAAAAAAAGAAGGAAAAACAACAAGAAAACAAAACGTCTATCAATATTAAAATGTAAATGGAAATGGAAATGGACCCAGGTATAACCTCCCTGCACAAATAGCAGAGAGTCCGATGATAATAAAAATGTGCCAGAATGTTAACGTCCCTACAAAACAAAC
This sequence comes from Schistocerca americana, assembly GCF_021461395.2. Lineage (NCBI taxonomy): Eukaryota > Metazoa > Arthropoda > Insecta > Orthoptera > Acrididae > Schistocerca > Schistocerca americana. The sequence continues at coordinate 228,913 of NW_025725532.1, forward strand.
CCAACGATAATATTAATGAAAGAGTGAACCGTATGTAACATTGCAACAGACATAATGAAACCTGATAAATTGTATAAGGGCAGCAGCGTTGACCTTTGGCCCTGTATTCAGAATAAAAAGAGCCAAAGATCGTTACCCCAATGAAAAAGACACTGAAACACGTATGTAACATAGTAGCGATGGCGAGACATTGTAGCATCTGTGACCAGAGAGTTTGCGCTGGACTGCGCGAGTGTTGCGAGCGGTTCTCAGTCAGTCAGTCAGTCAGTCAGTCAGTAGTCGTTGCGAGTCCGTAGCTCTGTGTAGTTGAGGGCTGTACTCTGTCAGTAGTCGTCGCGTGCAGTACGCTAATAGTCGTCATGCAGAGCGGTCGGTCAGTAGTAGCAGCCGAGTGCGGTTGTGTGATGTAGGCGGTCGGCAACACTGGTCAAGATGGTGAATAAGGTATACTGTTAATTAATATAATCATTAGATAATGAAAAATTGTATTTATTGTAATTATTCTCCAACAAGTTCCCCAATAATAATGTTTATTTCAAAAGCATTTTTCAAACATTTAATTGTTTATTGAACTAAAGAGTTCGTTGCACTTCACATTTCATTCCACTTCTTTGAAGAAAAATGTCACTAAAATCACAAAAAAAGAGAATATTATTATTTGCAATGCAGTTCCTCCAAGCGCTGCGCAACAACCAGAGCAGAAATGTGACATCCATTTATTCGGAGGTAAGACTTTAATTCTGATTGTTTTGCACAGGGCCAAAGACCGATATTTCGGTTTAATTGAAGTTTCTTGTCACTGAACGGACGTTTTTAAATGTTGTGTGAAGACTTTATATTTGAGTCAGATTGCGAATTTCACATTTTTGTTGCCATTTTCAATACCTCTCATTGTGGGCGAGGTTACAATTAGCGCAATGTCCATTAGCATCCGTAAATAACATTGTCCGTTATTTTAAATTTTGCTGGGAGGTTACAACACACACACAAAAAAAAAAACAAAAAAAACAAAAAATTGCATTTATATCTGCTCCTCAATTGTAGATACCCCTTACACAGCTGTGTGCAATGAATGAGTGCTGGCTGGTAATTAATTGCACTCCTTGGAGGGAAATGCCATAGGAAGTAGTCTTTAAAAAGTGAATGTTTTTCGTTAAGAGACAAAAGTTACTTTAGAAAAAAAGTAATAGTGGGGCTTTTGTTGTTGAACAAAATAAGTACAATGAACATACGTTATCAGATTTGCGCAATGCAGCGTCACACCACCTTTTGATTATAACACAATAGACTATACATCGTCCCGAACCGTGACCAGAGTCGCGAGACGAGCAGAGCACGCCGCCGACGCCCGCTCAGTACAACCGTCCACCCGCTACTACTGTCGACCGACTACTACCTCTCCCGACTCGCGCTACAATATATATATAACAACTGTTCCTGGCGACCCGGTGCGTGCCACTACTGTCGTCTGGCGCGGTCCAAGCGCCGACTAGCAGCGATAAAGAACTCTCTGGTCAGACAGAGATGCTGTCATGCCTCGCCATCGCTCTGGTAATGAATACATACGTGTTGCAGCGTGCGTACCACCGGAACACGCAGTGGCGGAGCCAAAGACTGTGTTGTCGAGGTCGAGTGCGAGCGGGAAGAGAGGCAGCGTCGGCACGGAGATGCAAGCGAGCGCGAGACGCACGGGGGCTGCGGCGTGGCGCGTTTGCGGTCGGCGCCTTTGGTGGCAACGGCCGGGACAAGCAGCGGTGTATGGTGTGGTGCGGGGCGGACAGGGGCGGAGGCGGCGCGACGACGGCATGGGGGCGAAAACGGGACGGGGGACGGCGGATGTTGAGAGGCGTCACGCGCGGACAGGACACAGACACAGAGACACACAGATTGGAAAGGGAGGGTGCGCGGTAGTAGTTGGGAATGTGCGTACCGTGCGGGATGGGAGTGGGCGAGGAACACGGTCGTGGCCCCTGTTTTGGGTGCGTGTGATGACGTCGGTGTGTTGTGGGAAGGGAAGGTGCTGTGGCGGCGGCGCGTAATGGGCGTAGGCCGAAAAGAGAAAGGAACGTGGGCAGTGTGTTGGCAAGCGTCGGTTCGACTGCGACGTTGATGGGCAGGGCAGGGCAGGGCAGGGCAGGGCAGGGCAGGGCAAGGTTAATGGTGGTAGGAGTAGGCGTGTGGGCGCAAAAAATCTGCCGCTGCAGGCGGTGCCGTAACCGCCATGGCGGGAAGGAGAGAGGGCCAAAGAAAGAAAGAAAGAAAGAAAGAAAGAAAGAAAGAAAGAAGAAAACAAAAAAAAAAAAAAAAGGAGGGGGGGGCGAAAGTGGAGAGGCGGTGGTGTGAGAAGGGCGGGGGCGGAAGGAAGGCAGGAAGGACAAGAGGCGAGGCGACGGCTTGCTTTGTGTATCGGTCGGTCTCTGGCTATGCTTCGTTTTCTGCAGCAGGGTCGGTGCGCGGCGTGGCTCGCGGCAGTGGGAACGCCTGGTGGCTGGACGGCCAGCAATGCGGTTGGATGGGCGGCCACAGCACCGCACCTGTGCCCGAGGAGGAGACGCTGGCGGCGGGCCCTGAGGTGAGGCCGGCTCGGCTGGGGCTGTGGATGTGTAGGTGTGCGCCGCTGCTGCAACAACGAGTAAAACGCGAGAAGAAGGGATGGCGGTAGAGAGAAAAAAAAAAAAAAGGTCGTGTTGTGTTGATGCGCAGGCAGACGCGTACAGAGGGACGAGCCCGGTCTGCAGCAGGGTGTGGCCGTGCCGAGTGCAGAGCAGCGGCGGCTCGGTTCGGTTCGGTTCGGCCCGGCCCGGCGGGCCGCGCTGTTGTCGCGGACGTGAGCGCCCCCTGGCGGGTGGCCGGAGGCGGCGCGGCGTGTTGGACGTGTGGCTGGTGGCAGTGCACAATTTGCGAGTTGCTGGCGGTGTGGTGTGGCGGTTGGCGCGTCGGGCGGCGGAGAGGTATGTGTTGCGGGCGCCCTTTGCTGCGCTGCGTCGTTGCGTGTGCCGTACAGGGCGGGCGCTTGTCGACTGTGTGGCGAATTGGCGTGAAACGGCTGCCGAGAGGTGTGTGGTAGCGAGCCGGTCGGTGGTGTCAGTGCGAAGGGGAATGTGCGTGCGTGTTTGGCGGTTTCGGTGTGCTTTTTGCGGCGTGAGAGTGGGAATTAGTGGGGCCGGCTGTTGTGTTGGTTCCTTGTGTCTTGTGTCGCGTAGCTTGATGGCAACGTGGAAGGACGCCGGTTTCGTTTTCGTTTCGAGCCTTGCGTGTGGTTGTCGACGTTGACTGGTTGGCGTGTGCCGATGCACGTGCATGTGTGGGTCGCGAGTGCGTTTTTGGCTGGCTGTGTGTGTGTGTGTGTGTGTGTGTGTGTTTTGGGGGGGAAGGGGGAGGCGGTGGTGAAAGTGCAGTCGTCGGGTGGGGCTGGGGCTGTGCGTCGTGGCGGAAAGGTGGTAGGTTGCGGGAAGCGAGCCCGTCGTTGACGGTGTCGCGTGAGTTGTGAATCGAGTGGGGCGCGGGGCGCGGGGCGCGTGGCGCGGGGCGCGGGGCGCGGGACAGGAGCAGCGTGCCGCTGCGTCGTGGTCGTCAGCAGAGGCTGTGCGTGTGCTTGTCCTTTTTGTGGGCGGTTCGTGCGAGGCGTTTTTGTTTTGTGTTGCCCTAGTTGTTAGTTTATTTTGTTTGTGTTTGTTATTTTGAGACGACGACTGGTTGGTGGCGTGCGCGCGAAGTGGCGGTGTGCGCTTCCCGTGTCGTTTGTGTTGTTTTGTTTTTTTGTTTTTGTGTGTTTTTTTTTGCACTGGGCCCCGGTGGGTGGGTGCGTGTGTGTCGATTGCCGGCTGGCGAAAGGTGCGCCATCGGCGGGGTGGGTCGCCGGCACAAGTAGAGGCGGCGGCGTTGTTGCTGTTGTTGTGTGGTGTTTGTTTTGTTCGGCTGTGTCGGCGAGCTGTGTTGCGGTGCGTGTGAATGGTGGTGCAAAAGTGCTGGCGTTGGGGCTGCGACTGCGACGGCGGCGAGCCGCGGGCGCGCCATTGATAGTGATGTTGTGAACAGCGGCTGTGTACGGTAGTGGTGTTGTTGTAGCACGACGTGCATCCGGGCCGGCGCGGAAAGCGCAGTTGCGGGCGGTTGCCCTTCGGTGCCAGCCATGTCGCGTGAGCGGCGGGTTGCTCTGGTGTCGACACGTGGTGCTCTGGGTTGTTGTGTGGTGCCCTTTGGCCGGTGGGGGTGGTTCGCGTGTGTCTCGTTCGCGCTCGGTGTCTGGTCGTGGTCGTGCTGCTCCCCCGTCTGTCGGCGGTTTCCGACGTCGTCCCGTCGCGACCTTTCAACCGAAAGTGTGGCGCCCGAAGGTGAACGAACGTAACCCTGACCTCGGCGCTTTACGCTGAGCCGAGCGAACCGAACCGAACCGAACCTAACCTGTGGTGTGGCGAGGTGAGCTCAGCCTGTGAGCCCCTAACGTCTACGTAAGGTAAGCTGTCCGGCTCACGCCTCACGTTTGAACGCTTTTTTAACCTACGTTTGACGCTTCTTAACCTAGCACTGACCCCTTAACCTAACCTAACTTGTAACCTAACCTAACCTAACCTAACCTAACCTAACCTAACCTCTGACGCCTGACGTGTTTGAATGCTTAACCTAAGTTTGACGCTTAACCTAACCCAAGTCCCCTTAACCTAACCCACGTCCACCTAACCTAACCTAACGTAGACGTGTAAACGTAATGTGTAACGCGTAACGTGTAAGGTCGGCTGTCGTGTGTGCTTGACGGCAGATTGGGTTGGTCTGTAGATTCGGATTGCGGTTTGCCTCGGTCGAGGGGTTGTGGGTCGGAAGCGGCGAGGGGCGGCGGCGCCTGTTGCGCAGGCGGCGTCCGTTTGCGGCGGGCAATTGTTGAGAAACGGCTGTGAATGTTGGCGGGCGAGAGGAGGAGGACGGCGCGCGATGTGGCCCGACGGCTGCGGGCCGATCGGGAAACGGCGGGAGGGCGACGGAAGGCGATGGGGCGGCGGAGGCGCGTTTGCACGGCCGTCATCGCCGCACGCCTCGGCTTGTGTGGCTGTGGCGCCGGCCGCGCTGGCCGGGCTGCCGCGGCGACGGTGTGGGAGTTTTGCCGAAGGTTTGGCCATTGTGGCGGGTCGTCGGCTGGGGCTGTGGGGGCGGCATTTGGGCGGGGGCGGCGATTCTCGGCGGGCCGACCCAGGCTGTAGCGCGCGGTAGCTGCAGTTTGGCCGTGGTTTGCGGCGCTGCCGTGGCGACTGGTTGGCGACTGTGGTGTGGCTGTGTGTAGCCCCATCCTCGGTGGTTTGAAAGGCGCGGGCGGTTGTGGCGCAGGTTTGGGGCTGCTCCGCACAGGCTGTCGGACGTTGGGCGGTAGCAAGCGCGGGAGGCGCGGCGCGGCGGCGCGCAGAGTGGCGGCCGCTCTCTCGGCCGTCCGCGCCCGCCCGCGACACTGGCTGGGCCTTGTGATTCTCTGCTCTGCTGCTGTGCTGTGCTTGCGTGCCTGCCGTCCCGCTCGCTCTCGCTGTGTGTTACGCGCGTCGTCGAAATGGCAGATCAGGCGGCTACGAACGAGACTGCTGCGGCACCCGCCGCCACCGGCACTACGAAGAAGGCCAAGTCTGCGTCGTCTGCGAAGAAGCCGCGCGCCAAGCCTGCGCACCCGCGCACCTCTGAGATGGTGACGGCCGCCATCAAGAGTCTGAAGGAGCGCGGCGGGTCGTCGCTGCAGGCGATCAAGAAGTACATAGCCGCGCACTACAAGCTGGACGCGGAGAAGCTGGCGCCGTTTATCAAGAAGTACCTCAAGTCGGCCGTCGTGGCGGGCGAGCTGGTGCAGACGAAGGGGAAGGGCGCGTCCGGCTCGTTCAAGCTTGCCGGCGCCGGCGGCGGGGGGGCGGCCGAGGGCGGCAAGGCTCGTGCTGGCGGTGCCAAGAAGAAGCGCGCCGCTCCGGCCAGCAAGGAGAAGAAGGGCGCCCGTGCGGCCGGCGCAAAGAAGGCTGGTGGCGTGAAGGCGGCGACCGGTCGGAAGGCGGGCGCCGCCAAGAAGGCGTCTGCGGCGTCGGCCGCTCCCGCGGGTGCGAAGAAGGCGGCTGCGGCCAAGCCGGCCAAGGCCAAGTCGCCGTCGAAGGCGAAGAAGGCCGCCAAGGTTCCGACGAAGAAGCCGAAGGCGCCGCGCCCGAAGAAGGCGACGACGCCGTCTAAGGCGAAGGCTTCGCCCAAGAAGAAGAAGTAGAGTAGAGGAGAAAGAGATGGGAAAGGAAGGGTTTGGCGCTTGACTCCGTCGTCCCCACCCCCCGTCGTCGTCTAGTGGCGCGCAAGAGACGCGCGGCCCAAAACGGCCCTTCTCAGGGCCATCAAAGCACGTCGGGGAAGGTTTTGATTGTCGTGTTGCGTTTGGTGTGGGTGTCTGTCTGTATGCCCGTGGGGATGCTGTTTGCGTGCCGTGGTGGTTGGATTGCGGGGGTCGGTGGCGGGTGTGGGCGGCGGTAGCGGTAAGCGGTGTTGTTGTTGTCGTGGTTGATTGTCGCCGTGTTTGTGGCGGCGGCCGACGGTTGGTTTTCTGTCACGTTGTTTTGTTTGAATACGTTGGTTGGCTTGCCTGCGTTCGTTCTTCTCGGATGTCTGTCTTGTCTAGTCGTGTCTGGTCTTTGTTTTGTTCCTTTGTGTGTGTTATGTTTTGCAACGGGGGGCACGTTGAGATGTGGAAGGAGTCGGCGGGGATTTCGGTGGCGTGTAGAGCGAGCGAGCGCGCCTGCCTGGCCGTTGGCCGTCGGAGTGGAGTGCGGGTTTTTTTGTTTTCGAAACGAAAGCGGCGGGCGGGCGGCCGGCCAGCCAGCCACCCGTGCGGTGTGACGTCGGCCGTTGGGTATTGTGCGCTTTGAGCGCCGGGGAGGGATGATGTGTGATTGTTGCGCGCTGCTAGCAGGCAGGCAGAGTGAGCGGGTGTGGCGGACGGACGGGAAGTGGTGGTTTTTGTTTTTGGGTTGCGGGGCGAGAGGCAGGCGACCGACAAAGTTTGCTCGCGACGGAGAGATGTTAGTGGCCCTGAAAAGGGCCGTTTTTGTTTGTGCGGTGCGGTGCCGCGGCGCGGTTTAGGCGCGCTCGCCGCGGATGCGGCGCGCGAGCTGGATGTCCTTGGGCATGATGGTGACGCGCTTGGCGTGGATTGCGCACAGGTTGGTGTCTTCGAAGAGGCCGACGAGGTAGGCCTCGCTGGCCTCCTGCAGGGCCATGACTGCGGAGCTCTGGAAGCGCAGGTCGGTCTTGAAGTCCTGGGCGATCTCGCGCACTAGGCGCTGGAATGGCAGCTTGCGGATGAGCAGCTCTGTGCTCTTCTGGTAGCGCCTGATTTCTCGCAGGGCGACGGTGCCCGGCCTGTAGCGGTGGGGCTTCTTGACGCCTCCGGTGGCGGGCGCGCTCTTCCTCGCCGCCTTGGTGGCGAGCTGTTTGCGCGGCGCCTTTCCGCCGGTGGACTTGCGGGCCGTTTGCTTTGTGCGGGCCATGGCGGTAGCGGTAGCGGTAGCGGAGCGGCGTGCGTGGAGGTTAGGTGCGGCGCGGCGTCCGGTGCTGCCTTGACAACGGGCCCGCGCGCCTCCGTGCTGCGCTTATATGCCCTCGGTTGCGCGTGGTGGGGGGAGGGCGGGCCAGAGTCTATATAGGGGGGCGGCGGGCGCGCTGGGCGCAGACCGTAGCCGACTCGCCAGCCGCTGCAGCTGCTGTTTGTGCACGTTTTGCTTTGCCCGAGGAAGGAAGGATGACAGGCCGCGGCAAGGGAGGAAAGGGGCTCGGCAAGGGTGGCGCCAAGCGGCACCGCAAGGTGTTGCGCGACAACATCCAGGGCATCACGAAGCCCGCCATCCGCCGCCTGGCTCGCAGGGGCGGCGTGAAGCGCATCTCTGGTCTGATCTACGAGGAGACCCGCGGGGTGCTGAAGGTGTTCCTGGAGAACGTGATCCGCGACGCGGTGACGTACACTGAGCACGCCAAGCGCAAGACTGTGACGGCCATGGACGTGGTGTACGCCCTGAAGAGGCAGGGGCGCACCCTGTACGGTTTCGGCGGTTAGGCTGCGTCGCAGCGGGCGCTGGCCTTCCCGCGGCCGTGCTTGTGGGTGGGAGAGACTAGAAAACGGCCCTTTTCAGGGCCACCACACTGTTCGGAAGTTGAAAAGTGCGAAAGAGTCTGTGTTGTTGCTGCGTGTGTGCGCTGTGTTGTTTGTTTGTTTGTTTCTTTCTTTCTTTCTTTCCGTTTGAGCGACGTGATGTGACTGGGAGGGGAGAAGGAAAGGAAACGTGTCATGTGGCTGGCTGTGTGTGGAGCTGCTTCGTTTGTGTGTTTGTTATTGTGTGTCTTTGTATCGATCGCGACGGAGATGGCGGGCTGTGTGTTGTTGTGCGAGAGGCGGTGATTATTTGCTTGCGTGGTTTGGCTCTGTGTGTTTGTTTGCGGCGGCGTTGGGGTTTCCGAGGCAAGGCGTGTGGGCATAGGCGGCCGGATCAGCTGTTTCGTTCGTGTCGACGGCCGTTGCGCGCGGGAGTGGAGGGCGGTGTGTCGACACGCCTCCCTTTAACAATGGTCATTATTGCTGCCGTTGTCGGTTTGGAAGGCGACTGCGACCGTGCAAAATGTGTGTGTGTGTGTGTGTGTGTGTTGGGCCACACGGGCTGTGTGGACGACAAGATGGCGGACGTGCGCCGGCGGCGGCTGTGCTGTGACAGTGCAAAGTTAAAACAAAACAAGGTGCGGCGAGGACGACTGAAATTTTGCTTTGGACGTAGGTTTGTGTGGTGGCCCTGAAAAGGGCCGATTGTTGTGGGCCGAGCCGGCAAAGCGCGTTGCGTGCAGGGGAGCACGCGGCGCTGCGATTGCCTGGCCTCCTTTAGGCCTTCTTCTCGGTCTTCTTTGGCAGCAGGACGGCCTGGATGTTGGGCAGGACACCACCCTGTGCGATGGTGACGCCCGACAGGAGCTTGTTGAGCTCCTCGTCGTTGCGGATGGCAAGCTGCAGGTGGCGCGGGATGATGCGCGTCTTCTTGTTGTCGCGGGCCGCGTTTCCGGCCAGCTCGAGCACCTCAGCCGCGAGGTACTCCATGACGGCGGCGAGGTAGACGGGCGCCCCGGCGCCGACGCGCTCTGCGTAGTTTCCCTTGCGCAGGAGGCGGTGAATTCTGCCGACCGGGAACTGGAGCCCAGCCCTGCTTGAGCGGGACTTTGACTTGCCCTTGACTTTGCCTCCCTTTCCGCGTCCGGACATGGCGATGGGCTAGCGACGGTGCACACGAAACGGAAACGAAAACGACCGGTGCGAGCGGCAGCGAGTCGAGCAGCGGAGTGCGTGCCGGCGCAGCCTGCTGCTGCTGCTCACATCTTTGACTTTCCCCTCTTTGGGGAAGTGTGTGTGGGGGAGTTTGTAGCCTTTCGGCTTTTACTCCCCTGTGAACGTGTGTGTGTGATTTTTCTATAGTTTTTTGGTGTCTGTGACTTGTGATGTTTGTTGTGAGTGAGTCTAGTACTTGCCTGAGGTAGGCGAAGAGATTGGTGTTATATGGGAAGGAACTGGATTAGGGATTGGGTTTTGGGATTTTCTCTTCGACTTAGTCGTCGAAGATCGTCATAGGGCGCTTATGCTTGTCGCGGGACATGTCATACCGACCTAGGGAGTGGATGAGCGCGTTTCCGGATCTGGAAGAACCCTCATAGAAGGCCCTTGCCAGATCCTGGAAACGCTCTCTCAGGAGTGGGATTTCGGCTGCGGCGTGCAGGTCGTCTATGGGGAATCCGAGTGGTAGACGCAGTGCCCTTCTGAGGGCGCGGTTCTGCAGCCTCTGGAGTTTGTCCAGGTGCTGCTTTGCCGCGTATCCCCAGACAGGGCACGCATACTCCATAACTGGCCGGATCAGGGCCTGATAAACATTTACTGCTACTGGGAAGGGAAGGGAGCTGTTTGTGTTCAGGATAGGGTATAGAATGGACATTCTGGCGCAGACCTTCCTGTGGACCTCGTCTATGTGGGGTTTCCACGTAAGACGAGAGTCCAAGGTTACGCCAAGGTACTTGGCGGTTCTGCGCCAGGGGAGTTGGATTCCATTTAGGTGAAGGTGGAGGGGGGGACGTTGAGGAGGTTCGCGCCTTCCGAGCCTGCGGGTAATCAGCATTGCCTGCGTCTTCTCGGAGTTGATCGTGATGCGCCAGCGACGGGCCCAAGTTTCTGTGTCATCTAAAACCTTTTGTAGCCTACGGATGACCAGGTCCTTGTTCGCATTTCTCGTGTAGAAGGCTGTGTCGTCAGCGTACTGCGCAGTGTGCACCAGGTTGGCCGTCGGAGTATCCGCAGTGTACAAACTGTACAATACGGGCCCCAGGACCGATCCCTGTGGCACCCCAGCACGAATACGCCTTCTGGTGGAGGTGGCAGTTTCTACTTTGACGGAGAAAGTCCTATTCGTGAGATAGCTCTTAATGAGCTGAACTATGCTCCCGGGAAACCCTTGTGTGTACAACTTGTAGAGTAGCCCTCTATGCCATACTGAATCAAAGGCTTTGGCTACGTCTAGTAGCACTATCCCGCAGTAGCCTCTGTGGTTGAAGCCTTCTGTGGCTGCTTCAACCATTCTCATGACCTGCTGTGGGGCAGAGTGGTTCTGCCGGAACCCAAATTGGAAATCCGGCAGAATTTGCTCTCTGGTAATGTGTTCTTGTATGGGTCTTAGCAGGAGGCGCTCATAGATCTTGCTGAGTGTTGGCAAGAGGCTAATCGGCCTGTAGTGCTGCGGGAATAGAGGGTCTTTCCCTGGTTTGTGTATCGCGACCACTTCCGCATGTTTCCAGCAAGCTGGGAAAACACGGGAACGAGTAATCTCGTTGAGGACGTTCGCGAGGTGTGTGATCGCTGTGGGTGGGAGTTTTTTGACTAACTGGTTTGTGACACTGTCGTGCCCTGGCGCCTTTTTTGTAGGGAGGGACCTGATTACTCTTGCCATGTCCTCGGGGGCAAAAAGTATGGGTTCGTCCTCTGGGTCCTCCTCGGCATTGAGGAAGACGGCCAGTTGACGACTGACTACCTCTTCATGTTCTTCATCCTGAGGTTCTGCCGCTTGGAACTGCTTCTCAAAGGAGTCGGCGAGGGCGTTGGCCTTTCCAGCATGGCTGTAGACCAGTCCCCGCTCGCCATGCAGTGGCGGCATCCTAGCGCGTCGTTTTGTAAACTGTTTGGTCGCTTGCCATAGTGTGTGATCGTCTACTTTGAGAGATGTGAGGCGGTTTTGCCATTGCTGGTTTCTGTGCTCATTGAGCGCTACCTTCAGCTCTCTCTGTAGACGATTGAGCAGCCTCCTGGTGGCCTGATTTCTGGTGATCTTCCACTCTTTTGCCACTCTGTTCTTGTGTCGAATTTGAGCTAGCAAGTGTTCTGGGAGCTGTATTTGCGGCGGTGGGCCCTCCCTTTGTGGAGGGGTGGCTTCTTCCGCTGCCTGCAAGATGGTGCCTGTTAGGTCTTGTAGCGCTTGTTCCACTGTTTCAGCAGTGGGTGGCGGAGCGCGAGCGATATCAGTGGCGACAGTTTCTTGGTATCGCTCCCAGTCTGTACGTTTGTACGACGTCTGGTACCGTGGGAGTGCTACCCATTCTCCCACATCGACCTCCAGAATCACTGGGTTGTGGTCGGAGGACATTCTGTTGATTGTCCTTGCGGCCACGAACCCTGCGATCCTCCTGGTGAGAGCTATGTCTAACACATCGGGCCTGCTTCCGTTTTTCGGAAAATGTGTTGGCTCGACTGGACCCCATGTTTCGAAGTGGTGGGCGCGCGCTAGTTGTTGCAGTTTGGCGCCTGCTCTGGAGGTTACTCTAGAATTCCAATCAGGATGTTTGGCATTGAAGTCTCCCCCTATTATGAGTTTGCCTTCAATTTGCCCTAGAGCAGCTATGTCTCCCTCATCTATCTGGTCGTGTGGGGGTCGGTAGACTGCAACAATTGTTAGGGGTCCAGTGGCAGTGGTTACTTCCACCGCCACTGCTTCGATTTTGTTGGTAGCTGGTAAGAATACCTGGTGGTGGGGGATCCCTCTTTTTACATATATGGCCACTCCTCCGCCTTGGGTTGGCCTGTCTTTACGGTAGCTAATGTAGTTGGGAACTGTCGCTTTTACTCCCGGTTTCAGGTGGGTTTCCCCCATCATGCATATGTCGATGGAGAACTCCTTCATGAGTTCTCGGAATTCGACCTCTTGATTAACAATGCCGTCTGCGTTAAAGACGCACATTGTCAGGCCTTGAATATTTGGTCGTCTATTCATGATGGGGTGTAGATACTACTGAGGAAGTCGCAGAGGGGAGCGACTGCTGGACTGTTGCCTGAAGGGCGACGAGGATCTGTGTGTTCTGCTTCTGGGCTTCCCTGAATTCCTTCATCATTTCCATGACGAGGTTCATGGTCTGCACCATTACGCCTAACAACTGATCCATGGGGGGAGAGTGTGTGTGGGGTTCCCTGGGCCTTCCTCCGTCATGGTGGACCTGGTCGTTGTTGCTGTGTGTTTCCCGGTGTTGTTCTCGTGATAGTGTCTGGTGTTGTGATGGTTGGGCTACGCTTTCATGGTTCCCCGGTGGAGAAACCACTTCCGCATAAGTCGCCCTCGGTGTGTCCGGCCTTGGTTTTACCCAGGCCTTGTCCGTGTGTGTTGCCATGGTTTGTTTTCTTGTGTGTCTCTGTGGGTTTATGGTGTTTTGTTTGTGTGTGTGGGGGGCGGCCTTTGCGCCCTTTGCCTGTTGTGTGTGTCGTTTGTGGACCTCACAACCTTGGTAGCCCGCCGTGTGGTTTTTGCCACACAGCGCGCACCTTATTTGTGGGTCCGTGTGGTGAAGTGTGCATGTTCTCGTGTCGTGGGCCTCGGCGCACTTCCTGCACCTTACTGGCATGGTGCAGTAGGCGGCGATGTGGTTAAGGCCCTGACACCTGAAGCACTGCACCGTCTTGTTCTTACGGCGCAGCGGTTCGGTGGTGACAGGCACTGCCAGAACCATCTTTATCTCCCTTTTGTTCTGGGGGATGTCCGGGAGTGTGGCCTGGTAAAGTGGCCACTTACTGTTTATGTTGCCCATCTGTTGGACCCCCTTGACGACGTACCCCTGGGCAGTCAAATCTGTTTTGATTGCCTGGGGGGACACTCGTCTTGGGAGGTCTCGTATCACGATGTTTCTGTTCCTTGTTTTTGTTGTGGGGAACGTGTAGTGTGGTATGTTTTTATTTGTGAAAAGTGTTTTGACTGTTGTGTAGTGTTCTAGTGTGTGCAGTGTGATTTTTATTTTGTCTCCACCAGCAGGTTTTGCCTGGAAACTGCCTCCCCCGATTTCTGCCTTCAACAGCTCGAAGAGCTCCTCATAGCTGTGGGGAAACTCAGCAACAATCGGGGGGAGGTGGTGGGCGACTTGGTTCTGTGTTTGCGTTGTGGTGGTTTCTGTTGTCTCAGGCTCATCAGCAACCGCCTGAAATCTGTTCGGGGTGGGTTCCAATCCCCGGGCTGGCGGAAGCTTCGGCTGACGAAACGTTTTCTTCGCCAGCACGAAACCATCCGCATCCTGCCCGGTTACGTGGTTCCCTTCCAGTACCAGTGTTTCCTGGTCCCCTCCCAGTGCGACGACAGGTGCTGTCGGGGGCGCTGGCTCCTCAGAGGGTGTGGAAGCGGTTGGGGTGGGGGTGGCGGATACTTTCTTCCCCTTGGAGTGCTTCTCCTTCTTGTCCTTCCTTGCACGCCGCTGGTTGGATGTGGTGGACTTGAGTGGGGGGGATTTAAGGTATTTGGAGCGGGTGGAAGACTGAGACGAGGGGGTGGGTTTGGGGAGGATTTTTGTCGGCAGACGGGGCATCTGCTTGCCATTCTTCATGGACGTGAGGAATTCGGGAAGTGTGCCGGTGGCGTGGGCAAGCAGGAGCGGAGATAGGACGAGGTTAGGAGGGGCAGGATTGCAAGTACTGACAATATATTTTGTTGTCGGCGTACTATGTATGACTGCGTTTGTTTGTGTGTTTCTTGCCATGTCCGGGGCGGAAAGTGGGGCTGCTGCCAGGGGGGTGCCAGTTACAGCCTTCGTTGACACCGTTAGGTATCCCGGCTGCATTGCTGGCCCTACTGTATTTGTGGACGCGGAGGTCTGATCGGCGGCGGCGGAAACCTTCTCTGCGGTTCCGCGGCCGGCTCCCAGGTCCTGGCCCACATTTTCCCTAACCTTGGGGGGGGCAGAGCCTGGCTCTGCGGCAGCCGAAGTACTCGAGACGGCCGACGACGCGGCCCGCGGCAACAACAAGACGCGCTTTTTGTCGACAGCGGTTGACCGCTTCGACCCCAAAGCACCACTGGAGCTAGACATCCCGCAGTTGGAAAAGGAAACACGACAATTCTGCTGTCGGGCGTCTCCAAAAAATATCCTGCCCGCCGTAATTCCTTACTGCAGACCTTGACTGGGTCCCGCCGATGCTTTGATAAAAGCAAAGCCGTAGATTCCCCTGGTGTGTCACCCGTACAAGCGGGGGCCTATGACTGACAGTGCGCGAGTCAGAGGAGCAAGCTCAACCCTTGACTGCCACTCAGCGAGTGCCGGCGCAGCCGGGGTGGGGGTGCTTTATGGGCTCGGGTGCGGCGGCCGGTTGCGCGCGCGCCCCATTGGTCGGCGGCCGCAACAGGGCGAGCTGGTAAAGGTGCGGCGGCGGCTGGCGGCGGGTGCCACTGTGTGGGGAGACGCTGACTAGAGCGGAGCGCTTGCTACTGGTGTTGCTGCTGCCGTACGTTGGTTCGAGATGCCGCCCAAGACTAGCGGGAAGGCCGCCAAGAAGGCTGGCAAGGCGCAGAAGAACATTTCGAAGGGCGACAAGAAGAAGAAGCGCAAGAGGAAGGAGAGCTATGCCATCTACATCTACAAGGTGCTGAAGCAGGTGCACCCTGACACGGGCATCTCGTCGAAGGCGATGAGCATCATGAACAGCTTCGTGAACGACATTTTCGAGCGCATTGCGGCCGAGGCTTCTCGCCTGGCGCACTACAACAAGCGCTCGACCATCACGTCCCGCGAGATCCAGACCGCTGTGCGGCTGTTGCTGCCTGGCGAGCTGGCCAAGCACGCCGTGAGCGAGGGCACGAAGGCGGTGACCAAGTACACGAGCTCCAAGTAAGGAGGTGGCTCTGGAATGGAAGGAAGGATGGAGAAGGCTCCTCCGTTGCGAGAGCGGCAAAACGGCCCTTTTCAGGGCCACCAACTTGCCTTTTGCGGGAAGGGCGGAATTGTTGTTGTTGTTGTTTGTGTGGACGGCTGTGATGTATGTGTGCATTTTGATTGTGGGTGGGGGGGGGCGCGTCAAAGCGTGTTGCGCGGGGTACGGCCACGAGGTTGGTCGCCGTGGCGTGGAATGGTGGCACGCCTCGTTGGCGTGGTTTTTGACCCATTGGTGTTGTTGGTGTGTGTGTGTGTGTGTGTGTGTGTGTTACCCGTCTGCGAGGGGGGACAGTGCGATCGGCGACTTTTGTGTCACCGTAACGACGGCCGTTTGCGGGTTTGTTTTGTTTGCACATCATACATGGCGAGGGTGAAATGTGAAATGTTTTTGTTTGGTTTGTTTTTTTTTTGCCGCCCACTATTCCCTTTGCTGTACGCCGAGTTTGACAATGGTGCGACGTAACTGCAGCGTGGAGGTGTGTGAGTGACGTTGAAATGAACGTGCCATTAAGACGCATTGTTGTTGTATTGTACTGTACGTGTACGGCGACACGCACGATGATGTACCATTCGACTCTGATGTTTGATAGCCGTGTCTGACTGATTGCGTACGACGCACGCACACCGATGTCGTCATTCAAGATGCACGCGTGTCCAGTGCAGTACAGTAAGCGCGACGACGGCGGCGGCGGTCGTTTGTTTGGCGAATGTCTGTACACGTGTTTGCCTGTGTCCATCCGGTATGTATTTGTTTGTTTGAAAGTGTTTTGTGTGTCGGTGACGTGGTCCGATCCGTCGCCCCCTGAGTAACTGTCGATCGGCGCGATAGACCGGCGTCACGCAACTGAACCGAAGTCGTGGGCACACCCGTCATACTGTTGTACACCGTCGCGCTGAGAACGGTAACGAAAGGTTGACTTTGATCGGTCGAATGTCTGGGCAGAACGTGAGGAATGAGGCAAGAGTGCAAGGAGGGGGGGCAAAAGAGAGAGGAAGGGAAAAAGGGGAGAAACGCATTCGTAGAGCAACGGAACGTTCCCGTGTCGGAGGCGTATTGGAGCCGCACTGAAATGCGTTTAACGGCGGCGCGGCTGCAAGTGTCTGCCGTGGTGAACGTTACCTTTGACGGCTGCATTGGGCTTTGCCTTTGCTTTTGCTTTCGCTTTCGCTTTCGCTTTCGCTTTCGCTTTCGCTTTCGCGTTCGCTTTCGCTTTCCCGGATGTACGTAACGTTTGTTGATATGGTTCTGAGGAAGAGTGTATGACAGTGCCGTGCCGTCCATGTTCGTGTGCCCTCCCATTGTGTGTATGCTATTGTCTGTGTACTTGAATGATGTATGTAGGTGTTAGTGGACATGTTTTACCAGTGGGGGGAAATGGATCGTCGATAGTTGCCGTCACTCTGTCACGGTCGAGATGACGCACCCTCCGTACAGAAAGGTGTCGAGAAAGTGAGTGTGTGTGTGTGTGTGTGTGTGTGTGTGTGTGTGTGTGTGTGTGCGTGCGTGCGTCCGTGAATTGGCAGTGTTTGGAGGTGGGCGTGCCCTGCATGTGGCCCGGAAGGCTGTTCGTTAGGCGGTAGTGTTGTGTGGACAGGGGAGGGGCATGCGTAACGCTGCTGGCATGGCATTTCGGGAGATGGGAGGGGGCAAACGAGGAGCGGCGGCCAAAGACGGGACGGGGAGGGGCGCGGTGTGGGTGGCTTGCGCCTGTGCTCGGCGTTGTGGTTTGTGCAAAAGAGGAGGAGAAAAACAATGTGAGTTGCCAGGGAGGGGAGCGGTGTTGTGTTGTGGTTGTCGTGGTGTAGCCGCAGACGCGGCTGTCAGTGAACGTGGCGAGACGGACGGATGCGCGGAGGGGCGGGGGCGGCGCATTTCGCCGGTGCCGTGCCGTGCCGTGCCGTGCCGTGCCATGCCTGAAAGCCGCGTGGTCGCTGTGTTGTTGGTGGCGTGGGGGCGAGGAGAGTACCGTACGGGTGTGCTTGTGCGCCGGAAATGGCACACTGCACCCGCCCGTCTTGGAGGCTGATGGCTGTGGTGTGGAAATGGGGCGCGGTGATGTTGAAGCAGTTGAAGAACAGAAAAGAAACCAAGAAAACGGAAGGCGTGATGCGGCGGTGGTGGTGAGAGCGGGAAAAACAAAACAAAAAAAAAACAACAAAAAAAAAAAGAAGGAAAAACAACAAGAAAACAAAACGTCTATCAATATTAAAATGTAAATGGAAATGGAAATGGACCCAGGTATAACCTCCCTGCACAAATAGCAGAGAGTCCGATGATAATAAAAATGTGCCAGAATGTTAACGTCCCTACAAAACAAACCCAACGATAATATTAATGAAAGAGTGAACCGTATGTAACATTGCAACAGACATAATGAAACCTGATAAATTGTATAAGGGCAGCAGCGTTGACCTTTGGCCCTGTATTCAGAATAAAAAGAGCCAAAGATCGTTACCCCAATGAAAAAGACACTGAAACACGTATGTAACATAGTAGCGATGGCGAGACATTGTAGCATCTGTGACCAGAGAGTTTGCGCTGGACTGCGCGAGTGTTGCGAGCGGTTCTCAGTCAGTCAGTCAGTCAGTCAGTCAGTAGTCGTTGCGAGTCCGTAGCTCTGTGTAGTTGAGGGCTGTACTCTGTCAGTAGTCGTCGCGTGCAGTACGCTAATAGTCGTCATGCAGAGCGGTCGGTCAGTAGTAGCAGCCGAGTGCGGTTGTGTGATGTAGGCGGTCGGCAACACTGGTCAAGATGGTGAATAAGGTATACTGTTAATTAATATAATCATTAGATAATGAAAAATTGTATTTATTGTAATTATTCTCCAACAAGTTCCCCAATAATAATGTTTATTTCAAAAGCATTTTTCAAACATTTAATTGTTTATTGAACTAAAGAGTTCGTTGCACTTCACATTTCATTCCACTTCTTTGAAGAAAAATGTCACTAAAATCACAAAAAAAGAGAATATTATTATTTGCAATGCAGTTCCTCCAAGCGCTGCGCAACAACCAGAGCAGAAATGTGACATCCATTTATTCGGAGGTAAGACTTTAATTCTGATTGTTTTGCACAGGGCCAAAGACCGATATTTCGGTTTAATTGAAGTTTCTTGTCACTGAACGGACGTTTTTAAATGTTGTGTGAAGACTTTATATTTGAGTCAGATTGCGAATTTCACATTTTTGTTGCCATTTTCAATACCTCTCATTGTGGGCGAGGTTACAATTAGCGCAATGTCCATTAGCATCCGTAAATAACATTGTCCGTTATTTTAAATTTTGCTGGGAGGTTACAACACACACACAAAAAAAAAAACAAAAAAAACAAAAAATTGCATTTATATCTGCTCCTCAATTGTAGATACCCCTTACACAGCTGTGTGCAATGAATGAGTGCTGGCTGGTAATTAATTGCACTCCTTGGAGGGAAATGCCATAGGAAGTAGTCTTTAAAAAGTGAATGTTTTTCGTTAAGAGACAAAAGTTACTTTAGAAAAAAAGTAATAGTGGGGCTTTTGTTGTTGAACAAAATAAGTACAATGAACATACGTTATCAGATTTGCGCAATGCAGCGTCACACCACCTTTTGATTATAACACAATAGACTATACATCGTCCCGAACCGTGACCAGAGTCGCGAGACGAGCAGAGCACGCCGCCGACGCCCGCTCAGTACAACCGTCCACCCGCTACTACTGTCGACCGACTACTACCTCTCCCGACTCGCGCTACAATATATATATAACAACTGTTCCTGGCGACCCGGTGCGTGCCACTACTGTCGTCTGGCGCGGTCCAAGCGCCGACTAGCAGCGATAAAGAACTCTCTGGTCAGACAGAGATGCTGTCATGCCTCGCCATCGCTCTGGTAATGAATACATACGTGTTGCAGCGTGCGTACCACCGGAACACGCAGTGGCGGAGCCAAAGACTGTGTTGTCGAGGTCGAGTGCGAGCGGGAAGAGAGGCAGCGTCGGCACGGAGATGCAAGCGAGCGCGAGACGCACGGGGGCTGCGGCGTGGCGCGTTTGCGGTCGGCGCCTTTGGTGGCAACGGCCGGGACAAGCAGCGGTGTATGGTGTGGTGCGGGGCGGACAGGGGCGGAGGCGGCGCGACGACGGCATGGGGGCGAAAACGGGACGGGGGACGGCGGATGTTGAGAGGCGTCACGCGCGGACAGGACACAGACACAGAGACACACAGATTGGAAAGGGAGGGTGCGCGGTAGTAGTTGGGAATGTGCGTACCGTGCGGGATGGGAGTGGGCGAGGAACACGGTCGTGGCCCCTGTTTTGGGTGCGTGTGATGACGTCGGTGTGTTGTGGGAAGGGAAGGTGCTGTGGCGGCGGCGCGTAATGGGCGTAGGCCGAAAAGAGAAAGGAACGTGGGCAGTGTGTTGGCAAGCGTCGGTTCGACTGCGACGTTGATGGGCAGGGCAGGGCAGGGCAGGGCAGGGCAGGGCAGGGCAAGGTTAATGGTGGTAGGAGTAGGCGTGTGGGCGCAAAAAATCTGCCGCTGCAGGCGGTGCCGTAACCGCCATGGCGGGAAGGAGAGAGGGCCAAAGAAAGAAAGAAAGAAAGAAAGAAAGAAAGAAAGAAAGAAGAAAACAAAAAAAAAAAAAAAAGGAGGGGGGGGCGAAAGTGGAGAGGCGGTGGTGTGAGAAGGGCGGGGGCGGAAGGAAGGCAGGAAGGACAAGAGGCGAGGCGACGGCTTGCTTTGTGTATCGGTCGGTCTCTGGCTATGCTTCGTTTTCTGCAGCAGGGTCGGTGCGCGGCGTGGCTCGCGGCAGTGGGAACGCCTGGTGGCTGGACGGCCAGCAATGCGGTTGGATGGGCGGCCACAGCACCGCACCTGTGCCCGAGGAGGAGACGCTGGCGGCGGGCCCTGAGGTGAGGCCGGCTCGGCTGGGGCTGTGGATGTGTAGGTGTGCGCCGCTGCTGCAACAACGAGTAAAACGCGAGAAGAAGGGATGGCGGTAGAGAGAAAAAAAAAAAAAAGGTCGTGTTGTGTTGATGCGCAGGCAGACGCGTACAGAGGGACGAGCCCGGTCTGCAGCAGGGTGTGGCCGTGCCGAGTGCAGAGCAGCGGCGGCTCGGTTCGGTTCGGTTCGGCCCGGCCCGGCGGGCCGCGCTGTTGTCGCGGACGTGAGCGCCCCCTGGCGGGTGGCCGGAGGCGGCGCGGCGTGTTGGACGTGTGGCTGGTGGCAGTGCACAATTTGCGAGTTGCTGGCGGTGTGGTGTGGCGGTTGGCGCGTCGGGCGGCGGAGAGGTATGTGTTGCGGGCGCCCTTTGCTGCGCTGCGTCGTTGCGTGTGCCGTACAGGGCGGGCGCTTGTCGACTGTGTGGCGAATTGGCGTGAAACGGCTGCCGAGAGGTGTGTGGTAGCGAGCCGGTCGGTGGTGTCAGTGCGAAGGGGAATGTGCGTGCGTGTTTGGCGGTTTCGGTGTGCTTTTTGCGGCGTGAGAGTGGGAATTAGTGGGGCCGGCTGTTGTGTTGGTTCCTTGTGTCTTGTGTCGCGTAGCTTGATGGCAACGTGGAAGGACGCCGGTTTCGTTTTCGTTTCGAGCCTTGCGTGTGGTTGTCGACGTTGACTGGTTGGCGTGTGCCGATGCACGTGCATGTGTGGGTCGCGAGTGCGTTTTTGGCTGGCTGTGTGTGTGTGTGTGTGTGTGTGTGTTTTGGGGGGGAAGGGGGAGGCGGTGGTGAAAGTGCAGTCGTCGGGTGGGGCTGGGGCTGTGCGTCGTGGCGGAAAGGTGGTAGGTTGCGGGAAGCGAGCCCGTCGTTGACGGTGTCGCGTGAGTTGTGAATCGAGTGGGGCGCGGGGCGCGGGGCGCGTGGCGCGGGGCGCGGGGCGCGGGACAGGAGCAGCGTGCCGCTGCGTCGTGGTCGTCAGCAGAGGCTGTGCGTGTGCTTGTCCTTTTTGTGGGCGGTTCGTGCGAGGCGTTTTTGTTTTGTGTTGCCCTAGTTGTTAGTTTATTTTGTTTGTGTTTGTTATTTTGAGACGACGACTGGTTGGTGGCGTGCGCGCGAAGTGGCGGTGTGCGCTTCCCGTGTCGTTTGTGTTGTTTTGTTTTTTTGTTTTTGTGTGTTTTTTTTTGCACTGGGCCCCGGTGGGTGGGTGCGTGTGTGTCGATTGCCGGCTGGCGAAAGGTGCGCCATCGGCGGGGTGGGTCGCCGGCACAAGTAGAGGCGGCGGCGTTGTTGCTGTTGTTGTGTGGTGTTTGTTTTGTTCGGCTGTGTCGGCGAGCTGTGTTGCGGTGCGTGTGAATGGTGGTGCAAAAGTGCTGGCGTTGGGGCTGCGACTGCGACGGCGGCGAGCCGCGGGCGCGCCATTGATAGTGATGTTGTGAACAGCGGCTGTGTACGGTAGTGGTGTTGTTGTAGCACGACGTGCATCCGGGCCGGCGCGGAAAGCGCAGTTGCGGGCGGTTGCCCTTCGGTGCCAGCCATGTCGCGTGAGCGGCGGGTTGCTCTGGTGTCGACACGTGGTGCTCTGGGTTGTTGTGTGGTGCCCTTTGGCCGGTGGGGGTGGTTCGCGTGTGTCTCGTTCGCGCTCGGTGTCTGGTCGTGGTCGTGCTGCTCCCCCGTCTGTCGGCGGTTTCCGACGTCGCCCCGTCGCGACCTTTCAACCGAAAGTGTGGCGCCCGAAGGTGAACGAACGTAACCCTGACCTCGGCGCTTTACGCTGAGCCGAGCGAACCGAACCGAACCGAACCTAACCTGTGGTGTGGCGAGGTGAGCTCAGCCTGTGAGCCCCTAACGTCTACGTAAGGTAAGCTGTCCGGCTCACGCCTCACGTTTGAACGCTTTTTTAACCTACGTTTGACGCTTCTTAACCTAGCACTGACCCCTTAACCTAACCTAACGTGTAACCTAACCTAACCTAACCTAACCTAACCTAACCTAACCTCTGACGCCTGACGTGTTTGAATGCTTAACCTAAGTTTGACGCTTAACCTAACCCAAGTCCCCTTAACCTAACCCACGTCCACCTAACCTAACCTAACGTAGACGTGTAAACGTAATGTGTAACGCGTAACGTGTAAGGTCGGCTGTCGTGTGTGCTTGACGGCAGATTGGGTTGGTCTGTAGATTCGGATTGCGGTTTGCCTCGGTCGAGGGGTTGTGGGTCGGAAGCGGCGAGGGGCGGCGGCGCCTGTTGCGCAGGCGGCGTCCGTTTGCGGCGGGCAATTGTTGAGAAACGGCTGTGAATGTTGGCGGGCGAGAGGAGGAGGACGGCGCGCGATGTGGCCCGACGGCTGCGGGCCGATCGGGAAACGGCGGGAGGGCGACGGAAGGCGATGGGGCGGCGGAGGCGCGTTTGCACGGCCGTCATCGCCGCACGCCTCGGCTTGTGTGGCTGTGGCGCCGGCCGCGCTGGCCGGGCTGCCGCGGCGACGGTGTGGGAGTTTTGCCGAAGGTTTGGCCATTGTGGCGGGTCGTCGGCTGGGGCTGTGGGGGCGGCATTTGGGCGGGGGCGGCGATTCTCGGCGGGCCGACCCAGGCTGTAGCGCGCGGTAGCTGCAGTTTGGCCGTGGTTTGCGGCGCTGCCGTGGCGACTGGTTGGCGACTGTGGTGTGGCTGTGTGTAGCCCCATCCTCGGTGGTTTGAAAGGCGCGGGCGGTTGTGGCGCAGGTTTGGGGCTGCTCCGCACAGGCTGTCGGACGTTGGGCGGTAGCAAGCGCGGGAGGCGCGGCGCGGCGGCGCGCAGAGTGGCGGCCGCTCTCTCGGCCGTCCGCGCCCGCCCGCGACACTGGCTGGGCCTTGTGATTCTCTGCTCTGCTGCTGTGCTGTGCTTGCGTGCCTGCCGTCCCGCTCGCTCTCGCTGTGTGTTACGCGCGTCGTCGAAATGGCAGATCAGGCGGCTACGAACGAGACTGCTGCGGCACCCGCCGCCACCGGCACTACGAAGAAGGCCAAGTCTGCGTCGTCTGCGAAGAAGCCGCGCGCCAAGCCTGCGCACCCGCGCACCTCTGAGATGGTGACGGCCGCCATCAAGAGTCTGAAGGAGCGCGGCGGGTCGTCGCTGCAGGCGATCAAGAAGTACATAGCCGCGCACTACAAGCTGGACGCGGAGAAGCTGGCGCCGTTTATCAAGAAGTACCTCAAGTCGGCCGTCGTGGCGGGCGAGCTGGTGCAGACGAAGGGGAAGGGCGCGTCCGGCTCGTTCAAGCTTGCCGGCGCCGGCGGCGGGGGGGCGGCCGAGGGCGGCAAGGCTCGTGCTGGCGGTGCCAAGAAGAAGCGCGCCGCTCCGGCCAGCAAGGAGAAGAAGGGCGCCCGTGCGGCCGGCGCAAAGAAGGCTGGTGGCGTGAAGGCGGCGACCGGTCGGAAGGCGGGCGCCGCCAAGAAGGCGTCTGCGGCGTCGGCCGCTCCCGCGGGTGCGAAGAAGGCGGCTGCGGCCAAGCCGGCCAAGGCCAAGTCGCCGTCGAAGGCGAAGAAGGCCGCCAAGGTTCCGACGAAGAAGCCGAAGGCGCCGCGCCCGAAGAAGGCGACGACGCCGTCTAAGGCGAAGGCTTCGCCCAAGAAGAAGTAGTAGAGTAGAGGAGAAAGAGATGGGAAAGGAAGGGTTTGGCGCTTGACTCCGTCGTCCCCACCCCCCGTCGTCGTCTAGTGGCGCGCAAGAGACGCGCGGCCCAAAACGGCCCTTCTCAGGGCCATCAAAGCACGTCGGGGAAGGTTTTGATTGTCGTGTTGCGTTTGGTGTGGGTGTCTGTCTGTATGCCCGTGGGGATGCTGTTTGCGTGCCGTGGTGGTTGGATTGCGGGGGTCGGTGGCGGGTGTGGGCGGCGGTAGCGGTAAGCGGTGTTGTTGTTGTCGTGGTTGATTGTCGCCGTGTTTGTGGCGGCGGCCGACGGTTGGTTTTCTGTCACGTTGTTTTGTTTGAATACGTTGGTTGGCTTGCCTGCGTTCGTTCTTCTCGGATGTCTGTCTTGTCTAGTCGTGTCTGGTCTTTGTTTTGTTCCTTTGTGTGTGTTATGTTTTGCAACGGGGGGCACGTTGAGATGTGGAAGGAGTCGGCGGGGATTTCGGTGGCGTGTAGAGCGAGCGAGCGCGCCTGCCTGGCCGTTGGCCGTCGGAGTGGAGTGCGGGTTTTTTTGTTTTCGAAACGAAAGCGGCGGGCGGGCGGCCGGCCAGCCAGCCACCCGTGCGGTGTGACGTCGGCCGTTGGGTATTGTGCGCTTTGAGCGCCGGGGAGGGATGATGTGTGATTGTTGCGCGCTGCTAGCAGGCAGGCAGAGTGAGCGGGTGTGGCGGACGGACGGGAAGTGGTGGTTTTTGTTTTTGGGTTGCGGGGCGAGAGGCAGGCGACCGACAAAGTTTGCTCGCGACGGAGAGATGTTAGTGGCCCTGAAAAGGGCCGTTTTTGTTTGTGCGGTGCGGTGCCGCGGCGCGGTTTAGGCGCGCTCGCCGCGGATGCGGCGCGCGAGCTGGATGTCCTTGGGCATGATGGTGACGCGCTTGGCGTGGATTGCGCACAGGTTGGTGTCTTCGAAGAGGCCGACGAGGTAGGCCTCGCTGGCCTCCTGCAGGGCCATGACTGCGGAGCTCTGGAAGCGCAGGTCGGTCTTGAAGTCCTGGGCGATCTCGCGCACTAGGCGCTGGAATGGCAGCTTGCGGATGAGCAGCTCTGTGCTCTTCTGGTAGCGCCTGATTTCTCGCAGGGCGACGGTGCCCGGCCTGTAGCGGTGGGGCTTCTTGACGCCTCCGGTGGCGGGCGCGCTCTTCCTCGCCGCCTTGGTGGCGAGCTGTTTGCGCGGCGCCTTTCCGCCGGTGGACTTGCGGGCCGTTTGCTTTGTGCGGGCCATGGCGGTAGCGGTAGCGGTAGCGGAGCGGCGTGCGTGGAGGTTAGGTGCGGCGCGGCGTCCGGTGCTGCCTTGACAACGGGCCCGCGCGCCTCCGTGCTGCGCTTATATGCCCTCGGTTGCGCGTGGTGGGGGGAGGGCGGGCCAGAGTCTATATAGGGGGGCGGCGGGCGCGCTGGGCGCAGACCGTAGCCGACTCGCCAGCCGCTGCAGCTGCTGTTTGTGCACGTTTTGCTTTGCCCGAGGAAGGAAGGATGACAGGCCGCGGCAAGGGAGGAAAGGGGCTCGGCAAGGGTGGCGCCAAGCGGCACCGCAAGGTGTTGCGCGACAACATCCAGGGCATCACGAAGCCCGCCATCCGCCGCCTGGCTCGCAGGGGCGGCGTGAAGCGCATCTCTGGTCTGATCTACGAGGAGACCCGCGGGGTGCTGAAGGTGTTCCTGGAGAACGTGATCCGCGACGCGGTGACGTACACTGAGCACGCCAAGCGCAAGACTGTGACGGCCATGGACGTGGTGTACGCCCTGAAGAGGCAGGGGCGCACCCTGTACGGTTTCGGCGGTTAGGCTGCGTCGCAGCGGGCGCTGGCCTTCCCGCGGCCGTGCTTGTGGGTGGGAGAGACTAGAAAACGGCCCTTTTCAGGGCCACCACACTGTTCGGAAGTTGAAAAGTGCGAAAGAGTCTGTGTTGTTGCTGCGTGTGTGCGCTGTGTTGTTTGTTTGTTTGTTTCTTTCTTTCTTTCTTTCCGTTTGAGCGACGTGATGTGACTGGGAGGGGAGAAGGAAAGGAAACGTGTCATGTGGCTGGCTGTGTGTGGAGCTGCTTCGTTTGTGTGTTTGTTATTGTGTGTCTTTGTATCGATCGCGACGGAGATGGCGGGCTGTGTGTTGTTGTGCGAGAGGCGGTGATTATTTGCTTGCGTGGTTTGGCTCTGTGTGTTTGTTTGCGGCGGCGTTGGGGTTTCCGAGGCAAGGCGTGTGGGCATAGGCGGCCGGATCAGCTGTTTCGTTCGTGTCGACGGCCGTTGCGCGCGGGAGTGGAGGGCGGTGTGTCGACACGCCTCCCTTTAACAATGGTCATTATTGCTGCCGTTGTCGGTTTGGAAGGCGACTGCGACCGTGCAAAATGTGTGTGTGTGTGTGTGTGTGTGTTGGGCCACACGGGCTGTGTGGACGACAAGATGGCGGACGTGCGCCGGCGGCGGCTGTGCTGTGACAGTGCAAAGTTAAAACAAAACAAGGTGCGGCGAGGACGACTGAAATTTTGCTTTGGACGTAGGTTTGTGTGGTGGCCCTGAAAAGGGCCGATTGTTGTGGGCCGAGCCGGCAAAGCGCGTTGCGTGCAGGGGAGCACGCGGCGCTGCGATTGCCTGGCCTCCTTTAGGCCTTCTTCTCGGTCTTCTTTGGCAGCAGGACGGCCTGGATGTTGGGCAGGACACCACCCTGTGCGATGGTGACGCCCGACAGGAGCTTGTTGAGCTCCTCGTCGTTGCGGATGGCAAGCTGCAGGTGGCGCGGGATGATGCGCGTCTTCTTGTTGTCGCGGGCCGCGTTTCCGGCCAGCTCGAGCACCTCAGCCGCGAGGTACTCCATGACGGCGGCGAGGTAGACGGGCGCCCCGGCGCCGACGCGCTCTGCGTAGTTTCCCTTGCGCAGGAGGCGGTGGATTCTGCCGACCGGGAACTGGAGCCCAGCCCTGCTTGAGCGGGACTTTGACTTGCCCTTGACTTTGCCTCCCTTTCCGCGTCCGGACATGGCGATGGGCTAGCGACGGTGCACACGAAACGGAAACGAAAACGACCGGTGCGAGCGGCAGCGAGTCGAGCAGCGGAGTGCGTGCCGGCGCAGCCGGGGTGGGGGTGCTTTATGGGCTCGGGTGCGGCGGCCGGTTGCGCGCGCGCCCCATTGGTCGGCGGCCGCAACAGGGCGAGCTGGTAAAGGTGCGGCGGCGGCTGGCGGCGGGTGCCACTGTGTGGGGAGACGCTGACTAGAGCGGAGCGCTTGCTACTGGTGTTGCTGCTGCCGTACGTTGGTTCGAGATGCCGCCCAAGACTAGCGGGAAGGCCGCCAAGAAGGCTGGCAAGGCGCAGAAGAACATTTCGAAGGGCGACAAGAAGAAGAAGCGCAAGAGGAAGGAGAGCTATGCCATCTACATCTACAAGGTGCTGAAGCAGGTGCACCCTGACACGGGCATCTCGTCGAAGGCGATGAGCATCATGAACAGCTTCGTGAACGACATTTTCGAGCGCATTGCGGCCGAGGCTTCTCGCCTGGCGCACTACAACAAGCGCTCGACCATCACGTCCCGCGAGATCCAGACCGCTGTGCGGCTGTTGCTGCCTGGCGAGCTGGCCAAGCACGCCGTGAGCGAGGGCACGAAGGCGGTGACCAAGTACACGAGCTCCAAGTAAGGAGGTGGCTCTGGAATGGAAGGAAGGATGGAGAAGGCTCCTCCGTTGCGAGAGCGGCAAAACGGCCCTTTTCAGGGCCACCAACTTGCCTTTTGCGGGAAGGGCGGAATTGTTGTTGTTGTTGTTTGTGTGGACGGCTGTGATGTATGTGTGCATTTTGATTGTGGGTGGGGGGGGGGCGCGTCAAAGCGTGTTGCGCGGGGTACGGCCACGAGGTTGGTCGCCGTGGCGTGGAATGGTGGCACGCCTCGTTGGCGTGGTTTTTGACCCATTGGTGTTGTTGGTGTGTGTGTGTGTGTGTGTGTGTGTTACCCGTCTGCGAGGGGGGACAGTGCGATCGGCGACTTTTGTGTCACCGTAACGACGGCCGTTTGCGGGTTTGTTTTGTTTGCACATCATACATGGCGAGGGTGAAATGTGAAATGTTTTTGTTTGGTTTGTTTTTTTTTTGCCGCCCACTATTCCCTTTGCTGTACGCCGAGTTTGACAATGGTGCGACGTAACTGCAGCGTGGAGGTGTGTGAGTGACGTTGAAATGAACGTGCCATTAAGACGCATTGTTGTTGTATTGTACTGTACGTGTACGGCGACACGCACGATGATGTACCATTCGACTCTGATGTTTGATAGCCGTGTCTGACTGATTGCGTACGACGCACGCACACCGATGTCGTCATTCAAGATGCACGCGTGTCCAGTGCAGTACAGTAAGCGCGACGACGGCGGCGGCGGTCGTTTGTTTGGCGAATGTCTGTACACGTGTTTGTCTGTGTCCATCCGGTATGTATTTGTTTGTTTGAAAGTGTTTTGTGTGTCGGTGACGTGGTCCGATCCGTCGCCCCCTGAGTAACTGTCGATCGGCGCGATAGACCGGCGTCACGCAACTGAACCGAAGTCGTGGGCACACCCGTCATACTGTTGTACACCGTCGCGCTGAGAACGGTAACGAAAGGTTGACTTTGATCGGTCGAATGTCTGGGCAGAACGTGAGGAATGAGGCAAGAGTGCAAGGAGGGGGGGCAAAAGAGAGAGGAAGGGAAAAAGGGGAGAAACGCATTCGTAGAGCAACGGAACGTTCCCGTGTCGGAGGCGTATTGGAGCCGCACTGAAATGCGTTTAACGGCGGCGCGGCTGCAAGTGTCTGCCGTGGTGAACGTTACCTTTGACGGCTGCATTGGGCTTTGCCTTTGCTTTTGCTTTCGCTTTCGCTTTCGCTTTCGCTTTCGCTTTCGCGTTCGCTTTCGCTTTCCCGGATGTACGTAACGTTTGTTGATATGGTTCTGAGGAAGAGTGTATGACAGTGCCGTGCCGTCCATGTTCGTGTGCCCTCCCATTGTGTGTATGCTATTGTCTGTGTACTTGAATGATGTATGTAGGTGTTAGTGGACATGTTTTACCAGTGGGGGGAAATGGATCGTCGATAGTTGCCGTCACTCTGTCACGGTCGAGATGACGCACCCTCCGTACAGAAAGGTGTCGAGAAAGTGAGTGTGTGTGTGTGTGTGTGTGTGTGTGTGTGTGTGTGTGTGTGCGTGCGTGCGTCCGTGAATTGGCAGTGTTTGGAGGTGGGCGTGCCCTGCATGTGGCCCGGAAGGCTGTTCGTTAGGCGGTAGTGTTGTGTGGACAGGGGAGGGGCATGCGTAACGCTGCTGGCATGGCATTTCGGGAGATGGGAGGGGGCAAACGAGGAGCGGCGGCCAAAGACGGGACGGGGAGGGGCGCGGTGTGGGTGGCTTGCGCCTGTGCTCGGCGTTGTGGTTTGTGCGAAAGAGGAGGAGAAAAACAATGTGAGTTGCCAGGGAGGGGAGCGGTGTTGTGTTGTGGTTGTCGTGGTGTAGCCGCAGACGCGGCTGTCAGTGAACGTGGCGAGACGGACGGATGCGCGGAGGGGCGGGGGCGGCGCATTTCGCCGGTGCCGTGCCGTGCCGTGCCGTGCCGTGCCATGCCTGAAAGCCGCGTGGTCGCTGTGTTGTTGGTGGCGTGGGGGCGAGGAGAGTACCGTACGGGTGTGCTTGTGCGCCGGAAATGGCACACTGCGCCCGCCCGTCTTGGAGGCTGATGGCTGTGGTGTGGAAATGGGGCGCGGTGATGTTGAAGCAGTTGAAGAACAGAAAAGAAACCAAGAAAACGGAAGGCGTGATGCGGCGGTGGTGGTGAGAGCGGGAAAAACAAAACAAAAAAAAAACAACAAAAAAAAAAGAAGGAAAAACAACAAGAAAACAAAACGTCTATCAATATTAAAATGTAAATGGAAATGGAAATGGACCCAGGTATAACCTCCCTGCACAAATAGCAGAGAGTCCGATGATAATAAAAATGTGCCAGAATGTTAACGTCCCTACAAAACAAACCCAACGATAATATTAATGAAAGAGTGAACCGTATGTAACATTGCAACAGACATAATGAAACCTGATAAATTGTATAAGGGCAGCAGCGTTGACCTTTGGCCCTGTATTCAGAATAAAAAGAGCCAAAGATCGTTACCCCAATGAAAAAGACACTGAAACACGTATGTAACATAGTAGCGATGGCGAGACATTGTAGCATCTGTGACCAGAGAGTTTGCGCTGGACTGCGCGAGTGTTGCGAGCGGTTCTCAGTCAGTCAGTCAGTCAGTCAGTCAGTAGTCGTTGCGAGTCCGTAGCTCTGTGTAGTTGAGGGCTGTACTCTGTCAGTAGTCGTCGCGTGCAGTACGCTAATAGTCGTCATGCAGAGCGGTCGGTCAGTAGTAGCAGCCGAGTGCGGTTGTGTGATGTAGGCGGTCGGCAACACTGGTCAAGATGGTGAATAAGGTATACTGTTAATTAATATAATCATTAGATAATGAAAAATTGTATTTATTGTAATTATTCTCCAACAAGTTCCCCAATAATAATGTTTATTTCAAAAGCATTTTTCAAACATTTAATTGTTTATTGAACTAAAGAGTTCGTTGCACTTCACATTTCATTCCACTTCTTTGAAGAAAAATGTCACTAAAATCACAAAAAAAGAGAATATTATTATTTGCAATGCAGTTCCTCCAAGCGCTGCGCAACAACCAGAGCAGAAATGTGACATCCATTTATTCGGAGGTAAGACTTTAATTCTGATTGTTTTGCACAGGGCCAAAGACCGATATTTCGGTTTAATTGAAGTTTCTTGTCACTGAACGGACGTTTTTAAATGTTGTGTGAAGACTTTATATTTGAGTCAGATTGCGAATTTCACATTTTTGTTGCCATTTTCAATACCTCTCATTGTGGGCGAGGTTACAATTAGCGCAATGTCCATTAGCATCCGTAAATAACATTGTCCGTTATTTTAAATTTTGCTGGGAGGTTACAACACACACACAAAAAAAAAAACAAAAAAAACAAAAAATTGCATTTATATCTGCTCCTCAATTGTAGATACCCCTTACACAGCTGTGTGCAATGAATGAGTGCTGGCTGGTAATTAATTGCACTCCTTGGAGGGAAATGCCATAGGAAGTAGTCTTTAAAAAGTGAATGTTTTTCGTTAAGAGACAAAAGTTACTTTAGAAAAAAAGTAATAGTGGGGCTTTTGTTGTTGAACAAAATAAGTACAATGAACATACGTTATCAGATTTGCGCAATGCAGCGTCACACCACCTTTTGATTATAACACAATAGACTATACATCGTCCCGAACCGTGACCAGAGTCGCGAGACGAGCAGAGCACGCCGCCGACGCCCGCTCAGTACAACCGTCCACCCGCTACTACTGTCGACCGACTACTACCTCTCCCGACTCGCGCTACAATATATATATAACAACTGTTCCTGGCGACCCGGTGCGTGCCACTACTGTCGTCTGGCGCGGTCCAAGCGCCGACTAGCAGCGATAAAGAACTCTCTGGTCAGACAGAGATGCTGTCATGCCTCGCCATCGCTCTGGTAATGAATACATACGTGTTGCAGCGTGCGTACCACCGGAACACGCAGTGGCGGAGCCAAAGACTGTGTTGTCGAGGTCGAGTGCGAGCGGGAAGAGAGGCAGCGTCGGCACGGAGATGCAAGCGAGCGCGAGACGCACGGGGGCTGCGGCGTGGCGCGTTTGCGGTCGGCGCCTTTGGTGGCAACGGCCGGGACAAGCAGCGGTGTATGGTGTGGTGCGGGGCGGACAGGGGCGGAGGCGGCGCGACGACGGCATGGGGGCGAAAACGGGACGGGGGACGGCGGATGTTGAGAGGCGTCACGCGCGGACAGGACACAGACACAGAGACACACAGATTGGAAAGGGAGGGTGCGCGGTAGTAGTTGGGAATGTGCGTACCGTGCGGGATGGGAGTGGGCGAGGAACACGGTCGTGGCCCCTGTTTTGGGTGCGTGTGATGACGTCGGTGTGTTGTGGGAAGGGAAGGTGCTGTGGCGGCGGCGCGTAATGGGCGTAGGCCGAAAAGAGAAAGGAACGTGGGCAGTGTGTTGGCAAGCGTCGGTTCGACTGCGACGTTGATGGGCAGGGCAGGGCAGGGCAGGGCAGGGCAGGGCAGGGCAAGGTTAATGGTGGTAGGAGTAGGCGTGTGGGCGCAAAAAATCTGCCGCTGCAGGCGGTGCCGTAACCGCCATGGCGGGAAGGAGAGAGGGCCAAAGAAAGAAAGAAAGAAAGAAAGAAAGAAAGAAAGAAAGAAGAAAACAAAAAAAAAAAAAAGGAGGGGGGGGCGAAAGTGGAGAGGCGGTGGTGTGAGAAGGGCGGGGGCGGAAGGAAGGCAGGAAGGACAAGAGGCGAGGCGACGGCTTGCTTTGTGTATCGGTCGGTCTCTGGCTATGCTTCGTTTTCTGCAGCAGGGTCGGTGCGCGGCGTGGCTCGCGGCAGTGGGAACGCCTGGTGGCTGGACGGCCAGCAATGCGGTTGGATGGGCGGCCACAGCACCGCACCTGTGCCCGAGGAGGAGACGCTGGCGGCGGGCCCTGAGGTGAGGCCGGCTCGGCTGGGGCTGTGGATGTGTAGGTGTGCGCCGCTGCTGCAACAACGAGTAAAACGCGAGAAGAAGGGATGGCGGTAGAGAGAAAAAAAAAAAAAAGGTCGTGTTGTGTTGATGCGCAGGCAGACGCGTACAGAGGGACGAGCCCGGTCTGCAGCAGGGTGTGGCCGTGCCGAGTGCAGAGCAGCGGCGGCTCGGTTCGGTTCGGTTCGGCCCGGCCCGGCGGGCCGCGCTGTTGTCGCGGACGTGAGCGCCCCCTGGCGGGTGGCCGGAGGCGGCGCGGCGTGTTGGACGTGTGGCTGGTGGCAGTGCACAATTTGCGAGTTGCTGGCGGTGTGGTGTGGCGGTTGGCGCGTCGGGCGGCGGAGAGGTATGTGTTGCGGGCGCCCTTTGCTGCGCTGCGTCGTTGCGTGTGCCGTACAGGGCGGGCGCTTGTCGACTGTGTGGCGAATTGGCGTGAAACGGCTGCCGAGAGGTGTGTGGTAGCGAGCCGGTCGGTGGTGTCAGTGCGAAGGGGAATGTGCGTGCGTGTTTGGCGGTTTCGGTGTGCTTTTTGCGGCGTGAGAGTGGGAATTAGTGGGGCCGGCTGTTGTGTTGGTTCCTTGTGTCTTGTGTCGCGTAGCTTGATGGCAACGTGGAAGGACGCCGGTTTCGTTTTCGTTTCGAGCCTTGCGTGTGGTTGTCGACGTTGACTGGTTGGCGTGTGCCGATGCACGTGCATGTGTGGGTCGCGAGTGCGTTTTTGGCTGGCTGTGTGTGTGTGTGTGTGTGTGTGTGTGTTTTGGGGGGGAAGGGGGAGGCGGTGGTGAAAGTGCAGTCGTCGGGTGGGGCTGGGGCTGTGCGTCGTGGCGGAAAGGTGGTAGGTTGCGGGAAGCGAGCCCGTCGTTGACGGTGTCGCGTGAGTTGTGAATCGAGTGGGGCGCGGGGCGCGGGGCGCGTGGCGCGGGGCGCGGGGCGCGGGACAGGAGCAGCGTGCCGCTGCGTCGTGGTCGTCAGCAGAGGCTGTGCGTGTGCTTGTCCTTTTTGTGGGCGGTTCGTGCGAGGCGTTTTTGTTTTGTGTTGCCCTAGTTGTTAGTTTATTTTGTTTGTGTTTGTTATTTTGAGACGACGACTGGTTGGTGGCGTGCGCGCGAAGTGGCGGTGTGCGCTTCCCGTGTCGTTTGTGTTGTTTTGTTTTTTTGTTTTTGTGTGTTTTTTTTTGCACTGGGCCCCGGTGGGTGGGTGCGTGTGTGTCGATTGCCGGCTGGCGAAAGGTGCGCCATCGGCGGGGTGGGTCGCCGGCACAAGTAGAGGCGGCGGCGTTGTTGCTGTTGTTGTGTGGTGTTTGTTTTGTTCGGCTGTGTCGGCGAGCTGTGTTGCGGTGCGTGTGAATGGTGGTGCAAAAGTGCTGGCGTTGGGGCTGCGACTGCGACGGCGGCGAGCCGCGGGCGCGCCATTGATAGTGATGTTGTGAACA
This sequence comes from Schistocerca americana, assembly GCF_021461395.2. NCBI lineage: Eukaryota > Metazoa > Arthropoda > Insecta > Orthoptera > Acrididae > Schistocerca > Schistocerca americana. The sequence goes on from NW_025725532.1 coordinate 262,706, forward strand.
GCGGCTGTGTACGGTAGTGGTGTTGTTGTAGCACGACGTGCATCCGGGCCGGCGCGGAAAGCGCAGTTGCGGGCGGTTGCCCTTCGGTGCCAGCCATGTCGCGTGAGCGGCGGGTTGCTCTGGTGTCGACACGTGGTGCTCTGGGTTGTTGTGTGGTGCCCTTTGGCCGGTGGGGGTGGTTCGCGTGTGTCTCGTTCGCGCTCGGTGTCTGGTCGTGGTCGTGCTGCTCCCCCGTCTGTCGGCGGTTTCCGACGTCGTCCCGTCGCGACCTTTCAACCGAAAGTGTGGCGCCCGAAGGTGAACGAACGTAACCCTGACCTCGGCGCTTTACGCTGAGCCGAGCGAACCGAACCGAACCGAACCTAACCTGTGGTGTGGCGAGGTGAGCTCAGCCTGTGAGCCCCTAACGTCTACGTAAGGTAAGCTGTCCGGCTCACGCCTCACGTTTGAACGCTTTTTTAACCTACGTTTGACGCTTCTTAACCTAGCACTGACCCCTTAACCTAACCTAACGTGTAACCTAACCTAACCTAACCTAACCTAACCTAACCTAACCTCTGACGCCTGACGTGTTTGAATGCTTAACCTAAGTTTGACGCTTAACCTAACCCAAGTCCCCTTAACCTAACCCACGTCCACCTAACCTAACCTAACGTAGACGTGTAAACGTAATGTGTAACGCGTAACGTGTAAGGTCGGCTGTCGTGTGTGCTTGACGGCAGATTGGGTTGGTCTGTAGATTCGGATTGCGGTTTGCCTCGGTCGAGGGGTTGTGGGTCGGAAGCGGCGAGGGGCGGCGGCGCCTGTTGCGCAGGCGGCGTCCGTTTGCGGCGGGCAATTGTTGAGAAACGGCTGTGAATGTTGGCGGGCGAGAGGAGGAGGACGGCGCGCGATGTGGCCCGACGGCTGCGGGCCGATCGGGAAACGGCGGGAGGGCGACGGAAGGCGATGGGGCGGCGGAGGCGCGTTTGCACGGCCGTCATCGCCGCACGCCTCGGCTTGTGTGGCTGTGGCGCCGGCCGCGCTGGCCGGGCTGCCGCGGCGACGGTGTGGGAGTTTTGCCGAAGGTTTGGCCATTGTGGCGGGTCGTCGGCTGGGGCTGTGGGGGCGGCATTTGGGCGGGGGCGGCGATTCTCGGCGGGCCGACCCAGGCTGTAGCGCGCGGTAGCTGCAGTTTGGCCGTGGTTTGCGGCGCTGCCGTGGCGACTGGTTGGCGACTGTGGTGTGGCTGTGTGTAGCCCCATCCTCGGTGGTTTGAAAGGCGCGGGCGGTTGTGGCGCAGGTTTGGGGCTGCTCCGCACAGGCTGTCGGACGTTGGGCGGTAGCAAGCGCGGGAGGCGCGGCGCGGCGGCGCGCAGAGTGGCGGCCGCTCTCTCGGCCGTCCGCGCCCGCCCGCGACACTGGCTGGGCCTTGTCACATCGGGGAAAAGGCTCTCGAGTCTGGGATGCCGGCCGAGCCGGACGCACGCGCCGAGCGCTCCGCGCCTTAGCATCCTAAGATGTCAGACAGTGTTAGAGCGGACGGGGCCGCGTCCCTGCACGCTACCGGAGGTGAGTCGAGCACATCAGATGTACGCCCGCGTTTTCCTGATAGTGCTCCCCCTCAACTGGACGACGCATCCGGCGCCGCCGCACGCGTGTGTAGTAGTGTCTCACTCGACGCGCTCGCGAACGCGACAGATTTTGCCGGTGACTCGATAGTACCCACCGTGCCCTTGGCACAGTCTTTGGAGACGGCAGCAGCCGTCGGCACGTCGCAGCGCCCTGAAGATGCGCTGCAGACGCTAATAAACCTGCTACCGACACCTACAACCTCCGCCGACAGCTCCACGCCGTCAGCGGAGCCAATGGAGCAGGAAACATCTTATAAAGGTAATAGTGCGTCAAAAACAAGGAAACGCGCCAACACAGGAGATAATGAGGATCACTCCTTCCTCAAAAAGAAGAGTGTTGACCAACCACGGCAGTCAACACACCGTGCTCGGCGTAACGGCCGCGCACGTAATAGTACCGACGAGGACGGTTTTGTGCAGCCGAAGAAGACAGCCAGAGCCGTTCCGTCGTCGGAAACGCTGGCAGCAAACACCAGCAATATGTTTGACGCGCTCTCTGATAGTGAGGAGGAAGAGGAGCATGACAACACTGCTCCACGCGGCCGTCTTCCCCCGCCACTTGTGATCGCGTATGAAAAAGACTTCCGCAGCCTACAGATCATGCTAAATGGTCTGCTGGGGAAAAACAATTATCGAGTGCGTACAGCGGGTGACACGGTGTACAAAGTGCGCGTGAATAACTGTGACCTGTACAATAAACTCTTACACGCCGCAAGAGCACAAGGCATGGAGTACTATACGTATTCCACTTCACGCAAACGACCTCTGAAGGTCGTGTTTAAAGGAGTACCGTTAAAGTACTCCAATGAACATGTAAAGGAGGACTTAGAAGACCTAGGCTTTATAGTTCAATCTGTAACAAAAATGAGGGACCCAAGAACCAACAGGCGCGGCCCTCTAAGACTCGTGTGTGCGGACAGCACGGACAAAAACAGAGAGCTGTTCAAATTGAAATTTATAGGCCCGTGTGAAGTAACACCAGAAAACTTACGCCAAACAGGTGGCTACGCCCAGTGCTACCGCTGTCTCGAATTAGGACATGTAGACAAGCACTGCGGAATGCAACCGTTCTGTGTGCGTTGTGCCGCTCCTCATGCTGCGATCGAGTGCGACGTGAAGGGGGAGCCGTATAAAGACTTCAAGCCGAAGTGTAAACTCTGTAACGGCGAGCACGTGGCATCTTATCGAGGATGTCCACGGCACAAAGCCTTCGCAGCGCGCCTCCGGAAAGCGGAGACGCCGAAGAAAGGCACAGTTTTGGCGGGAAACTCCAGACACCGTGGAGCCGAGGGGGAAGGACGAACAAAAGGTGGTCGCCGTCGTCGAGGTCGCCGGCGCGGGGTAAGGACCTCCAAACCCCGCCCAGGTGACACTTCACACCGTCCCCAGGCCGAGCAGACTTCAGCCCAACCGAAGACTGCCAGCGCACAAAATGGCAGGCAAGTACCGCCCAGCGCGGCCATCGTCGCGGACGGAGCAATCCCCGAGCGGCGCAAGACGCAGGTAACACCGTCCACCTCTCCCACCACCGAGCGCCCGCGCGCCAATCAGAGCGCGCGCCGCTGGGAGAACACCGCGCCAGCGGCACAAAATGGCGGCCCAGAGGCACCGCCACTGAACGATGCGGCCATCTTCCCCGGCCTGCGCGGGCGCCGACAGCATGGCGGACCCCAGGCAGCCACGCGCCATCTTGTCGGCAGCAGCAATGGCGGCGAGCCCGCCGCTGGCCAGGCAGCCACGCGCCATCTTGTCGGCAACGGCAATGGCGGCGAGACCGCCGCTCGCCAGGCAGCACTCGACAACACACCACAAGCCGACCGCCACGACGCCGTCGGCAGCATGAGCGCCAGCTATGAGCGCATGATGAAGGCAATGGAGCAGCGAATGTTCGCGATGATGGAAAAATTCATTTCCCTCGTCGTGAACGTCATCAGCGAACTTCCTGCCAAGATTGCGGCCGCTATGCAGCAGGCAACAAATATCAACATCCCCACGACCCAGCATGGCAGCGCCACGAGAAATTAAAATATGCCTCTGGAATGCCCGCGGCCTACGAGAACAGGCCGCAGAATTTCGCGAGTTAATTCGCACGGAAAATGTGGATTTATGTCTCGTGACGGAGACGTTCCTGAAACCCGGAGTCCGCGTCGGGATACCGAATTATGTGTGTCACCGCGACGACAGGCCAACCCACGGAGGGGGAACGGCAATATACGTTCGTCGGACGCTAAGCCACTATAAGATTCACCTGCCGCCGCTGCAGACAGCCGAGGCGACCGCGGTCGCAGTAAACACGGCGCATGGAAAAATCACGGTCGGTGTCGTGTACAAGTCACCGAGTCGGCGCCTGCAACGAGAAGACATGGACAAATTGTTGTCACTTCCAGGACAACTTCTACTGGGAGGCGACTACAATTCCAAAAATCAAGTCTGGAATTCCAGACTTACGAACACGAGTGGGCGGCAGCTGCAACGCATCGTAGAGCGCCATAACGCCGTAGTTGTCGCCCCACACGAACCGACCATCTTTCCTCCTAGAGGGTTGCCTGACGTGATCGACATACTGATAAACAAAGGCGTCAGACAGAACCTGACAGCGAGCACAAGGCCGCCGATCAACTCCGATCATGTCCCAGTCATGTTCGAAGTTGAGGCGGAACTTGCGCCAATTCCAAGAAGAGGGCTCGACTTACGCGGAATAAACTGGGACCAATACCGCGAAGCCATGGTGGCAGCATTGGAACAACTCCCGGAACCGGCCGCGAACGGCGTAAACGCGGCTCTACAACACTACACAAACTGCATGGTGGAAGCAGCAACCAACGCCACGCCGCCCAGACCAGCAGCCGACCACCGAAGCTGCAAACCACAGCGTCTGCCACGAGACCTGGAGAACTTAATCTCCGAGAAAAACCGGGTTGCCAGAGAATGGCAACGCACCCGAAATCCGGCCATCAAACCGACACTCAACCGGTTGCGCCGGGAAATCAAGGTCGCAGCAGAAAAACACAGGCACCAGGAGTGGGCGACCAAGATCTCCCAGCTCAACACGGAAGATGGTTCGGCGTGGAGAACGGTTAAGAGCTTCATCCGTCGCACGATGAAAGTTCCTCCACTCCAGGTCGGAGCAGATTTTGTCAGCGAGCCGAATGCAAAGGCCAACTGCCTGGCCGATGCGTTCGCCGCTAATTTCACTCCGATGGAGGACCCAGTCGACGCAGCGCACATTCGACTCGTCAGGGATCGTCTTCCCCGCTACCTTGCGGCGAGGGACCCAGACGACCACATCACGCCGATAGCCGTCGACGAGGTGAAACTGCTGCTGCGTCACCTTCAAGGTCGCAAAGCCGCGGGTCCAGACATGGTGACAAATTCGCTCCTCAGGCAACTCCCAGAAGAAGCAGTGGCCAAACTTACAGAACTCTTCAATGAAGTGCTTCGTACAGAAGAGTTTCCGCAAATCTGGAAGCACGCAGAAATAGTGGCCCTACCAAAACCAGGGAAGGACGCGCGGATGGCAAAAAACTACCGTCCGATTAGCTTGCTGCCGGCGCTATCCAAACTTTTTGAGCGGCTATACATGACGCGCCTCCTGCGTCATATCACCGACGAACAAATTCTGCCTGATGAGCAATTTGGGTTCCGGCGAGGACACTCTGCCACACACCAAGTCCTACGGCTGACTGAGGAAGCGTTCGGAGCAGTTGACCGACGCGAGTATTTCGGTGCTCTTATGCTCGACGTGTCACGCGCCTTTGACTCGGTGTGGCACGAAGGCCTCCTGTACAAGTTCCTTGTACTGGGGGTACCCGTGTCACACGTGAGTCTCCTGCAGACTTACCTGCGGGACAGGACGTTCCACGTTCGGGCAGACAGTGGAATCTCCACGGAGCGCCGGGTACTCGCGGGTGTACCGCAAGGCTCGGTCATCGGCCCGACGCTTTACTCGGTCTACACAGCGGACCTCCCACGTACAGGTGCAGTGAACAACGCCCTGTACGCGGACGACACCGCCGTCTACGGCCGCAGCAGATGCCCCCGAGCTCTACAACGGCGTCTGCAAGCGGCAACCGCGGCGCTAGAAGAATGGGCCACGAAATGGCGTCTGGCTTATAATCCCGAGAAAAGCCAGGCGATCATCATCGCGCTCAGGCATGTTCCGGCAGACCTCGAGCAGCTGACAGTCCGCGGAAGACCCGTACCGTGGAACAACAGTGCCAAGTATCTTGGCGTCACGCTAGACAAGCGTCTAACGTGGCGCCAACACATCGAAGAAGTGAGGAGGAAGGCTCTGGGTAGACTGCGCATGTTGTACCCGGTCATCAACCCCACATCATCGCTACCAGCAGACTTAGGTCTCACCTTGTACAAAGCCACCATCAGCCCGCTGTTTGATTATGCAGCGGTGGTGTGGGGCAACGCAGCCGAGACCAACATCCGCCGTCTACAAATGGTCCAAAACAGGGCCCTCAGAACGGTGCTGCATCTTCCGTGGGACTTCAACACCGCGGAACTACACCACGTCGCAGGAGTTCCCTTACTCAGACAGCGGTTCCAACTCGCTGCCCAAGACTTCTACGAGAAGGTCGAAGTATCGCGTAACCCTAAGGTACGCGATCTCGGCCATCGACCACACTGGCGCGCCACGCTGCGCTGGCCAGATCTCCTTCGCCTGCAACAATAGTGCCGCGAAGTGAAGACTTTCCTCATGTGATGTTCCAGTGCAGAACAAGACTAAAACCTCACAAAGACTTATACTAACATGGTGCACCCTATTTATGGAAGAAAGAGCGTCAAGTACGCTGAAAACTTCCCCACAAGTGTTAACGCAGAAATGCGTCACACACACACTTATGCACACGCATTCAACATCGGGGAAAAGCGAGAGAGAGGTATAAACCTCGCAAAAGCCCTCCTGCCCTTCTTCCTCAGCAGGGAGATGTGGATGGAAACTAAACGAACACTGTACAAAACAACCGTCCTCCCAGCACTAACGTACGGGTGTTCTGCGTGGGGAATCACGTGCCAGACAAACCACAAAAAATTGCAAAGGGTGCAAAATAAAGTGCTAAGGTGGATTCTGGACGCCCCACCGTGGACACCCGTACAAGAACTCCATGAAACAGTGGAAGTCGAGAGGATACAAGACACAGTGCAAAGACTGGTAACGACACTGTTTGACAAACTTGAACAAACCAGAGAAAACTGCAGACAACTCAGGGGCACAGGTACTGTGATACCCCGAACGTGGCACAGGCAGAGAGTGCCACGCCGAATCATAGAAGCCCCCGTAGACTAGTAAGGAAGTAGTAAGCAATAGTAAAAACACAATAGTTAATAAGATGTCGTTTTAGTTTAACATAATACACTGTAATTGTCCTTAAAAATCCATGCTCCCGTGGTAGGAACCAATAGGAAATAGGAACATGTCTATTATTTGTGCATTAATTGTTAGTTTTAAATTTTCTTGCTGATTATTAGCGTAGGACCAGAACTAAGTCTAAGATGTAATCACCAAGCCCCTCCCCCACTCTCTGTCGGCTGCACGACCACCCTTAGCTATATAGAATAACCTAGAGTTAACCACTTGACAAATGTTGAAAAAAATTAATGTTAAAGTAAGACGCAGATCCTCAAATGTACGACGCCGTACCCAGTGGGCAAGCGGCGGAACAACGGGCACAGCGGCCGCCACGGAACGACGACCTCATCTCGCCGAGCGGCCGACTGGCAAACTTCACAAAAGGAAAGCAGTGGGAAGCAGCACCCGCTGCACCCACTGCACAGAACCCACGCCTCAAAAATCGAGGATGGTCGGGGGCCGCAAGGCCTTATTGTTACCGACCATGCCCTCCAATGCCTACGATTTTGTTTTTGTAAATAAAAATTTAATCACAGAGAACAACAAACCAAACCATACAAATACACGTAGATTCGGCAAAGCCGAAGGAACTGTAGAACACCACGTGACACAAAAAAAAAAAAAAACAAAAAAAAAAAAAAAAAAAAAAAAAATGATTCTCTGCTCTGCTGCTGTGCTGTGCTTGCGTGCCTGCCGTCCCGCTCGCTCTCGCTGTGTGTTACGCGCGTCGTCGAAATGGCAGATCAGGCGGCTACGAACGAGACTGCTGCGGCACCCGCCGCCACCGGCACTACGAAGAAGGCCAAGTCTGCGTCGTCTGCGAAGAAGCCGCGCGCCAAGCCTGCGCACCCGCGCACCTCTGAGATGGTGACGGCCGCCATCAAGAGTCTGAAGGAGCGCGGCGGGTCGTCGCTGCAGGCGATCAAGAAGTACATAGCCGCGCACTACAAGCTGGACGCGGAGAAGCTGGCGCCGTTTATCAAGAAGTACCTCAAGTCGGCCGTCGTGGCGGGCGAGCTGGTGCAGACGAAGGGGAAGGGCGCGTCCGGCTCGTTCAAGCTTGCCGGCGCCGGCGGCGGGGGGGCGGCCGAGGGCGGCAAGGCTCGTGCTGGCGGTGCCAAGAAGAAGCGCGCCGCTCCGGCCAGCAAGGAGAAGAAGGGCGCCCGTGCGGCCGGCGCAAAGAAGGCTGGTGGCGTGAAGGCGGCGACCGGTCGGAAGGCGGGCGCCGCCAAGAAGGCGTCTGCGGCGTCGGCCGCTCCCGCGGGTGCGAAGAAGGCGGCTGCGGCCAAGCCGGCCAAGGCCAAGTCGCCGTCGAAGGCGAAGAAGGCCGCCAAGGTTCCGACGAAGAAGCCGAAGGCGCCGCGCCCGAAGAAGGCGACGACGCCGTCTAAGGCGAAGGCTTCGCCCAAGAAGAAGAAGTAGAGTAGAGGAGAAAGAGATGGGAAAGGAAGGGTTTGGCGCTTGACTCCGTCGTCCCCACCCCCCGTCGTCGTCTAGTGGCGCGCAAGAGACGCGCGGCCCAAAACGGCCCTTCTCAGGGCCATCAAAGCACGTCGGGGAAGGTTTTGATTGTCGTGTTGCGTTTGGTGTGGGTGTCTGTCTGTATGCCCGTGGGGATGCTGTTTGCGTGCCGTGGTGGTTGGATTGCGGGGGTCGGTGGCGGGTGTGGGCGGCGGTAGCGGTAAGCGGTGTTGTTGTTGTCGTGGTTGATTGTCGCCGTGTTTGTGGCGGCGGCCGACGGTTGGTTTTCTGTCACGTTGTTTTGTTTGAATACGTTGGTTGGCTTGCCTGCGTTCGTTCTTCTCGGATGTCTGTCTTGTCTAGTCGTGTCTGGTCTTTGTTTTGTTCCTTTGTGTGTGTTATGTTTTGCAACGGGGGGCACGTTGAGATGTGGAAGGAGTCGGCGGGGATTTCGGTGGCGTGTAGAGCGAGCGAGCGCGCCTGCCTGGCCGTTGGCCGTCGGAGTGGAGTGCGGGTTTTTTTGTTTTCGAAACGAAAGCGGCGGGCGGGCGGCCGGCCAGCCAGCCACCCGTGCGGTGTGACGTCGGCCGTTGGGTATTGTGCGCTTTGAGCGCCGGGGAGGGATGATGTGTGATTGTTGCGCGCTGCTAGCAGGCAGGCAGAGTGAGCGGGTGTGGCGGACGGACGGGAAGTGGTGGTTTTTGTTTTTGGGTTGCGGGGCGAGAGGCAGGCGACCGACAAAGTTTGCTCGCGACGGAGAGATGTTAGTGGCCCTGAAAAGGGCCGTTTTTGTTTGTGCGGTGCGGTGCCGCGGCGCGGTTTAGGCGCGCTCGCCGCGGATGCGGCGCGCGAGCTGGATGTCCTTGGGCATGATGGTGACGCGCTTGGCGTGGATTGCGCACAGGTTGGTGTCTTCGAAGAGGCCGACGAGGTAGGCCTCGCTGGCCTCCTGCAGGGCCATGACTGCGGAGCTCTGGAAGCGCAGGTCGGTCTTGAAGTCCTGGGCGATCTCGCGCACTAGGCGCTGGAATGGCAGCTTGCGGATGAGCAGCTCTGTGCTCTTCTGGTAGCGCCTGATTTCTCGCAGGGCGACGGTGCCCGGCCTGTAGCGGTGGGGCTTCTTGACGCCTCCGGTGGCGGGCGCGCTCTTCCTCGCCGCCTTGGTGGCGAGCTGTTTGCGCGGCGCCTTTCCGCCGGTGGACTTGCGGGCCGTTTGCTTTGTGCGGGCCATGGCGGTAGCGGTAGCGGTAGCGGAGCGGCGTGCGTGGAGGTTAGGTGCGGCGCGGCGTCCGGTGCTGCCTTGACAACGGGCCCGCGCGCCTCCGTGCTGCGCTTATATGCCCTCGGTTGCGCGTGGTGGGGGGAGGGCGGGCCAGAGTCTATATAGGGGGGCGGCGGGCGCGCTGGGCGCAGACCGTAGCCGACTCGCCAGCCGCTGCAGCTGCTGTTTGTGCACGTTTTGCTTTGCCCGAGGAAGGAAGGATGACAGGCCGCGGCAAGGGAGGAAAGGGGCTCGGCAAGGGTGGCGCCAAGCGGCACCGCAAGGTGTTGCGCGACAACATCCAGGGCATCACGAAGCCCGCCATCCGCCGCCTGGCTCGCAGGGGCGGCGTGAAGCGCATCTCTGGTCTGATCTACGAGGAGACCCGCGGGGTGCTGAAGGTGTTCCTGGAGAACGTGATCCGCGACGCGGTGACGTACACTGAGCACGCCAAGCGCAAGACTGTGACGGCCATGGACGTGGTGTACGCCCTGAAGAGGCAGGGGCGCACCCTGTACGGTTTCGGCGGTTAGGCTGCGTCGCAGCGGGCGCTGGCCTTCCCGCGGCCGTGCTTGTGGGTGGGAGAGACTAGAAAACGGCCCTTTTCAGGGCCACCACACTGTTCGGAAGTTGAAAAGTGCGAAAGAGTCTGTGTTGTTGCTGCGTGTGTGCGCTGTGTTGTTTGTTTGTTTGTTTCTTTCTTTCTTTCTTTCCGTTTGAGCGACGTGATGTGACTGGGAGGGGAGAAGGAAAGGAAACGTGTCATGTGGCTGGCTGTGTGTGGAGCTGCTTCGTTTGTGTGTTTGTTATTGTGTGTCTTTGTATCGATCGCGACGGAGATGGCGGGCTGTGTGTTGTTGTGCGAGAGGCGGTGATTATTTGCTTGCGTGGTTTGGCTCTGTGTGTTTGTTTGCGGCGGCGTTGGGGTTTCCGAGGCAAGGCGTGTGGGCATAGGCGGCCGGATCAGCTGTTTCGTTCGTGTCGACGGCCGTTGCGCGCGGGAGTGGAGGGCGGTGTGTCGACACGCCTCCCTTTAACAATGGTCATTATTGCTGCCGTTGTCGGTTTGGAAGGCGACTGCGACCGTGCAAAATGTGTGTGTGTGTGTGTGTGTGTGTTGGGCCACACGGGCTGTGTGGACGACAAGATGGCGGACGTGCGCCGGCGGCGGCTGTGCTGTGACAGTGCAAAGTTAAAACAAAACAAGGTGCGGCGAGGACGACTGAAATTTTGCTTTGGACGTAGGTTTGTGTGGTGGCCCTGAAAAGGGCCGATTGTTGTGGGCCGAGCCGGCAAAGCGCGTTGCGTGCAGGGGAGCACGCGGCGCTGCGATTGCCTGGCCTCCTTTAGGCCTTCTTCTCGGTCTTCTTTGGCAGCAGGACGGCCTGGATGTTGGGCAGGACACCACCCTGTGCGATGGTGACGCCCGACAGGAGCTTGTTGAGCTCCTCGTCGTTGCGGATGGCAAGCTGCAGGTGGCGCGGGATGATGCGCGTCTTCTTGTTGTCGCGGGCCGCGTTTCCGGCCAGCTCGAGCACCTCAGCCGCGAGGTACTCCATGACGGCGGCGAGGTAGACGGGCGCCCCGGCGCCGACGCGCTCTGCGTAGTTTCCCTTGCGCAGGAGGCGGTGGATTCTGCCGACCGGGAACTGGAGCCCAGCCCTGCTTGAGCGGGACTTTGACTTGCCCTTGACTTTGCCTCCCTTTCCGCGTCCGGACATGGCGATGGGCTAGCGACGGTGCACACGAAACGGAAACGAAAACGACCGGTGCGAGCGGCAGCGAGTCGAGCAGCGGAGTGCGTGCCGGCGCAGCCGGGGTGGGGGTGCTTTATGGGCTCGGGTGCGGCGGCCGGTTGCGCGCGCGCCCCATTGGTCGGCGGCCGCAACAGGGCGAGCTGGTAAAGGTGCGGCGGCGGCTGGCGGCGGGTGCCACTGTGTGGGGAGACGCTGACTAGAGCGGAGCGCTTGCTACTGGTGTTGCTGCTGCCGTACGTTGGTTCGAGATGCCGCCCAAGACTAGCGGGAAGGCCGCCAAGAAGGCTGGCAAGGCGCAGAAGAACATTTCGAAGGGCGACAAGAAGAAGAAGCGCAAGAGGAAGGAGAGCTATGCCATCTACATCTACAAGGTGCTGAAGCAGGTGCACCCTGACACGGGCATCTCGTCGAAGGCGATGAGCATCATGAACAGCTTCGTGAACGACATTTTCGAGCGCATTGCGGCCGAGGCTTCTCGCCTGGCGCACTACAACAAGCGCTCGACCATCACGTCCCGCGAGATCCAGACCGCTGTGCGGCTGTTGCTGCCTGGCGAGCTGGCCAAGCACGCCGTGAGCGAGGGCACGAAGGCGGTGACCAAGTACACGAGCTCCAAGTAAGGAGGTGGCTCTGGAATGGAAGGAAGGATGGAGAAGGCTCCTCCGTTGCGAGAGCGGCAAAACGGCCCTTTTCAGGGCCACCAACTTGCCTTTTGCGGGAAGGGCGGAATTGTTGTTGTTGTTGTTTGTGTGGACGGCTGTGATGTATGTGTGCATTTTGATTGTGGGTGGGGGGGGGGCGCGTCAAAGCGTGTTGCGCGGGGTACGGCCACGAGGTTGGTCGCCGTGGCGTGGAATGGTGGCACGCCTCGTTGGCGTGGTTTTTGACCCATTGGTGTTGTTGGTGTGTGTGTGTGTGTGTGTGTGTGTTACCCGTCTGCGAGGGGGGACAGTGCGATCGGCGACTTTTGTGTCACCGTAACGACGGCCGTTTGCGGGTTTGTTTTGTTTGCACATCATACATGGCGAGGGTGAAATGTGAAATGTTTTTGTTTGGTTTGTTTTTTTTTTGCCGCCCACTATTCCCTTTGCTGTACGCCGAGTTTGACAATGGTGCGACGTAACTGCAGCGTGGAGGTGTGTGAGTGACGTTGAAATGAACGTGCCATTAAGACGCATTGTTGTTGTATTGTACTGTACGTGTACGGCGACACGCACGATGATGTACCATTCGACTCTGATGTTTGATAGCCGTGTCTGACTGATTGCGTACGACGCACGCACACCGATGTCGTCATTCAAGATGCACGCGTGTCCAGTGCAGTACAGTAAGCGCGACGACGGCGGCGGCGGTCGTTTGTTTGGCGAATGTCTGTACACGTGTTTGTCTGTGTCCATCCGGTATGTATTTGTCTGTTTGAAAGTGTTTTGTGTGTCGGTGACGTGGTCCGATCCGTCGCCCCCTGAGTAACTGTCGATCGGCGCGATAGACCGGCGTCACGCAACTGAACCGAAGTCGTGGGCACACCCGTCATACTGTTGTACACCGTCGCGCTGAGAACGGTAACGAAAGGTTGACTTTGATCGGTCGAATGTCTGGGCAGAACGTGAGGAATGAGGCAAGAGTGCAAGGAGGGGGGGCAAAAGAGAGAGGAAGGGAAAAAGGGGAGAAACGCATTCGTAGAGCAACGGAACGTTCCCGTGTCGGAGGCGTATTGGAGCCGCACTGAAATGCGTTTAACGGCGGCGCGGCTGCAAGTGTCTGCCGTGGTGAACGTTACCTTTGACGGCTGCATTGGGCTTTGCCTTTGCTTTTGCTTTCGCTTTCGCTTTCGCTTTCGCTTTCGCGTTCGCTTTCGCTTTCCCGGATGTACGTAACGTTTGTTGATATGGTTCTGAGGAAGAGTGTATGACAGTGCCGTGCCGTCCATGTTCGTGTGCCCTCCCATTGTGTGTATGCTATTGTCTGTGTACTTGAATGATGTATGTAGGTGTTAGTGGACATGTTTTACCAGTGGGGGGAAATGGATCGTCGATAGTTGCCGTCACTCTGTCACGGTCGAGATGACGCACCCTCCGTACAGAAAGGTGTCGAGAAAGTGAGTGTGTGTGTGTGTGTGTGTGTGTGTGTGTGTGTGTGTGTGTGCGTGCGTGCGTCCGTGAATTGGCAGTGTTTGGAGGTGGGCGTGCCCTGCATGTGGCCCGGAAGGCTGTTCGTTAGGCGGTAGTGTTGTGTGGACAGGGGAGGGGCATGCGTAACGCTGCTGGCATGGCATTTCGGGAGATGGGAGGGGGCAAACGAGGAGCGGCGGCCAAAGACGGGACGGGGAGGGGCGCGGTGTGGGTGGCTTGCGCCTGTGCTCGGCGTTGTGGTTTGTGCAAAAGAGGAGGAGAAAAACAATGTGAGTTGCCAGGGAGGGGAGCGGTGTTGTGTTGTGGTTGTCGTGGTGTAGCCGCAGACGCGGCTGTCAGTGAACGTGGCGAGACGGACGGATGCGCGGAGGGGCGGGGGCGGCGCATTTCGCCGGTGCCGTGCCGTGCCGTGCCGTGCCGTGCCATGCCTGAAAGCCGCGTGGTCGCTGTGTTGTTGGTGGCGTGGGGGCGAGGAGAGTACCGTACGGGTGTGCTTGTGCGCCGGAAATGGCACACTGCGCCCGCCCGTCTTGGAGGCTGATGGCTGTGGTGTGGAAATGGGGCGCGGTGATGTTGAAGCAGTTGAAGAACAGAAAAGAAACCAAGAAAACGGAAGGCGTGATGCGGCGGTGGTGGTGAGAGCGGGAAAAACAAAACAAAAAAAAAACAACAAAAAAAAAAAGAAGGAAAAACAACAAGAAAACAAAACGTCTATCAATATTAAAATGTAAATGGAAATGGAAATGGACCCAGGTATAACCTCCCTGCACAAATAGCAGAGAGTCCGATGATAATAAAAATGTGCCAGAATGTTAACGTCCCTACAAAACAAACCCAACGATAATATTAATGAAAGAGTGAACCGTATGTAACATTGCAACAGACATAATGAAACCTGATAAATTGTATAAGGGCAGCAGCGTTGACCTTTGGCCCTGTATTCAGAATAAAAAGAGCCAAAGATCGTTACCCCAATGAAAAAGACACTGAAACACGTATGTAACATAGTAGCGATGGCGAGACATTGTAGCATCTGTGACCAGAGAGTTTGCGCTGGACTGCGCGAGTGTTGCGAGCGGTTCTCAGTCAGTCAGTCAGTCAGTCAGTCAGTCAGTCAGTCAGTAGTCGTTGCGAGTCCGTAGCTCTGTGTAGTTGAGGGCTGTACTCTGTCAGTAGTCGTCGCGTGCAGTACGCTAATAGTCGTCATGCAGAGCGGTCGGTCAGTAGTAGCAGCCGAGTGCGGTTGTGTGATGTAGGCGGTCGGCAACACTGGTCAAGATGGTGAATAAGGTATACTGTTAATTAATATAATCATTAGATAATGAAAAATTGTATTTATTGTAATTATTCTCCAACAAGTTCCCCAATAATAATGTTTATTTCAAAAGCATTTTTCAAACATTTAATTGTTTATTGAACTAAAGAGTTCGTTGCACTTCACATTTCATTCCACTTCTTTGAAGAAAAATGTCACTAAAATCACAAAAAAAGAGAATATTATTATTTGCAATGCAGTTCCTCCAAGCGCTGCGCAACAACCAGAGCAGAAATGTGACATCCATTTATTCGGAGGTAAGACTTTAATTCTGATTGTTTTGCACAGGGCCAAAGACCGATATTTCGGTTTAATTGAAGTTTCTTGTCACTGAACGGACGTTTTTAAATGTTGTGTGAAGACTTTATATTTGAGTCAGATTGCGAATTTCACATTTTTGTTGCCATTTTCAATACCTCTCATTGTGGGCGAGGTTACAATTAGCGCAATGTCCATTAGCATCCGTAAATAACATTGTCCGTTATTTTAAATTTTGCTGGGAGGTTACAACACACACACAAAAAAAAAAACAAAAAAAACAAAAAATTGCATTTATATCTGCTCCTCAATTGTAGATACCCCTTACACAGCTGTGTGCAATGAATGAGTGCTGGCTGGTAATTAATTGCACTCCTTGGAGGGAAATGCCATAGGAAGTAGTCTTTAAAAAGTGAATGTTTTTCGTTAAGAGACAAAAGTTACTTTAGAAAAAAAGTAATAGTGGGGCTTTTGTTGTTGAACAAAATAAGTACAATGAACATACGTTATCAGATTTGCGCAATGCAGCGTCACACCACCTTTTGATTATAACACAATAGACTATACATCGTCCCGAACCGTGACCAGAGTCGCGAGACGAGCAGAGCACGCCGCCGACGCCCGCTCAGTACAACCGTCCACCCGCTACTACTGTCGACCGACTACTACCTCTCCCGACTCGCGCTACAATATATATATAACAACTGTTCCTGGCGACCCGGTGCGTGCCACTACTGTCGTCTGGCGCGGTCCAAGCGCCGACTAGCAGCGATAAAGAACTCTCTGGTCAGACAGAGATGCTGTCATGCCTCGCCATCGCTCTGGTAATGAATACATACGTGTTGCAGCGTGCGTACCACCGGAACACGCAGTGGCGGAGCCAAAGACTGTGTTGTCGAGGTCGAGTGCGAGCGGGAAGAGAGGCAGCGTCGGCACGGAGATGCAAGCGAGCGCGAGACGCACGGGGGCTGCGGCGTGGCGCGTTTGCGGTCGGCGCCTTTGGTGGCAACGGCCGGGACAAGCAGCGGTGTATGGTGTGGTGCGGGGCGGACAGGGGCGGAGGCGGCGCGACGACGGCATGGGGGCGAAAACGGGACGGGGGACGGCGGATGTTGAGAGGCGTCACGCGCGGACAGGACACAGACACAGAGACACACAGATTGGAAAGGGAGGGTGCGCGGTAGTAGTTGGGAATGTGCGTACCGTGCGGGATGGGAGTGGGCGAGGAACACGGTCGTGGCCCCTGTTTTGGGTGCGTGTGATGACGTCGGTGTGTTGTGGGAAGGGAAGGTGCTGTGGCGGCGGCGCGTAATGGGCGTAGGCCGAAAAGAGAAAGGAACGTGGGCAGTGTGTTGGCAAGCGTCGGTTCGACTGCGACGTTGATGGGCAGGGCAGGGCAGGGCAGGGCAGGGCAGGGCAGGGCAAGGTTAATGGTGGTAGGAGTAGGCGTGTGGGCGCAAAAAATCTGCCGCTGCAGGCGGTGCCGTAACCGCCATGGCGGGAAGGAGAGAGGGCCAAAGAAAGAAAGAAAGAAAGAAAGAAAGAAAGAAAGAAAGAAGAAAACAAAAAAAAAAAAAAGGAGGGGGGGCGAAAGTGGAGAGGCGGTGGTGTGAGAAGGGCGGGGGCGGAAGGAAGGCAGGAAGGACAAGAGGCGAGGCGACGGCTTGCTTTGTGTATCGGTCGGTCTCTGGCTATGCTTCGTTTTCTGCAGCAGGGTCGGTGCGCGGCGTGGCTCGCGGCAGTGGGAACGCCTGGTGGCTGGACGGCCAGCAATGCGGTTGGATGGGCGGCCACAGCACCGCACCTGTGCCCGAGGAGGAGACGCTGGCGGCGGGCCCTGAGGTGAGGCCGGCTCGGCTGGGGCTGTGGATGTGTAGGTGTGCGCCGCTGCTGCAACAACGAGTAAAACGCGAGAAGAAGGGATGGCGGTAGAGAAAAAAAAAAAAAAAAGGTCGTGTTGTGTTGATGCGCAGGCAGACGCGTACAGAGGGACGAGCCCGGTCTGCAGCAGGGTGTGGCCGTGCCGAGTGCAGAGCAGCGGCGGCTCGGTTCGGTTCGGTTCGGCCCGGCCCGGCGGGCCGCGCTGTTGTCGCGGACGTGAGCGCCCCCTGGCGGGTGGCCGGAGGCGGCGCGGCGTGTTGGACGTGTGGCTGGTGGCAGTGCACAATTTGCGAGTTGCTGGCGGTGTGGTGTGGCGGTTGGCGCGTCGGGCGGCGGAGAGGTATGTGTTGCGGGCGCCCTTTGCTGCGCTGCGTCGTTGCGTGTGCCGTACAGGGCGGGCGCTTGTCGACTGTGTGGCGAATTGGCGTGAAACGGCTGCCGAGAGGTGTGTGGTAGCGAGCCGGTCGGTGGTGTCAGTGCGAAGGGGAATGTGCGTGCGTGTTTGGCGGTTTCGGTGTGCTTTTTGCGGCGTGAGAGTGGGAATTAGTGGGGCCGGCTGTTGTGTTGGTTCCTTGTGTCTTGTGTCGCGTAGCTTGATGGCAACGTGGAAGGACGCCGGTTTCGTTTTCGTTTCGAGCCTTGCGTGTGGTTGTCGACGTTGACTGGTTGGCGTGTGCCGATGCACGTGCATGTGTGGGTCGCGAGTGCGTTTTTGGCTGGCTGTGTGTGTGTGTGTGTGTGTGTGTGTGTGTGTTTTGGGGGGGAAGGGGGAGGCGGTGGTGAAAGTGCAGTCGTCGGGTGGGGCTGGGGCTGTGCGTCGTGGCGGAAAGGTGGTAGGTTGCGGGAAGCGAGCCCGTCGTTGACGGTGTCGCGTGAGTTGTGAATCGAGTGGGGCGCGGGGCGCGGGGCGCGTGGCGCGGGGCGCGGGGCGCGGGACAGGAGCAGCGTGCCGCTGCGTCGTGGTCGTCAGCAGAGGCTGTGCGTGTGCTTGTCCTTTTTGTGGGCGGTTCGTGCGAGGCGTTTTTGTTTTGTGTTGCCCTAGTTGTTAGTTTATTTTGTTTGTGTTTGTTATTTTGAGACGACGACTGGTTGGTGGCGTGCGCGCGAAGTGGCGGTGTGCGCTTCCCGTGTCGTTTGTGTTGTTTTGTTTTTTTGTTTTTGTGTGTTTTTTTTTGCACTGGGCCCCGGTGGGTGGGTGCGTGTGTGTCGATTGCCGGCTGGCGAAAGGTGCGCCATCGGCGGGGTGGGTCGCCGGCACAAGTAGAGGCGGCGGCGTTGTTGCTGTTGTTGTGTGGTGTTTGTTTTGTTCGGCTGTGTCGGCGAGCTGTGTTGCGGTGCGTGTGAATGGTGGTGCAAAAGTGCTGGCGTTGGGGCTGCGACTGCGACGGCGGCGAGCCGCGGGCGCGCCATTGATAGTGATGTTGTGAACAGCGGCTGTGTACGGTAGTGGTGTTGTTGTAGCACGACGTGCATCCGGGCCGGCGCGGAAAGCGCAGTTGCGGGCGGTTGCCCTTCGGTGCCAGCCATGTCGCGTGAGCGGCGGGTTGCTCTGGTGTCGACACGTGGTGCTCTGGGTTGTTGTGTGGTGCCCTTTGGCCGGTGGGGGTGGTTCGCGTGTGTCTCGTTCGCGCTCGGTGTCTGGTCGTGGTCGTGCTGCTCCCCCGTCTGTCGGCGGTTTCCGACGTCGTCCCGTCGCGACCTTTCAACCGAAAGTGTGGCGCCCGAAGGTGAACGAACGTAACCCTGACCTCGGCGCTTTACGCTGAGCCGAGCGAACCGAACCGAACCGAACCTAACCTGTGGTGTGGCGAGGTGAGCTCAGCCTGTGAGCCCCTAACGTCTACGTAAGGTAAGCTGTCCGGCTCACGCCTCACGTTTGAACGCTTTTTTAACCTACGTTTGACGCTTCTTAACCTAGCACTGACCCCTTAACCTAACCTAACGTGTAACCTAACCTAACCTAACCTAACCTAACCTAACCTAACCTCTGACGCCTGACGTGTTTGAATGCTTAACCTAAGTTTGACGCTTAACCTAACCCAAGTCCCCTTAACCTAACCCACGTCCACCTAACCTAACCTAACGTAGACGTGTAAACGTAATGTGTAACGCGTAACGTGTAAGGTCGGCTGTCGTGTGTGCTTGACGGCAGATTGGGTTGGTCTGTAGATTCGGATTGCGGTTTGCCTCGGTCGAGGGGTTGTGGGTCGGAAGTGGCGAGGGGCGGCGGCGCCTGTTGCGCAGGCGGCGTCCGTTTGCGGCGGGCAATTGTTGAGAAACGGCTGTGAATGTTGGCGGGCGAGAGGAGGAGGACGGCGCGCGATGTGGCCCGACGGCTGCGGGCCGATCGGGAAACGGCGGGAGGGCGACGGAAGGCGATGGGGCGGCGGAGGCGCGTTTGCACGGCCGTCATCGCCGCACGCCTCGGCTTGTGTGGCTGTGGCGCCGGCCGCGCTGGCCGGGCTGCCGCGGCGACGGTGTGGGAGTTTTGCCGAAGGTTTGGCCATTGTGGCGGGTCGTCGGCTGGGGCTGTGGGGGCGGCATTTGGGCGGGGGCGGCGATTCTCGGCGGGCCGACCCAGGCTGTAGCGCGCGGTAGCTGCAGTTTGGCCGTGGTTTGCGGCGCTGCCGTGGCGACTGGTTGGCGACTGTGGTGTGGCTGTGTGTAGCCCCATCCTCGGTGGTTTGAAAGGCGCGGGCGGTTGTGGCGCAGGTTTGGGGCTGCTCCGCACAGGCTGTCGGACGTTGGGCGGTAGCAAGCGCGGGAGGCGCGGCGCGGCGGCGCGCAGAGTGGCGGCCGCTCTCTCGGCCGTCCGCGCCCGCCCGCGACACTGGCTGGGCCTTGTGATTCTCTGCTCTGCTGCTGTGCTGTGCTTGCGTGCCTGCCGTCCCGCTCGCTCTCGCTGTGTGTTACGCGCGTCGTCGAAATGGCAGATCAGGCGGCTACGAACGAGACTGCTGCGGCACCCGCCGCCACCGGCACTACGAAGAAGGCCAAGTCTGCGTCGTCTGCGAAGAAGCCGCGCGCCAAGCCTGCGCACCCGCGCACCTCTGAGATGGTGACGGCCGCCATCAAGAGTCTGAAGGAGCGCGGCGGGTCGTCGCTGCAGGCGATCAAGAAGTACATAGCCGCGCACTACAAGCTGGACGCGGAGAAGCTGGCGCCGTTTATCAAGAAGTACCTCAAGTCGGCCGTCGTGGCGGGCGAGCTGGTGCAGACGAAGGGGAAGGGCGCGTCCGGCTCGTTCAAGCTTGCCGGCGCCGGCGGCGGGGGGGCGGCCGAGGGCGGCAAGGCTCGTGCTGGCGGTGCCAAGAAGAAGCGCGCCGCTCCGGCCAGCAAGGAGAAGAAGGGCGCCCGTGCGGCCGGCGCAAAGAAGGCTGGTGGCGTGAAGGCGGCGACCGGTCGGAAGGCGGGCGCCGCCAAGAAGGCGTCTGCGGCGTCGGCCGCTCCCGCGGGTGCGAAGAAGGCGGCTGCGGCCAAGCCGGCCAAGGCCAAGTCGCCGTCGAAGGCGAAGAAGGCCGCCAAGGTTCCGACGAAGAAGCCGAAGGCGCCGCGCCCGAAGAAGGCGACGACGCCGTCTAAGGCGAAGGCTTCGCCCAAGAAGAAGAAGTAGAGTAGAGGAGAAAGAGATGGGAAAGGAAGGGTTTGGCGCTTGACTCCGTCGTCCCCACCCCCCGTCGTCGTCTAGTGGCGCGCAAGAGACGCGCGGCCCAAAACGGCCCTTCTCAGGGCCATCAAAGCACGTCGGGGAAGGTTTTGATTGTCGTGTTGCGTTTGGTGTGGGTGTCTGTCTGTATGCCCGTGGGGATGCTGTTTGCGTGCCGTGGTGGTTGGATTGCGGGGGTCGGTGGCGGGTGTGGGCGGCGGTAGCGGTAAGCGGTGTTGTTGTTGTCGTGGTTGATTGTCGCCGTGTTTGTGGCGGCGGCCGACGGTTGGTTTTCTGTCACGTTGTTTTGTTTGAATACGTTGGTTGGCTTGCCTGCGTTCGTTCTTCTCGGATGTCTGTCTTGTCTAGTCGTGTCTGGTCTTTGTTTTGTTCCTTTGTGTGTGTTATGTTTTGCAACGGGGGGCACGTTGAGATGTGGAAGGAGTCGGCGGGGATTTCGGTGGCGTGTAGAGCGAGCGAGCGCGCCTGCCTGGCCGTTGGCCGTCGGAGTGGAGTGCGGGTTTTTTTGTTTTCGAAACGAAAGCGGCGGGCGGGCGGCCGGCCAGCCAGCCACCCGTGCGGTGTGACGTCGGCCGTTGGGTATTGTGCGCTTTGAGCGCCGGGGAGGGATGATGTGTGATTGTTGCGCGCTGCTAGCAGGCAGGCAGAGTGAGCGGGTGTGGCGGACGGACGGGAAGTGGTGGTTTTTGTTTTTGGGTTGCGGGGCGAGAGGCAGGCGACCGACAAAGTTTGCTCGCGACGGAGAGATGTTAGTGGCCCTGAAAAGGGCCGTTTTTGTTTGTGCGGTGCGGTGCCGCGGCGCGGTTTAGGCGCGCTCGCCGCGGATGCGGCGCGCGAGCTGGATGTCCTTGGGCATGATGGTGACGCGCTTGGCGTGGATTGCGCACAGGTTGGTGTCTTCGAAGAGGCCGACGAGGTAGGCCTCGCTGGCCTCCTGCAGGGCCATGACTGCGGAGCTCTGGAAGCGCAGGTCGGTCTTGAAGTCCTGGGCGATCTCGCGCACTAGGCGCTGGAATGGCAGCTTGCGGATGAGCAGCTCTGTGCTCTTCTGGTAGCGCCTGATTTCTCGCAGGGCGACGGTGCCCGGCCTGTAGCGGTGGGGCTTCTTGACGCCTCCGGTGGCGGGCGCGCTCTTCCTCGCCGCCTTGGTGGCGAGCTGTTTGCGCGGCGCCTTTCCGCCGGTGGACTTGCGGGCCGTTTGCTTTGTGCGGGCCATGGCGGTAGCGGTAGCGGTAGCGGAGCGGCGTGCGTGGAGGTTAGGTGCGGCGCGGCGTCCGGTGCTGCCTTGACAACGGGCCCGCGCGACGACGACGACGCACATGGTTGAGGGGTGAACCCTCAGCTGTGAGCGAAGTTCTAGCGCTTTTGATGCGCTTCTCCTTCTTCTTTGGTGAGGTGAAGATGTAGGTGTGACGTGATGGGTGGTGTTGTTCTTGACTGTTGTGCTGGTACGGGCCCGCGCGCCTCCGTGCTGCGCTTATATGCCCTCGGTTGCGCGTGGTGGGGGGAGGGCGGGCCAGAGTCTATATAGGGGGGCGGCGGGCGCGCTGGGCGCAGACCGTAGCCGACTCGCCAGCCGCTGCAGCTGCTGTTTGTGCACGTTTTGCTTTGCCCGAGGAAGGAAGGATGACAGGCCGCGGCAAGGGAGGAAAGGGGCTCGGCAAGGGTGGCGCCAAGCGGCACCGCAAGGTGTTGCGCGACAACATCCAGGGCATCACGAAGCCCGCCATCCGCCGCCTGGCTCGCAGGGGCGGCGTGAAGCGCATCTCTGGTCTGATCTACGAGGAGACCCGCGGGGTGCTGAAGGTGTTCCTGGAGAACGTGATCCGCGACGCGGTGACGTACACTGAGCACGCCAAGCGCAAGACTGTGACGGCCATGGACGTGGTGTACGCCCTGAAGAGGCAGGGGCGCACCCTGTACGGTTTCGGCGGTTAGGCTGCGTCGCAGCGGGCGCTGGCCTTCCCGCGGCCGTGCTTGTGGGTGGGAGAGACTAGAAAACGGCCCTTTTCAGGGCCACCACACTGTTCGGAAGTTGAAAAGTGCGAAAGAGTCTGTGTTGTTGCTGCGTGTGTGCGCTGTGTTGTTTGTTTGTTTGTTTCTTTCTTTCTTTCTTTCCGTTTGAGCGACGTGATGTGACTGGGAGGGGAGAAGGAAAGGAAACGTGTCATGTGGCTGGCTGTGTGTGGAGCTGCTTCGTTTGTGTGTTTGTTATTGTGTGTCTTTGTATCGATCGCGACGGAGATGGCGGGCTGTGTGTTGTTGTGCGAGAGGCGGTGATTATTTGCTTGCGTGGTTTGGCTCTGTGTGTTTGTTTGCGGCGGCGTTGGGGTTTCCGAGGCAAGGCGTGTGGGCATAGGCGGCCGGATCAGCTGTTTCGTTCGTGTCGACGGCCGTTGCGCGCGGGAGTGGAGGGCGGTGTGTCGACACGCCTCCCTTTAACAATGGTCATTATTGCTGCCGTTGTCGGTTTGGAAGGCGACTGCGACCGTGCAAAATGTGTGTGTGTGTGTGTGTGTGTGTTGGGCCACACGGGCTGTGTGGACGACAAGATGGCGGACGTGCGCCGGCGGCGGCTGTGCTGTGACAGTGCAAAGTTAAAACAAAACAAGGTGCGGCGAGGACGACTGAAATTTTGCTTTGGACGTAGGTTTGTGTGGTGGCCCTGAAAAGGGCCGATTGTTGTGGGCCGAGCCGGCAAAGCGCGTTGCGTGCAGGGGAGCACGCGGCGCTGCGATTGCCTGGCCTCCTTTAGGCCTTCTTCTCGGTCTTCTTTGGCAGCAGGACGGCCTGGATGTTGGGCAGGACACCACCCTGTGCGATGGTGACGCCCGACAGGAGCTTGTTGAGCTCCTCGTCGTTGCGGATGGCAAGCTGCAGGTGGCGCGGGATGATGCGCGTCTTCTTGTTGTCGCGGGCCGCGTTTCCGGCCAGCTCGAGCACCTCAGCCGCGAGGTACTCCATGACGGCGGCGAGGTAGACGGGCGCCCCGGCGCCGACGCGCTCTGCGTAGTTTCCCTTGCGCAGGAGGCGGTGGATTCTGCCGACCGGGAACTGGAGCCCAGCCCTGCTTGAGCGGGACTTTGACTTGCCCTTGACTTTGCCTCCCTTTCCGCGTCCGGACATGGCGATGGGCTAGCGACGGTGCACACGAAACGGAAACGAAAACGACCGGTGCGAGCGGCAGCGAGTCGAGCAGCGGAGTGCGTGCCGGCGCAGCCCTGCCTGCTGCTCCTTTTCTGACTTCCTCTCTGTGAGGAGGTTCAGGTGGAAGTTTGTGGCCTGTTGGCCTTTACTCCCCTGGGACTCTTGAATCTTCTTTCTTTACTAATAGGTTTTTCTCAACTGGCAAGGAGTGCCGATGTCCTATTTCTTGACTTTGTCGTTATGACGGATTTTCTTCTTCTTCTTCTTACTTGAGGGTTCTCCCTCGGTTGGGATAGTGGATATGGTGTATCCTGCTCTCTCGTACTCTCCGTGGACCAGAGCGAAGATGACGTAGCGCATTTGCCACTCAGTGAATATAGGGAAGGAATTGATCAGTTCGTAATCCTCCCTGGAAAGACCAACAAGGCCTTCTGGGTACGCAACTGGTTGGTGTGGGGGTGAAGGTTTAGAAATGTTAGGAGGAACGAAAGGATAAGGGTTGTCATGGTGGGGGTATGTACCATCGCGAAGCGATGCAGCTAGCTTCTGCGTCACAGCGCTTGCGCTGTACATATCGGGAAGCGGGAGGAATGGGACTTCTTCGCACCCTTCTTCTTGCGCTTCTGCTTCTGCGTCCGTCTTGGGCAGTGTTGCCTCCCCTTCGGCAGGCACGTCGGTCTGCGTGGCCACCGTCGCGAACTTCTTCTCTCGTGGAGGAGTCGTCTGGCTGGCGGCGTCAACTGCTGTGGCGGAAGCCGCTTTGGCCGAGCGAAGCTCCCTCGTCAGCTCAGCGATCTGACGGCGAGCCTCGCCCAGTTCCGCCAGCATGGCCGCCCTCTCTTCCGCCATGGCGGATTTGAAGGCGGACATGGCCTCCTCCACGGCACCGTTAAGGCGCCTGGTCACGTCGTCTTCTGTGCGAGTGACCACCTCTTCGTGTGTGGTGGTCACTTGCTTCTGGGTCTTCTTCGCCGGTCCCCGCCAGTTCCTTCTGTATGCGCAGGAACGGGCATTTGCCGCGTGAGCGCCGCCGCAGTTGGCGCAAGTGCAGGGGGCGTCCTTCGGCTTCTTGCAGTCGCGTGTGTCGTGTGCTTGCGCACACTTCAAGCACGCGACTGCTCCGCTGCATTGCTTGGCAACGTGGCCAAGCTTTTGGCAGCGAAAGCACTGCGGTGTAGACTTCTTCTTCTTCTTCCCGGCAGGTCCTGCTAACGTGAGCAGAAGCTCCGCCAAGGCAGCAGCTTTGCGTCCACTTCCGCGTCCCGACATCACGATAAGCAACAGCGACAACGAACTAACGTGTACTCTCCGCGGCGTGAGCGGGAATCCGCCGGCGCAGCCGGACTACTGCATTTGTGCTATCCTCTCTTTCGAGGAGAGCATATGTGGTGGAGGGTGTTGTCCTCTGGGACATTTCCTCCTCTATGCTTTATGTGTGGTTTGTCTTTGCTGTCATGTATGTCATGTTATGGTGCAGTGTGTTTGGTGTTGCTGTGCTGCCTTTTAGGCTGTGTTAGTTAACATGCTTTTTGGTCGTCTGTGTCTGTCCAGTGTTGTGTCGTACTGTCCCAAGTATTTGATTAGTCGGTTGTCAGATCTGGCCGTGTTTTCGTAAAAACTTTCGGCCAGTTCTATGAAGCGCTCGTGGAGCGTTTGTATTCCAGCCGCTTCATGTAGGTCAGCAGTGGGGAAGCGGAAGGGAAGGTGTAGTGCCCTTTTGAGCGCGCGGTTTTGTACTGACTGAAGTTTGCGGAGGTGCCAGTGCGCCGCGTATCCCCAGACAGGGCAAGCGTACTCCATTAGTGGTCGTATCAGTGAGCAGTAGGTTCTGACTCCTATGTCAGCCGCTAGGGTGCTTTGGGTGTTTAGGATAGGATACAACATTTGCATCCTACCACTAGCTTTGCGGCGCAAGTCCTCGATGTGAGCCCTCCAGGTGAGCCTGGTGTCGAGGGTGACTCCAAGGTACCTGGCGGTTCGTCGCCATGGGAGTTCTTGGCCGTTCAGCTTAAGCAGTAGCGGCTGACGGGCGGGAGCCCGCTTGCCCAGTTTCCGGGTGATCATAATGGCTTGGGTTTTTGTTTCATTGAGAGTGATGCGCCACTTTTTAGCCCAGCGGCCGGTCTCGTCCAGCGCTGTTTGCAATCTTCGCGTAACCCTGTCTCTGTTCGGGTTACGCGTGAAGAACGCTGTGTCGTCGGCGTACTGGGCAGTGTGCACCAGCGGTACGGTCGGGAGGTCGGCAGTGTACAGGTTGTACAGTACCGGGCCCAGTACCGACCCCTGGGGCACGCCTGCCCTGATGCGCCGTTTTGTTGAAAGCGACGACTCGATCCTAACGGAGAAAGTCCTTTGGGAGAGATAGCTCGCGAGTAGCTTCACTATCGGACCTGGGAAGCCTTGGGAGAATAGCTTGTAGAGAAGCCCGGTGTGCCAGACAGAGTCAAAGGCAGCGGCTACGTCAAGTAGCACTACCCCGCAGTAACTTTTGCGATTGAAGCTTTCAGTAGCTGCTTCAACGACCCTCATTAGTTGCTGGGGCGCAGAGTGTTCCTGCCTGAAACCGAACTGAAAGTCAGGCAGGATTTGTTGTATTCTGACGTGGTCGAGAATGGGAATAAGTAGCAGGCGTTCGTAGATTTTGCTAAGGGTTGGCAAAAGGCTGATAGGTCGGTGGTTCTGCGGGATAACCGGGTCTTTACCGGGTTTCGCGATCGCGACGACTTCTGCGTGTTTCCAGCACCTTGGAAACTTGCGGGAACGCGTGATCTCATTAAAGATATTTGCGATGTGGGCTACGGCAGGGGGTGGGAGGTGTTTCACTACTACGTTGTTGAGCTGGTCGTGGCCAGGGGCTCTTTTGTTGGGTAGGGACCTGATTACTCTGTTCACGTCGTCGGGTGTGAAGAGCGGTGTGTTTTCTTCGTCGTCATCGGCGTCGTCCGCCGCGAGGAATGTGGCGAGCTGACGTCGAACAACGGCTTCATGGTCCCTGTCCTGCGCCTCTGCGGGGCGGAACTGTTTTTCAAAGGCATCTGCCAGGGCATTTGCCTTATCTGCGGTGCTAAAGACAAGTCCGCGCTCGCCGTGCAGAGGTGGCAGTCTGGCGCGTCTTTTGGTGATCTGTTTGGTCGCCTGCCAGAGGCTGTTGTCGTCCACGCGGAGAGCTGAGAGCCGCGCCGACCATTGCTGGTTGCGGTGCTCAGTGAGTGCGACCTTGAGCTCTCTTTGTAGGCGGTTCAGTAGCCTCCTAGTTACGGGGTTCTTTGTGAGCTTCCACTCTTTGGCGATCCTATTTTTGTTTCTAATTTGGGCAAGCAGGTGCGGCGGGAGTTGCTTAACTGGGGGAGGGCCGTCCGGTGGCCGTGGTGTGGCCTCCTTTGCTGCTTGCAGGATCGTGCTGGTGAGATCTTTAAGCGCCTGTTCTGCAGAATCTGCAGTTGGAGGCGGGGCCTGGGCAATTGCTGAAGTTACGTCAACTTTGAATTGCTCCCAGTTAGTGCGCTTGTATGAGATGTGTTGTTGCTGGAGAGGTACCCAGTCTCCTATGTCGACCTCGAGAATCACGGGATTGTGATCGGAAGACATTCGGTTAACCGATTGCGCGGTCACAAATCCCGCTATTCTTTTGGTGAGCGCTATGTCGAGGACGTCCGCCCTTCCCCCGTTTCTGGGGAAGTGGGTGGGCTCCTCTGGACCCCATATGTGAAAGTGGTGGGTGCGCGCGAGTCGTTGCAGTTGACGACCAGCTCTGCTTGAGTTTCGCGAGTGCCAGTCTGCGTGCTTGGCGTTCAGGTCGCCGCCAATGAAGAGTTTTCCTCTGATTTGTCCTAGGGCTGCTATGTCGTCCTCTTCCAGAGTGTAGGAGGGAGGGCGATATGCTGCAACGACAGTGAGGGGCCCTGTGACAGTGGCAATCTCTATTGCCGCTGTTTCTATTTGCCTAGTTGCTGGTGGGTGGACCTGATGATGGGGGATTCCTCGTTTGACGTATGTTGCTACCCCGCCTCCAGCGGTGGGCCGGTCGGTCCTATAGCAGTTGTAGTTGGGTACCGACACCCTTACACCCGGTTTTAGGTGTGTCTCGGCCACCATACATACGTCTATGTTTTCATCGCGTAGGAACTCGCGGAACTCGTTGTTTTGTCCGACGATACCGTTTGCGTTGAAGACGCACATTCTGAGTCCTTGGATGTGGGGTCGTCTATCCATCACTTGGGGGAGGATTTCTCTGCTGTAGTCGCATTGTTATGCGACCCTTGGAGCACCAAATAGATGGCGGTTAGAATTTGGGCGTTCTGTTGCCTGATTTCGTGGAGCAGTTGCGTTAGGAGGCCTAACGTTTGCTCCACAACTCCTGACGGCCGTAGGGCATTTGCACTCTCTTCAGAAGTGCTGGGCTGAGGGCCTTGTGACGAGCACTCAGCTGCCGCTACTGGCTGCAGACTGGACTTACGAGTTTGAGGGGAGGAGGCTTCCCTGGACGTTTCTCCGTTAGCGGGGATCGGCTGCTGGGCTAAGTGTATTGTGGGAGTCGTTTGTTGACTCCTGTCAGTACCTGCCACTGTCGCGTAGCTTGCGCTACCTCGCGGTCTCGAACGGGTAGTTGTTGGTCGCGTATGTGGGTTGGCCGGCGCTCTCGAGTGCGTAGGTGGATTGGCCGGCGCTCTCGAGTTCGTAGGACCGCCGCCACGGTTGGTTTTCTGTGAGGCGGGGGGCTTGGTGCCTTGTGCGCGTAGGCGGTACTCTTTTTGTACACGGCAGCCTTGGTAGAAGGCGCCGTGTCCAGATTCGCCGCATAGGGCGCACTTGCTTTTCGGATCGCCTCTCTCTAAGGAGCACTCGGATGTGGGGTGCCCTTCTGCGCATTTCATGCACCGAGTTGGCATGTCGCAGTGCTTGGCAACGTGCCCTAATCCTTGGCAGTTGTAGCACTGCACGTTGCCACTTTTCCTGCGTAGTGGTTCGACTGTGACAGGCACTGACAGGACGTGTGTAATGTGTTTCTGCCTGTTTTGAGGGGTGTCAGGTAAGTTGGTTTGATACAGTGGCCATTTGTTACCACTGTATACTTCCCTCATGTGGGTGACGCTATTAACTTCGAAGCCCTGCCTCTGCAGGTCCTTCTTAATAGCGTCAGTGCCAACTTTGCGGGGTAAGTCCCTTATTACCAGCTTCATCAGTCGCTGCTTGGCTGTGGGGAAGGTGTAGTGGGGGACCTTATGTTCAGAGAGCAGGGCCTTCACAGCAGTGTAATCGTCCAGCTCTCTGAACATGAGTTTGATTTTGTCCCCTCCGGCGGACTTAGCAGTAAACTGCTTCTCGCCTAAGCAGTTACTGACGAGGGAGTGAAGCTCCTCGTAGTTGTTGCTGAATTCGGCGATTATGGGGGGGAGTCTGTGTCTTTGTGTGTGTGTGGGTTGTGGCGCATCACCACTCGCGGTCGCGGGTACCGCTTCGTCCTCGTCAGACAGCGGCAGGAACTTATTGCTTGTGGAAGCAATGCCTCTCGCCTGCTGAGTGACGGGTAAGCGGGCGGTTTTCCGCGCTTTCTGAAAACCATCGCCATCGGTGCCTGATGTTTGGGGCTCGGTAGTGTCTGCGGAGGTGGTCGCGCGGGATTCGTCGATGACGAGGGGGCAGTCTGACTCGTCTCCGCTCCCTGAGGGGGAGGGAGTACGTGGCTTGGTGGTGGGCGGTGGAATTGATGACGCTTTTTTGGTTTGTTTGCGCCTGACAGTGGTTTTGTGCTTTCTGGCACTTTTTACCACGTCTTTGATGCGCTTGGGTGGGGCAGATGGGTGTTGGGACGTGGTTTGATCAGGAGGAGAGGGTTTAGGAGCGGGAGCGGTCTTTTTGGGTAGGGCTATGGGGTTTGGTTTAGGGAGGATACTGACCGGTAGGTGTTTCCTTTGCGCAGGGGTGAGGTGCTGCGCCAGCGCTTGTGCCTGCCCTGTGCTGATCATCAGGGTGGCCATAGACATCCTACCGCTGGTGGGTGGAAGAGAAGAACTTCTTTTTGTTGTATATTCCCCGTTTGCATGTCGCACGCAAGTAAGGGAAGCAAAGTCGATGGCTGCCGTGGGACACCCAGTCGCCGCCTTTGTTGCCGTCACCGTTAGGTTTCCGGCGGCAGAACTTGGTCCTATCTCACTAACAGGCGCGGGACACTGGCCAGAGGCCAGGCCCTGACCTGTGAATGCCCTAACGCTCGGGGGAGCAGAGCTATTCTCTGCGGCAGCTGAAGCGCTCGAGCCAACCGGAAAAGCGACCGGCGGAAACGAAGAGACGGCGTCGTTGCCACCAGCAGCAGGCTGCTGGGGCCCCAAGGCGCCACTGCAACTTGGCATCGCAATCGAAGAATCGCTCGACATCGGCAATCTGCTGTGAGTGCTCGTTTACGCCTTAATAAAGGCGCATCCGAAAGACACCCCTGGTTTGTCACCCGTACAAGCGGGGGCCTATGGCTTCGCGTAACAGACTGACGGAGACTTGCTCAACGCCCGACTGCCGCTCGGCGAATGCCGGCGCAGCCGGGGTGGGGGTGCTTTATGGGCTCGGGTGCGGCGGCCGGTTGCGCGCGCGCCCCATTGGTCGGCGGCCGCAACAGGGCGAGCTGGTAAAGGTGCGGCGGCGGCTGGCGGCGGGTGCCACTGTGTGGGGAGACGCTGACTAGAGCGGAGCGCTTGCTACTGGTGTTGCTGCTGCCGTACGTTGGTTCGAGATGCCGCCCAAGACTAGCGGGAAGGCCGCCAAGAAGGCTGGCAAGGCGCAGAAGAACATTTCGAAGGGCGACAAGAAGAAGAAGCGCAAGAGGAAGGAGAGCTATGCCATCTACATCTACAAGGTGCTGAAGCAGGTGCACCCTGACACGGGCATCTCGTCGAAGGCGATGAGCATCATGAACAGCTTCGTGAACGACATTTTCGAGCGCATTGCGGCCGAGGCTTCTCGCCTGGCGCACTACAACAAGCGCTCGACCATCACGTCCCGCGAGATCCAGACCGCTGTGCGGCTGTTGCTGCCTGGCGAGCTGGCCAAGCACGCCGTGAGCGAGGGCACGAAGGCGGTGACCAAGTACACGAGCTCCAAGTAAGGAGGTGGCTCTGGAATGGAAGGAAGGATGGAGAAGGCTCCTCCGTTGCGAGAGCGGCAAAACGGCCCTTTTCAGGGCCACCAACTTGCCTTTTGCGGGAAGGGCGGAATTGTTGTTGTTGTTGTTTGTGTGGACGGCTGTGATGTATGTGTGCATTTTGATTGTGGGTGGGGGGGGGGGCGCGTCAAAGCGTGTTGCGCGGGGTACGGCCACGAGGTTGGTCGCCGTGGCGTGGAATGGTGGCACGCCTCGTTGGCGTGGTTTTTGACCCATTGGTGTTGTTGGTGTGTGTGTGTGTGTGTGTGTGTGTGTGTTACCCGTCTGCGAGGGGGGACAGTGCGATCGGCGACTTTTGTGTCACCGTAACGACGGCCGTTTGCGGGTTTGTTTTGTTTGCACATCATACATGGCGAGGGTGAAATGTGAAATGTTTTTGTTTGGTTTGTTTTTTTTTTGCCGCCCACTATTCCCTTTGCTGTACGCCGAGTTTGACAATGGTGCGACGTAACTGCAGCGTGGAGGTGTGTGAGTGACGTTGAAATGAACGTGCCATTAAGACGCATTGTTGTTGTATTGTACTGTACGTGTACGGCGACACGCACGATGATGTACCATTCGACTCTGATGTTTGATAGCCGTGTCTGACTGATTGCGTACGACGCACGCACACCGATGTCGTCATTCAAGATGCACGCGTGTCCAGTGCAGTACAGTAAGCGCGACGACGGCGGCGGCGGTCGTTTGTTTGGCGAATGTCTGTACACGTGTTTGTCTGTGTCCATCCGGTATGTATTTGTTTGTTTGAAAGTGTTTTGTGTGTCGGTGACGTGGTCCGATCCGTCGCCCCCTGAGTAACTGTCGATCGGCGCGATAGACCGGCGTCACGCAACTGAACCGAAGTCGTGGGCACACCCGTCATACTGTTGTACACCGTCGCGCTGAGAACGGTAACGAAAGGTTGACTTTGATCGGTCGAATGTCTGGGCAGAACGTGAGGAATGAGGCAAGAGTGCAAGGAGGGGGGGCAAAAGAGAGAGGAAGGGAAAAAGGGGAGAAACGCATTCGTAGAGCAACGGAACGTTCCCGTGTCGGAGGCGTATTGGAGCCGCACTGAAATGCGTTTAACGGCGGCGCGGCTGCAAGTGTCTGCCGTGGTGAACGTTACCTTTGACGGCTGCATTGGGCTTTGCCTTTGCTTTTGCTTTCGCTTTCGCTTTCGCTTTCGCTTTCGCGTTCGCTTTCGCTTTCCCGGATGTACGTAACGTTTGTTGATATGGTTCTGAGGAAGAGTGTATGACAGTGCCGTGCCGTCCATGTTCGTGTGCCCTCCCATTGTGTGTATGCTATTGTCTGTGTACTTGAATGATGTATGTAGGTGTTAGTGGACATGTTTTACCAGTGGGGGGAAATGGATCGTCGATAGTTGCCGTCACTCTGTCACGGTCGAGATGACGCACCCTCCGTACAGAAAGGTGTCGAGAAAGTGAGTGTGTGTGTGTGTGTGTGTGTGTGTGTGTGTGTGTGTGTGTGCGTGCGTGCGTCCGTGAATTGGCAGTGTTTGGAGGTGGGCGTGCCCTGCATGTGGCCCGGAAGGCTGTTCGTTAGGCGGTAGTGTTGTGTGGACAGGGGAGGGGCATGCGTAACGCTGCTGGCATGGCATTTCGGGAGATGGGAGGGGGCAAACGAGGAGCGGCGGCCAAAGACGGGACGGGGAGGGGCGCGGTGTGGGTGGCTTGCGCCTGTGCTCGGCGTTGTGGTTTGTGCAAAAGAGGAGGAGAAAAACAATGTGAGTTGCCAGGGAGGGGAGCGGTGTTGTGTTGTGGTTGTCGTGGTGTAGCCGCAGACGCGGCTGTCAGTGAACGTGGCGAGACGGACGGATGCGCGGAGGGGCGGGGGCGGCGCATTTCGCCGGTGCCGTGCCGTGCCGTGCCGTGCCGTGCCATGCCTGAAAGCCGCGTGGTCGCTGTGTTGTTGGTGGCGTGGGGGCGAGGAGAGTACCGTACGGGTGTGCTTGTGCGCCGGAAATGGCACACTGCGCCCGCCCGTCTTGGAGGCTGATGGCTGTGGTGTGGAAATGGGGCGCGGTGATGTTGAAGCAGTTGAAGAACAGAAAAGAAACCAAGAAAACGGAAGGCGTGATGCGGCGGTGGTGGTGAGAGCGGGAAAAACAAAACAAAAAAAAAACAACAAAAAAAAAAAGAAGGAAAAACAACAAGAAAACAAAACGTCTATCAATATTAAAATGTAAATGGAAATGGAAATGGACCCAGGTATAACCTCCCTGCACAAATAGCAGAGAGTCCGATGATAATAAAAATGTGCCAGAATGTTAACGTCCCTACAAAACAAACCCAACGATAATATTAATGAAAGAGTGAACCGTATGTAACATTGCAACAGACATAATGAAACCTGATAAATTGTATAAGGGCAGCAGCGTTGACCTTTGGCCCTGTATTCAGAATAAAAAGAGCCAAAGATCGTTACCCCAATGAAAAAGACACTGAAACACGTATGTAACATAGTAGCGATGGCGAGACATTGTAGCATCTGTGACCAGAGAGTTTGCGCTGGACTGCGCGAGTGTTGCGAGCGGTTCTCAGTCAGTCAGTCAGTCAGTCAGTCAGTAGTCGTTGCGAGTCCGTAGCTCTGTGTAGTTGAGGGCTGTACTCTGTCAGTAGTCGTCGCGTGCAGTACGCTAATAGTCGTCATGCAGAGCGGTCGGTCAGTAGTAGCAGCCGAGTGCGGTTGTGTGATGTAGGCGGTCGGCAACACTGGTCAAGATGGTGAATAAGGTATACTGTTAATTAATATAATCATTAGATAATGAAAAATTGTATTTATTGTAATTATTCTCCAACAAGTTCCCCAATAATAATGTTTATTTCAAAAGCATTTTTCAAACATTTAATTGTTTATTGAACTAAAGAGTTCGTTGCACTTCACATTTCATTCCACTTCTTTGAAGAAAAATGTCACTAAAATCACAAAAAAAGAGAATATTATTATTTGCAATGCAGTTCCTCCAAGCGCTGCGCAACAACCAGAGCAGAAATGTGACATCCATTTATTCGGAGGTAAGACTTTAATTCTGATTGTTTTGCACAGGGCCAAAGACCGATATTTCGGTTTAATTGAAGTTTCTTGTCACTGAACGGACGTTTTTAAATGTTGTGTGAAGACTTTATATTTGAGTCAGATTGCGAATTTCACATTTTTGTTGCCATTTTCAATACCTCTCATTGTGGGCGAGGTTACAATTAGCGCAATGTCCATTAGCATCCGTAAATAACATTGTCCGTTATTTTAAATTTTGCTGGGAGGTTACAACACACACACAAAAAAAAAAACAAAAAAAACAAAAAATTGCATTTATATCTGCTCCTCAATTGTAGATACCCCTTACACAGCTGTGTGCAATGAATGAGTGCTGGCTGGTAATTAATTGCACTCCTTGGAGGGAAATGCCATAGGAAGTAGTCTTTAAAAAGTGAATGTTTTTCGTTAAGAGACAAAAGTTACTTTAGAAAAAAAGTAATAGTGGGGCTTTTGTTGTTGAACAAAATAAGTACAATGAACATACGTTATCAGATTTGCGCAATGCAGCGTCACACCACCTTTTGATTATAACACAATAGACTATACATCGTCCCGAACCGTGACCAGAGTCGCGAGACGAGCAGAGCACGCCGCCGACGCCCGCTCAGTACAACCGTCCACCCGCTACTACTGTCGACCGACTACTACCTCTCCCGACTCGCGCTACAATATATATATAACAACTGTTCCTGGCGACCCGGTGCGTGCCACTACTGTCGTCTGGCGCGGTCCAAGCGCCGACTAGCAGCGATAAAGAACTCTCTGGTCAGACAGAGATGCTGTCATGCCTCGCCATCGCTCTGGTAATGAATACATACGTGTTGCAGCGTGCGTACCACCGGAACACGCAGTGGCGGAGCCAAAGACTGTGTTGTCGAGGTCGAGTGCGAGCGGGAAGAGAGGCAGCGTCGGCACGGAGATGCAAGCGAGCGCGAGACGCACGGGGGCTGCGGCGTGGCGCGTTTGCGGTCGGCGCCTTTGGTGGCAACGGCCGGGACAAGCAGCGGTGTATGGTGTGGTGCGGGGCGGACAGGGGCGGAGGCGGCGCGACGACGGCATGGGGGCGAAAACGGGACGGGGGACGGCGGATGTTGAGAGGCGTCACGCGCGGACAGGACACAGACACAGAGACACACAGATTGGAAAGGGAGGGTGCGCGGTAGTAGTTGGGAATGTGCGTACCGTGCGGGATGGGAGTGGGCGAGGAACACGGTCGTGGCCCCTGTTTTGGGTGCGTGTGATGACGTCGGTGTGTTGTGGGAAGGGAAGGTGCTGTGGCGGCGGCGCGTAATGGGCGTAGGCCGAAAAGAGAAAGGAACGTGGGCAGTGTGTTGGCAAGCGTCGGTTCGACTGCGACGTTGATGGGCAGGGCAGGGCAGGGCAGGGCAGGGCAGGGCAGGGCAAGGTTAATGGTGGTAGGAGTAGGCGTGTGGGCGCAAAAAATCTGCCGCTGCAGGCGGTGCCGTAACCGCCATGGCGGGAAGGAGAGAGGGCCAAAGAAAGAAAGAAAGAAAGAAAGAAAGAAAGAAAGAAAGAAGAAAACAAAAAAAAAAAAAAGGAGGGGGGGGCGAAAGTGGAGAGGCGGTGGTGTGAGAAGGGCGGGGGCGGAAGGAAGGCAGGAAGGACAAGAGGCGAGGCGACGGCTTGCTTTGTGTATCGGTCGGTCTCTGGCTATGCTTCGTTTTCTGCAGCAGGGTCGGTGCGCGGCGTGGCTCGCGGCAGTGGGAACGCCTGGTGGCTGGACGGCCAGCAATGCGGTTGGATGGGCGGCCACAGCACCGCACCTGTGCCCGAGGAGGAGACGCTGGCGGCGGGCCCTGAGGTGAGGCCGGCTCGGCTGGGGCTGTGGATGTGTAGGTGTGCGCCGCTGCTGCAACAACGAGTAAAACGCGAGAAGAAGGGATGGCGGTAGAGAGAAAAAAAAAAAAAAGGTCGTGTTGTGTTGATGCGCAGGCAGACGCGTACAGACGGACGAGCCCGGTCTGCAGCAGGGTGTGGCCGTGCCGAGTGCAGAGCAGCGGCGGCTCGGTTCGGTTCGGTTCGGCCCGGCCCGGCGGGCCGCGCTGTTGTCGCGGACGTGAGCGCCCCCTGGCGGGTGGCCGGAGGCGGCGCGGCGTGTTGGACGTGTGGCTGGTGGCAGTGCACAATTTGCGAGTTGCTGGCGGTGTGGTGTGGCGGTTGGCGCGTCGGGCGGCGGAGAGGTATGTGTTGCGGGCGCCCTTTGCTGCGCTGCGTCGTTGCGTGTGCCGTACAGGGCGGGCGCTTGTCGACTGTGTGGCGAATTGGCGTGAAACGGCTGCCGAGAGGTGTGTGGTAGCGAGCCGGTCGGTGGTGTCAGTGCGAAGGGGAATGTGCGTGCGTGTTTGGCGGTTTCGGTGTGCTTTTTGCGGCGTGAGAGTGGGAATTAGTGGGGCCGGCTGTTGTGTTGGTTCCTTGTGTCTTGTGTCGCGTAGCTTGATGGCAACGTGGAAGGACGCCGGTTTCGTTTTCGTTTCGAGCCTTGCGTGTGGTTGTCGACGTTGACTGGTTGGCGTGTGCCGATGCACGTGCATGTGTGGGTCGCGAGTGCGTTTTTGGCTGGCTGTGTGTGTGTGTGTGTGTGTGTGTGTGTGTTTTGGGGGGGAAGGGGGAGGCGGTGGTGAAAGTGCAGTCGTCGGGTGGGGCTGGGGCTGTGCGTCGTGGCGGAAAGGTGGTAGGTTGCGGGAAGCGAGCCCGTCGTTGACGGTGTCGCGTGAGTTGTGAATCGAGTGGGGCGCGGGGCGCGGGGCGCGTGGCGCGGGGCGCGGGGCGCGGGACAGGAGCAGCGTGCCGCTGCGTCGTGGTCGTCAGCAGAGGCTGTGCGTGTGCTTGTCCTTTTTGTGGGCGGTTCGTGCGAGGCGTTTTTGTTTTGTGTTGCCCTAGTTGTTAGTTTATTTTGTTTGTGTTTGTTATTTTGAGACGACGACTGGTTGGTGGCGTGCGCGCGAAGTGGCGGTGTGCGCTTCCCGTGTCGTTTGTGTTGTTTTGTTTTTTTGTTTTTGTGTGTTTTTTTTTGCACTGGGCCCCGGTGGGTGGGTGCGTGTGTGTCGATTGCCGGCTGGCGAAAGGTGCGCCATCGGCGGGGTGGGTCGCCGGCACAAGTAGAGGCGGCGGCGTTGTTGCTGTTGTTGTGTGGTGTTTGTTTTGTTCGGCTGTGTCGGCGAGCTGTGTTGCGGTGCGTGTGAATGGTGGTGCAAAAGTGCTGGCGTTGGGGCTGCGACTGCGACG